>NC_142507.1:33055500-33359500 GCF_057876585.1 Rhinolophus sinicus
CTCAGCCTCCCACTCCTGTGGTTCGCACATTTGGCTGTAACTTGTGTGTGTTTGTGATTGTATGTGTTTGTGATTGTGTGTGTGTAAGTGTGTGTTTTATGGTATTCTGAATTTCATAATACTTAGGATAAGTAAAACATTCATTTATAAGGGTCTCTACAATTTACCAAAAGTGTTGACATAATAACCTCGTTTCATACTGGCCAACTACAAAATGGGTATTATTTAGCATAGCTATTTTTCCCTTATACATGTTGAAGAAAGCAGGGATGGTATACTCTTTTTTTCATCATATCTATCCTTTATTAATTTATTCCTAAATGTAGTTTAGCTGCTACTGTATATTTTCCCTTTTATCTTCCTTTCTTTCTTTTTTCTTTTTTTGCTATTTTTTTTTTCTTTTTAGTTTCAGGTGCACAAAACAATGTAATACTTAGACGTTTATCATTTATACCCCTCACACAGTGTCAACCCCCCTCCCCCATCCACTATTCCTCTGACATCGCACAGAGCCGTTACATTTCCACTGTCTCTATTCCTAATGCTGTACTCCACTTCTTATAACTATATATATATATATTCATTATTGTTCAGCTTCAGCTTCAGGTGTACAGTGCAGTGATCAGGCATCTACATCTTCCCTGAGGTAGTCTCCCTAACGAGACAAGTGTCCATCGGATACCTTACAAAATCTTTACAACATTATTGATTACATTCCCCAAATTGACTTTCGTAACCCCGTGGCCATCTTGTGGTTACTGACTATGCTTTCTAATCCCCTCACCTTCCCCCTTATTCCCACTGCCCTCCCATCTAGCAACCCTCAGTTTTTCCTCTATGTCTCTGAAACTGTTTCTGATTAGTTCATTCATTTATTCTTTTCTTTAGATTCCACATATAAGTGAGGTCATAGTATTTGTCTTTGTTTGACTTATTTCACTTAACATAATGTTCTCTAGGTCCATTCATGTTGTTGCAAATGGTAAGATTTCTTTCTTCTTTATGGCTGCGTAATACTCCATTGTATAAATGTACCACAATTTCTTAATCCAGTCGTCTATCAATGGGCATTTCAGTTGTTTCCATGTCTTAGCTATTGTGTATAGTGCTGCAATAAACATAGAAGTGCATAAACTTTTTTGAGTTAGAGTTTTGTATTTCTCCAGATAGATACCTAGGAGTGGAATTGCTGGATCATAAGGTAGTTCCATTTTCAGATTTTTGAGATATCTCCATACTGTTTTCCATAGTGGCTGCACCAATCTGCATTCCCACCAACAGTGCACCAGCGTTCCCTTTTCTCCACATCCTCGCCAGCACTTGTCATTTGTTGATTTATTGATGATAGCCATTTTGACTGGGGTGAGGTGGTATCTCATTGTGGTTTTTATTTGCATTTCTCTAATGGTTAATGAGGTTGAGCATTTTTTCATATGTTTGTTTGCCTTCTGCCTTTTTAGAAAAATGTCTCTTCGTGTCCTCTGCCCATTTTTTAATTGGGTTGTTTGTTTTTCTGGAGTTGAGTTGGGTGAGTTTTTTAAATAAATTTGGGATATTAACCCCTTATCGGATATATCATTGGCAAATATCTTTTCCTATTCAGTTTGTTTTATTGATGGTTTCCTTTGCTGTGAAAAAACTTTTTAGTTTGATGTAATCCCACATGTTTATTTTTTCTCTTACTTCCCTTGCCCAAGGGGATATATCAGTAAAAATCTTACTCTGGGTAATGTCTGTAAAGTATCTTCCTATATTTTCACTAGGAATTTTATGGTTTCAGATCTTACATTTAAGTCTTTAAGACATTTTGAATTTATTCTTTTATATGGTGTAAGGAGGTGGTCCAGCTTCATTTTTTTGCATGTGTCTGTCCAGGTTTCTCAGCACCACTTATTGAATAGACTGTCTTTACCCCACTGTAAATTCTTGCTTCCGTTGTCATAGATTAAATGACCATATAGGCATGGATTTATTTCTGGGCTCTCTATTCTGTTCCATTGGTCTATGTATCTGTTTTTATGCCAGTATCATGCTGTTTTGATTACTGTAGCCTTGTAGTGTAATTTGATGTCAGGTATCATTATACCTCCCACTTTGTTCTTATTTCTCAAGATTGCCGAGGCTATCCGGGGTCTTTTATGGTTCCATATAAATTTTAGGATTATATGTTCTATTTCTGTGAAAAACGTCCTTGGTAGTTTGATATGAATTGTGTTGAATATGTATATTGCCTTAGGCAGTATGGACATTTTAACTATATTAATTCTTCCTATCCATGAACATGGTATGTGTTTCCATCTATTTGTATCTTCCTTAATTTCTCTCATCAGTGTCTTATAATTTTCTGAGTACAGATCTTTACTTCTTTGGTTAAATTTATTCCCAGGTATTTTATAGTCTTTTAAGAAATTGTAATTGGGATTGTTTACTTAATTTCTCCTTCTGATATTTTATTATTGGTATATACAAATGCAAGTGATTTCTGAATATTAATTTTGTATCCTGCTACTTTACTAAATTCATCTATCAGCTCTAATAGTTTCTTGGTGGAGTCTTTAGGGTTATCTATATATAGTATCATGTCATCTGCATATAATGACAATTTTACTTCCTCCTTACTGATTTGGATGCCTTTTATTTCTTTTTCTTGTCTCATTGCTGTGGCTAGAACTTCCAGAACTATGTTGAATAGAAGCGGAGAAAGCGGGCAACCTTGCCTTGTTCCTGATCTTAAGGGGAATGGTTTTAGCTTTTCCCCATTGAGTATGATGTTAGCTGTGGGTATATCATGTATGGCCTTTATTATGTTGAGATATGATGCCTTTATTCCCACTTTCTTAAGAGTTTTTATCATAAATGGATGCTGGATTTTGTCAAATGCTTTTCCTGCATCTATTCGTACGATCATGTGATTTTTATTTTTCATTTTGTTAATGTGGTGTATCACATTAATTGATTTGCGGATGTTGAACCACCTTGCATACTAGGAATGAATCTCACTTGATCATGGTGTATGATCTTTTTAATGTATTGCTGAATTCTGTTCGCTAATATTTTGTTGAGGAGTTTTGCATCTATGTTAATTAGGGATATTGGGCCTGTCGTTTTCTTTTTTTGTAGTGTCTTTGTCTGATTTGGGGATCAGGGTGATAGTGGCCTCATAAAAAGTGTTTGGGAGACTTCCCTCCTTCTGGATTTTTTGGAAGAGCTCGAGGAGAATAGGTGATAATTCTTTTTTGAATGTTTTGTAAAATTCACTTGTAAAGGCATCTGGTCCACGGCTTTTGTTTGTTGGGAGCTTGTTGGTTACTGATTCAATTTCCCTGGTGGTAATCAGTCTATTCAGGTTTTCCGTTTCTTCTTGAGTTAGCCTTGGAAGGTTGTATGCTTCTAGAAAATTGTCTATTTCTTCCAGATTGTCAAATTTGTTGGCATATAGTTGCTTATAGTAATTTCTTAAAATTTTTTGTATTTCTTCGGTGTCTGTTGTCACTTCTCCTCTTTCATTTCTGATTTTATTAATTTGGGTCATTTCTTTTTTGTGATGAGTCTGGCTAAAGGTTTGTCAATTTGTTTATCTTCTCTAAAAACCAACTCTGGGATTCGTTAATCTTTTGTATTGTTTTTCTGGTTTCTATTGCATTTATTTCCACTCTGATCTTTATTATCTCCTACCTTGTACTCCCTTTGGGCTTATTTTGCTGTTCTTTTCCCAGATCCCTTAAGTGTGAAGATAAACTGTTGATTGTTTCTTTAGGTAGGCCTGCAAAACTATGAATTTCCTTCTTAGGACTGCTTTCACTGCATCCCATAGATTTTGGGTCGTTGTGTTTTCATTTTCGTTTGTCTCAAGATATCTTTTGATTTCTTCTTTGATCTCATGGTTGACCCATTCATTATTTAGTAACATGTTATTCAGCCTCCATGAATTGGTGTGTCTTCCAGTTTTTTTTCCTGTAGTTCATTTCTAATTTCATAGCACTGTGGTCAGAGAAGACAATTGGTATGATTTCAATTTTCTTAAATTTATCAAAACTTGTTTTGTGGCCTAACATGTAGTCTATCTTGGAAAATGTTCCATGTGTGCTTGAGGAGAACGTGTATTCTGCAGCTTTGGGATGAAATATTCTGAAACTATCGATTAAATCCAACTGGTCGAATATGTCATTTAAGGCCATTGTTTCCATATTGATTTTCTGTCTGGATGACCTGTCCCTTGTTGTCAGAGGTGTGTTGAAGTCTCCTACTGTGATAGTGTTACTGTAGATCTCTGTCTTTATGTCAGTCAATGTCTGTTTTATATATTTAGGTGCTCCTATGTTGGGTGCATAGATGTTTACTAGGGTTATGTCCTCTTGTCAGATTGATCCCTTTGTTATTATATAGTGCCCATCTTTGTCTTTTAATATGTTTTTCATTTTAAATTCTATTTTGTCAGATATAAGTATTGCAACTCCAGCTTTTTTCTCATTTCCATTTGCATGAAATATCTTACTCCAACCCTTCACTTTCAGCCTGTGTGTGTCTTTTGATCTGAGGTGAGTCTCTTGTATACAGCATATGCAAGGATCTTGCTTTCTTATCTACTCAATCACCCTATGTCTTTTCATTGGAGCATTTAATCCATTTACATTTAAAGTGATTATTGATAGGTACATAGTCATTGCAATTTTTTAGATTTGTAGTTAGATTGTTTTCATCTTTCTTCTGCTTACAGAAGCCCTTTTAATATTTCCTGCAATGCTGGCTTGGTGGTAATAAATTCCTTTAAGTTATTCTTTTCTGGGAAGCTCTTTATCCCTCCTTCAATTTTAAATGATAGCCTTGCTGGATAAAGCAATCTAGTTTGTAGGCCTTTGTTTTCCATCACTTTGAGTATCTTCTGCCACTCCCTCCTGGCCTGCAATGTTTCTGTAGAAAAGTCATTTGATAGTCTTATAGGAGTTCCCTTGTATGTAACCCTCTGTCTTTCTCTTGCTGCTTTCAGGTTTCTCTCTTTGTCTTTAACCTTTGCCATTTTAACTATAATGTGTCTTGGTGTGGACCTGTTTGGGTTTATCCTGGTTGGAACTCTCTGTACTTCCTGGGCTTGTAAGTTGGTTTCCTTCATCAGGTTAGGGAAGTTTTCGGACATTATTACTTCAAATATGTTCTCGATCCCTTGCTTCCTCTCTTCACCTTCTGGTATTCCTATGATGCACATATTGTTGCGCTTGATGTTATCCCAGAGGTCTCTTAAACCATCTTCATTGTTCTTTATTCTTTTTTCTTTTTGTTGTTCCATTTGGGTGATCTCTGCCAACTTGTCTTCTAAGTCGCTGATTCGATCCTCTGCTTCATCTAACCTGCTGGTAATTCCTTCAAGTGAGTTCTTTATTTCAGTTATTGTATTCTTTAGTTCTAACTGGTTGTTCATTATGATTTCTACATCCTTCTTTATGTCATCACTAAGCTCCTTAAACATTCTTATCAGTGTTCTGAACTCTGTCTCTGATAGGTTGGTTGCCTCTATTTCATTTGGTTCCAATTCTGGAGGTTTCTTCTGTTCTTTGATTTGGGATATGTTTCTTTGTTTCCCCATTCTGGCTGACTCTCCGTGTTTGTCTCGATGAATTATGTAGATTACCTAGGGTTCTTAGTTCTTGCTGGGTTATCTTATGTAGTATGTGTCCTTTTTATTTGACTTGCATTACTTCGTTCTTCTCCTCTCCGTGTGCTCCAAATGTGACTCTTGTGTTGTGTATATTGTCCTGTTAATGTTGATCTTTAATTGCTTTTCGCTGGTGGGTAGGTGTCTTGACTCCTATGCTGACTACTTGTGAGACTTGGCTCTGCCCACCACAGGGTGTTCTGCTGCGTGAGTGTTGACCACTTAAATGTGGTTTGGCCCCTATGGGCTCTTGTGCCTGTAGAGAATTCCCTCTGGGTGTGTCACTTGTAGGTCAAACTCTGTAATACTCTGGTTTGGTCTGGAGTTGGTCTCTGGGAGTGTAGAATCTTGTGCCTCTTGAGCTGGGCCCTACTGTAGGGCAATTTCAGAACAAAGCAAATCATCAAGCACAATAACAACAACAACAACAACAACAACAACAAAGAAAAAACCAAATACATTCACATGTAAAAACAACCGATAACCACCACTCAACACAGGCAAAGATATAAAAACAAAACAAAACAAAAAGCAGTGCCAGTTTTGGCTTAAGCCCACCAAGTAATCTCCAGATTGTCCTCGGCTGTACCAAAGAGTCCTCTGTGTATTGTGCAGGCAGAGCCGGTCACCTGGTGCCCAGCGTGACCTTGGGACTTCAGTTTTAGATGAGGGGGCTAAGGGGTCTGGATGGTAGTTTCTACAAAGTCAGTGCAGTTTCTGCTCTTGCCTCCACATATACACACTGAGAGTAACACCACCAGCCCTATCTTAGGGCACTTCTTCCGTGTGTGTGTGTGTGTGTGTGTGTGTGTGTGTGTGTGTGTGTATGTGTGTAGGGCGGGAGATTTCTGAGCTGCTGAAAGCCCAGAGCTGCATCTGCCACCTACTGTTGACCCCTGGGAGTGCCTCCGCAGTTGTAATTTCCCTGCCCTAGGCAGACCAGAAAAGGTGGGGGCTGGGGTAGAGGAGTCTTCTCTCTCCCAGCCCAGTAGTGTCACACTCTTCCCAGCATCTTTCTTGGGTCAGAGCTGGGTCTTCTCAGATCCTGAGCACTATAGCTTCTCTATAATCTGACACTACTCCTCAGTTCAGGGGCCAGTTTAAGTCTCTGGAAGGGCAGGGATAGGATTGGGAGAGTGGGGGGCCCAGGTATGGAGTTTAGGTCCTTTGTCCGACCTCAGGCCCAGCAGGAGGTCTCAGCTGAGGTTATTTCCTCAAATGCTGGATATGCTGCTCTCTCTGAGGGAGAGATCAGCTGTGGGACGCAGGGAAAGAGCCCACCTCCTGGCTTTTGTGGTCTCTATTCCATCCTGGGACCCCCTGCGTCTCTGCAGCAGTGGATGAGGGCAGCGGTCTCCACTCTGCTCCCTTCCCTCTTTCCCTGCTCGCCCAATTTGCCCACCTTCAAGTAATCCTTATATGAGCCTCTTAGCTGTTCTGTGTGATGAGCAGAGAGTCCTTTGATGGGTTATAGGTGTTCAATTTATGGTAAGCTGCGGAGGAGAACTCAAGAAGTCCGCCTCGTTGCCACCATTCATATGATGTCACTCCCAGGGATACTCTATACTCTATGTGTTTCATGTGCCAATCTACAGATGCTTCCCTTCCCCTGGGAATTTTCTAGAACTTTTATACAATGCTCATACATGGTTGGTGTTGAAAATATTAAAGCAATTAATTGAATTACAAGGATAAACCCATTTATGTACAAGTACAATTACTGAAGCATGCTTACAGTGTAAAGCATGGCTGGGATGCAGCTGGAATACTTTTAACCCCTTCCTTCCTGCTCTCAAACTCTCAAACTGCATTATATAGTGTAGCTGTATTTACTCTCTCTCTCTCTCTCTCTCTCTCTCTCTCTCTCTCTCTCTCTCTCTCTCTCTCTCTCTCACACACACACACACACACACACATCTACAAGCACGTGCTAGCAATCAAGTCACATGATTCAGCATTTGCTTTAGATTTAAAATTTTTTCAATGGCCTTGACTGTCTCTAAAATAATTACTCTAGTTAATATTTTAGAATCCTTTGATAAATGTCCAAGATATAAATCTTTTTGAGTGCTGTTCAAGTGCACTCTGCAATGAATGTGAATCTCTGTGTTTTCTGCAGATGGAGAACTCTGTTCTGGCGGCCACATAGATTTTAATTAGTGAAAGTCTCTCCTCACATTCCAGACGTACTTGCGTTCAAACTCAGAGGTTGGCTGTATAGAGCTACATGATCTTGAGAAAGCTGCCTAACTTTTTGAAACCTGTGGGCTCATCTGTAAAATGTGATTAAACATAGTATTTGGTTTTGTTGTGAGGATTAAATACATTGATATGCTGTGTCTTTCTGATAGTGAGTACGCCATAAACATTTGCTATTGTGGTTTTTCTTGGGTTATAGTGGTTTGGATGAATTAACCTTAAGCCCCATTTTGAAGTGTTTTATGTAGACAACTTTAATAAACACACTACTGCTTTCCCACCTTATGCTTGCATAGGGCTTTTTATTTCTCAGCAGGCTTTAAGTGTGTTATCGCATCTGAAGTTTATAGCCACTCTGTAAGGTCATCAGGAAGGCATTTTAATCCCCTTGGTCAAGGCTTCTGAGGTGGGTTTGAAGTCCACATCTCTTTCTCCGTGGTGTTGCTTCCCAATGTGAGAGTTTCTTAACTACAAGAAGGGATATTGCCTTTTCATCTGAGGACTATGAATACAGCAATTTCTTAGGTGTTCTTTTTAGAACCTTCTGAACCAAAATTAGTCCACACTATTGCTCTGAAAGGAACAAAGGGGAAAAAATACATGATCTCTCGTTCGTAAAAAATTGCCAAGGCTCCTTTTTTTTCTCCCATTTTTTAATTAAATGAGGATGGATGCCTTCACTCATCCATCCTCTTTTTAATTTCCTATGTTCAATTTGATTAAGACGTGTTTCTTGACGATATGTGCTATCTGGTTCTTGTATAAAAGGTTTAATATCTTTCCCCCTTTTATTGGACTAGTAAGGCTTTTGACATTAAAAATAATAGCTTTGAATTTTCCTGTTGCTGTCTGCATTCAGTAGGGGGAATATTAAGAATAGATGGGAAAATTCATTTAGTTCTTTCTCTGAAGGGTCTTTCAAAGCATTATACTTAACATGATCTACTCTATATAATCTACAGATGCATAGAATAAATAAAATAGAATGATAACATAAGTTCCTTAGTGTCTAATCCAGGAAATGAATGTCTCTTAAAGAAATATGGCTACTAATCTTCTAAAAAGTCACTGAAAACTTATTTCTTACCTTTGTGTTTAGCTGAAGTGAGTATGTGAGTTTATTCTTAAGAAGAGAAATTGCAAGAGACTTTAAGAAAACAATATTCTTTTTTACTATTTAAACCTGCCAAGTAGTACAACCTCTGAGTTGTGTCCTATGATCCATCCCAAGTCTTTGTTTTTGGACAAAGACTTGGATTTGGGCACTATTTCTAGTGGAAGATAAAAGAATAAGCAAACACTGAAGCACTACAGTGTCCTGATAAGATTTCCAGTCATGCTGGAGTCAAATGGAGTAGAAACTTGCAGGTTCAAATAAGAAGGGTGGATCTCTAAATCTGCATGTTTTACTTTATCCTTGATTTCTACCATATTGGCTACATAATGGCTTAGTTGTTCTAAAGGACAGGGGCTCCCAATACGATCTCGATTTCTCCAGGACTAACTTGACTCTTTGGGCATCAATATTTATGGTAGCCAGCTTCCAAGACAGTCCCCAATGAGCCCTACCTTATGGTATTGATGCCCTTATGTAATCACTTCTCATATTTACCAGTGGGTCTGGGTGACCAACAAAATATGCATAAATGATGGTACTTCATTAACGAGATTAGGTTATAAAAGACTGAGACTTTCCTTTTGGTGGCTTTTGCACTTTTAGATCACTTGTTCTGAGGGAAGCCAGCAGCTGTGTAGTGAGTAGCACCATAGAGAGATTCATGTAGAAAAGACCTGAGATCTCCTGCCAAAACATACCTGAGTGAGCTTGGAAGTGAATCATCTAGCCCCAGCCACATCTCATGTGACTGAAGCCCAAGTCAATATCTTGAGTGCAACCTCCTTAGATCCCAGGTCAGAACTAAGCTGCTGCTGGATTTCTGACCCTCAGAAACTGTGTGAGATAATATTTGCTGTTTTAAGTTGCTAAGGTTTGGGGATAATTTGTTATGCAGCAATAGATAAGTCATACAGGTTTCTCACTGGTAAAATGGGAGTGGTAGTAGTAATAGTACCTACCCAGGTAATAAGTGAGATAGTATATGGAAGTGGTACCGAGTTAAATGTTCAATAGTTATTATTATTGTTATTAACACTTTTGAGTGGCCAGTTGACTCTTTTCTCAGATCTGAAAATAGTATATATAACTTTAATGGAAATTTTGCCAAAGCCATTTTGTAGGTATGCCTGGGTGTCGACATCTACATTTAGCAAACACTGTTCTTTTCTTTCTTTCGGTCAGTCCTGCTCTGCTCATCACTGCTTCCAGTAGAGGGACAGGATTCAGCTAATTTATCAGAGAGTGTTTGCTGAGTCCTTACCTTGGTATGTGCTAGACACTGGATCAAATCAGCCTGGAAAAATCAGCCCTTAGAAGAAGAAGGTTGCTTTGGAATGGAACTTTATCAATTAATTTTTCTCTTTTGACAAATGTTTTCCATTTTGAGAGAAGATGTAGAGTAAGTATGAAAATGATAAGAGTCTTGGATGGAGTCAAGGGAGTGAATCTAAATTTATTTTTCAGTAAAAATGGAACAATGCTTTTGGAGCCTTTTCTACTTTATTCATTTTAATGTGAGTTATCAGTATACATTTATAACACAGTGGTTACATAGTGTTGATTTTCTTCTCCTGGAGAAGGATAAAGCAGCTACCTGCAAATATTTATCAGAGAGGTGCTCACTCCTGCTCTTTTGGAAAGTCTTGGCTCTAGCTTATAGCTCTAGGAATTGTAGGAGAGGAAAGGGACATCAACCTAATTGGCCAGTGTGAGAGACTCGACCTTGGCAAGCAGTGGGAGAAACAGATGTCATATGTCGATGTCACAGATGGCTCTCACAGACCGGTTCTTTGGGCATTCACAGCTGTGTATGTTACGAATGGGTCAATATCCTTTGATAAATGTGATATTTACTCCATAGTTAAAGTTTTGGTGAACAATGGTTTTTTTCTGTGAGGGGTATGGAGGATAAACAAAAGAACTTCTTTCACAGTGGGGTAAACTGAAGCACTGAACAATTATGTTATTTATCTCAAGACAGATAAAACTAAAAACCAAGGATTTAGCTTCCACAGTAATATATAGGTTGGTACTGCTTTATTGTTTTCAGTGCTATTATTTTTAAATCAATGCAGCAATCACATGGCAAATGCCATAGATTATGGAGATACCAGATATTTTTGTGAAGTGGTGCCATTTTTAGTTTATTTACTTTAATTAAATATTCAGATGAGTCCCTTAGATGTCTATCAGTCTTACAGTTCCCTTTTGTTTCTGAATCTTTGGATATCAAAGATGTTTTGGAATATTCTACAGGTAAAAGAAAGCAGCAGATTTATCAAGTATAGACCTAGAGGGAAAAGATATAAAATAGTGACACAAGGAGGCGGGTGGTTCTCTAACCTTTAGGTGGAATTGTTGGTGGAATTAGGGCTTGATTGCTGGTACAGTATCAGTTGTGTTTCAGTACAACCTGAGGGCTCCTATTTCCTTTCTCTTTCTCTGAGTCACTGCCCAGTCATTAGCTGGGCAATATTTGCCCTGTGGCAATTCTTTTGTGACATTTTCTTAAAAAGAGCCTGGAGATATATTATTGAAACATGACATCTCTTTGTTTCTTTTCCCACTTGGGTGATACTCATCCGTTTTCATGTACATGTAAGAGTCCATAGGATTGGGGACACTAATAGAGGTGCTAATGTCATCGCCTCAGAAAGGCCTTTTCTAATCATGTCCTGCAAAGTAATTTTCCTTACTCTTTTGTTTCTCACCTCCCAGTTTCTTTCCTTCTTGCCACTTATGACAGTTAGGAATTAACTAATTGGTTTGCTTGCTTGTCTGTCTCTCCTGGATTCGACACTCCCCAAGGGTGTAAAGTGTTGTATTCCTGGCATATAGTGCAGTGCTTTGAAAGAAGAGATGCTCAATAAGTTTTGGTTTAATCAATGAATAAAAGAGGGGAGTTGTGGACGTTTTTTGCTGTGACTGCTGCCTTCCCTTGTTGCGGCTTGTGTTCAGTGGATGCGGCGAGTTCATGCACTGGTGCCATGCTCTGGCTCATGCCTTGCTGCCAATGCTTGTATTCAGTCCACAGTCATTTCGACGTGAGAAAAAGAGTGAGAAGTCTCTTAAAAAGGAATCTTGATATCTTTCCTGTGGAAGATATCTCTGCACATTTAATGTGGTCCAAAAAATAGGAAAATTTGTTGAGTCACTCACCTGGAAATAGAGAGGTAAGGGGAGAGGTTTTAGTGTTATTAATCTATGATGTGATAAAAACTCAGGTTCTGTCTGTATCTGTGCTCTGTTGTCTTGTGATAGATTCACTCTAGCGCAGAAACTCCTTGTGGTTGTAACACGTAGTTTGGGGGCTACATGTTTTGTCTTTCATATCTAATGTGTGTGTGTGTGTGTGTGTGTGTGTGTGTGTGTTTGAGAGAGAGAGAGAGAAAGAGAGAGAGAGAGAGAGAGAGAGAGAGAGAGAGAGAGAAAGAGAAAGAGAGAGAAAGAAAGAAAGAAAGAGAAAGAAGACCCCTCTTTTTAAACCACTTAACAAAAAGCTCTGTCTTTCCTTTCTTTCCTTTTGTGAGATTTGGCCAGAATGGATCATATGCTCATGTCTGAACCAACAATTCCCTCTGGCCTTTACCAAATGTCATCTACTCAGTAAGGCCTTCCCTGACCACTCTGTCTAAAATCACAGCCCCAGCTTTGTAGCTTTGTTTCTCTGTAGTTCATTTACTATCATGTGACTAGCTACACATTTTATTTAGCTTTTTCTTTGTTTGTTCATAATCTCCATAAGTGCAGAGTTTTGTCTGTTTTGTTTCTTGCTGTATTCCAGTATCTAGAATAGTACTTGACTTAGAAGTCATTTAATTAATCTTGATTGACTGAATAAATGAATGAACATGGCCTGAAGAATTTCATGGTTCTGTTGGCTTTATTTTTTTTAAAAAAAACAGCTTTATTGAAATAAAATTCATATACCAAACAATTCACCAATTTGAAGTATACAGTTTAATGGCTTTAAGTATATTCACAGAGTTGTGCATTCATTACTACAATCACTTTTAGAACATTTTCATTACCTCCCAAAACACCTCCCCACCTTTTATTCATTGCCCCCCAACTCCTCCATTTCTCCTCAGCCCGAGGCAGCCACTAATCTATTTTCTGTCTCTAAGGATTTACCTATTCTGGACATTTCCTATACATGGAATCTTATACTATGTGGTCCTTTGTGATTGGCTTCTTTCACTTAGCATGATGTTTTCAAGGTTCATTCATGTTGTATCATGTGTCAGTGCTTAATTTTCTTTTTATTGCTGAGTAACATTGCAGAGTATGGATGTGTTGCATTTTATTTGTCCATTCATCAATTCATGGGCTGGCCTTGATTTTTAAAGCAGTCATTATTAAGGTGAATGAGTTTGCCATAATTGGTTTATAATAATTCTGACCCATTTTCATGTCAGTTCCTCCAGATGAAGTACTGATTCTCACAAAGGGAGGGACATAATGGATGCTAATGGTCATCCACTGGCAGATCAAAATTGTGTCACAGAAAGTTTTTTCCTTCCACCTTGTATTGTCATATTTTCTTCCTTCCCAGTCATTAGTATTATTATTTTTTATATTGGAGTGTAAATGGCTGGTGGCATTAAAACCACAGTAAGGCTAGCAACAGAGTTAATTATATTAGCTCTGTCTTCAGTTTAATTTCTTCATAAAAAAAATCTCTCATTTTTCAATGGATTCAGAGGTGTTATTCTGAAAAACTGCAATAAAAAAAAAATCACCATTCACCTCAGATGTAAAATACTTTCCTAAGGCAGTCTGTTCTTAATTTCCTGTGTTCTGTCTGTTGGAAGACTCGCTCTTGCAAAGCCAATATGAGCTATGTTATATTTCAACCAAATGCATTTTTGTTCGGGGAGACTGTGTACTCTTTTTTCTTTTCCAAGTAATTAAGCCAGTCAGGGGAAAAGATCAAATGTCATTTTGTTCATTTTTGGTCTCCTTTTTCTCTCTGATCAAGGTTGGAACATTCTTCTCATCCAGAGTATTTCCAAAGACAACTTTATGTAGCAAGTGAGGACATTGTCTACACTTTTTAATTCAGTGGCAGAAGCTTTGGGAAAGCAGCATGTTACTTGTAGTCCAAGCAAAGAGGTGTAAATGGCTTTATTGAAAATCAATGTTCTCTTATGAAGTGCTGCCCATTTCCGAGTTCCTCACCATTTGTTCTTTTGCACAGATGAGTGTTACAAGGAAGTTTACAGCTGTGTGTCTGAGTTGGAGTTTTTATTTTTTTCCCTGTGTTTTCTACCATGAGCAAAAGGTTAAAGGATCATTTGGTGTTTTATTTGTTTACTCTTTGGAAGACAAGAGGGTGACTTTTTCTCTTTTTGATGACAAGAGTTGAACTGGCACTGAGTGCAATTGTCACCCACAATATGGTCTCATAAGTGAGGTCAAATTTGGGCAGAGTTTTGAAAGGGTGTTTGAGGCTTCAGAATGCTATAGAAAACTTACTGGGATTTCCAGAGACTGAAAACTTGAGGTACTGGAGTGGTGAGTTCTCAGTGTGAGAGGGCGGATGTCTTCACATTATATAGTGTCTAAGGCGCCAAATTTAGGTCTCATTCTGACCATTACTGTAAGAACACAGACCAATTTTAATTGGTCACAGTTGTGGTGAAAGATTAGCTGTGAGATTGGATTTATCAAAATTTATGTGCTAGTTACTGTTAATCTGAGAAAGATCAGGGTCATTTGTATGACTTCATTTGATTTGTACAGATTTCATTGATTTATCACATTTTTCCTGTGCTGAGAAACTAGATAATTCCTCATAAATTTCCACCAATGCTTTAAAAAGTTTAACCTTCATCTTAAGCCCAGAGATAGCATAAATCTGAAAACAGTGATGTTAGCTGTGTCACAGCAAGGTCTTAATAAAATAGAGCATGAAAGAGGGTCATAAGAGACAGAGGACTGGAAAGTGCATCTTAGGACAATTTTTTAATGAATCAATGCTCAAGGGTCCCTTCCTCCCTCCCTTCTTCCCTTCCTTCCTTTCTTCCTTCCTTCCTTCCTTCCTTCCTTCCTTCCTTCCTTCCTTCCTTCCTTCTTTCCTTCCTTCTTTCCTTCCTTCCTTCCATTATTGTATTTTTAAAGGTTTTTATTAAAATATAGCTAACATACAATATTATATTAGTTTTGAGGTAAAGAAATTATAGGCAGTCAGGAAAATGGCAGCGGTAGATAGGATTTAAAAAGAAAACATAACAAAGCCAGCAGAAATAACTTTATTCAAGCTGCAGGACCATCAGAGCAAACCCTAGGTGTAGAGGGCAGAGGGCCAACAAAGCCTAGGTATAGAGGGGAGAGCCATCCGGCTTGTAACAAAGCCAAGCTAAAAAGCACATGAAAGCCCAGGTACAGGGAAAGGCCAATCAGTTTATAGTTAATAATTTCAAACTACAGAGAACATGTGCAGTCTGAAAAAATAAGGCAATTGCCTCTTGTCAATCACAGGTGTCAATCAAGTGGTCCCACACCTGGACAAGAACAGCCCATCCTGGATAAAACCCTCAGGCTCCTGTGAGCCATGCCATTTTAAGCCTTGTTGTTGCTTGGTGGCCACTCCAAACCCTGTGGAGTGCACTTTTCTCCTAATAACGCCACCTTGGGCCTTTGGGCCTTTGTGCCCCCTCTTCAGCCCCCTCTTGAGTTTGGGGCCCGCTCCAAACTCTTTGGAGTGTACTGTGCCTTTTAATAATGGCCCTTGAGCCACTGTTTTCTGCCTGGGCCCACTTCTATTTCCTCGAAGTGTACTTTTTCTTCTAATAAACTGCTCTTTCACTACTTTACCTCAGTATCTCATTCAATTGTTTGCTCAAGACGCCAAGAACCTGGACACCATGCCAAGAAGGGCCCAATCCCCAGGAACATAACAACTGAGTTTCCCAGTTATCCTCCCTGAGGCCCGGGTTTGACCCCTGGTGTGGGAAGTTAGCCTAGACTCCGCCCAGACTCCTCTGGGTTGGACCCCCAGTGTGAGAACCAAGCCTAGACTCCTCACCGAGAAGGGCCCACTCTCTGGTAACAGTTTCAGATGTATACAATCATTATTCAAGATTTATACACCTAAAGAAGTGATCACCATAAGTCCAGCAACCACCTGACACCGTACTATGTTATATTATTGACTATATTCCCTATGCTGTACATTATATCCCGATGACTATTTGTTTTATACCTGGAAATTTGAACCTCTTATTCCCTTTCATTCCCCACCACCCCCTCTCCCGTTTTTAAATTTTTCAATTACAGTTAACACTCGCTATTATTTTATATTAATTTCAGGGGTACAGTGTAGTGATTAGACATTTATATAATTTAAGAAGTGATCCTGCTGACTAGTCTAGTACCCACCTGACACTGTTTATGGTTATTATCAGATTATTGACTGTATTCCCTATGCTTTACTTTATATCCTGTGACTATTTTGTAACTACCAATTTGTACTTCTTAATTCTTTCACCTTTTTAACCCTGTCCCCTAAGCTCCCTCCCATCTATCACCACAACAAATCTACCATGTTTCCCTGAAAATAAGACCTAGCTGGACAATCAGCTCTAATGCATCTTTTGAAGCAAAAATTAATATAAGACCCAGTCTTATTTTACTATAAGACTGGGAATATAATATAATACAATACAATACAATACAATACAATACAATACAATACAATACAATACAATATAATACCGGATCTTATATTAATTTTTGCTCCAAAAGATGCATTAGAGGTGATTGTCCAGCTAGGTCTTATTTTTGGGGAAACATGGTAGTACCCATCTGATACCATTCATAGTTATTATATTATTGACTATATTCCTTATCCTTCCGTTACTTTTTTGCAGTGCTTTGCAAATGCATGGTAGTCAATGAATTAAGTTAAGCTGAATGGACTTATATTTACAGAGAGAATGAGACTTGACCCAAAATAATTTTGACTTTTGATTGAGAACAAAGTGTTTTATTTTTTCGTGTTTTGGATCAGTAGGGAGTTGAGGACAAGCCCAGGAGTAGTTGAATACTCTTACTATTTAGCTTCCTCTTTTTTTTTTTTCCTATAAAATTCCTACCTACACTTAAGCAAATAATATTCATCTTTGTCCTCATTTGCCACATCCTTTACCCAGACTGGTGCCTCCTATTTTTTCAGTTCTTCCCAATCCTGTCCTGACACCTTTAGGCAATCCCAACAAGGCTTGCTAAATCCCTAAAGAGGGACTATTACAATAAAGTATTACTAATATTCCATAGTGTAACTGAAATATTGTCTGCTGTACGATTTGGTTACTAGTTAATTAGGATTCTGTTTAATTTGATCAGGACCTCTGGAATTAAATCATTTTATATTAAAAAAATTACAAAATTTGATTGTTCTAAGAAAAGATTATTAGAGTGCCAATCAGGTGGTTAGAAAAAATTGTCATCAAATAATAAGACTAATCTTATAAATGAATTGGAAAACAGCCAGAAATGCTAGTCTAAGCTTGTTCTCAAAGTGGACCTCCAGGAAACTGAGCCAGTGGAAATCTTCCTACTGGTTCCTTGGGCTGACCTCTTATGAAGCTGATATGTTTGTAATAAAACAGAGGCTCCATGTTTATTGTTGGCATGGATTGAAAATTTACTTGTTATATTTAGTAAAATAAAGCCTAGGCATACCCACTATTGTTTTGATGTGTTAAGTGATATTATTCATTCACTTATTTATGTGTGCATACCTTTATTTATTTTTGGTGATTGGTGATTCTTCAGATGATATAAACTATATTACTCCTGAAAGGTTTTCTGGAATAGAAATCATTCATTTGCCATTATTTGAACAACCAGGTCATCCATTTTTTTTCTTCCTGTATGTGCTACTGTACGTCAGATTGTAGGTTAGAGTTCATGCCACTTATTTAGGGTATATTGAGAGGAAATGGCATCAGAAGTATTTTTTAATGAGGTTTTAAAATTGTTGCCTAGGAGATTTGACTTACCTCACTCTGGCTTGACCAGGTGAGGAAAGGCTAAAAGATTGTTAGCACTGGCCAGCAGGTTTGGTTGCCTCAGTCAACTTATAACGGGACAACTCCACGCTGATGTGACATGATCATGTATCTACCTCTTGTTTTCACAAGATATGACTAATTTTGGAACATTTAAATACATATAACATGTTATTAAATAAATGAGGAATGCCATATGGACCTTTATTAAAATAACAAAGAATCCTCTAACTACTGAATAGTATGTTTGAGCACTTAATCTAATTTGCTATGTTCAATTTCCTAATGTAACTTCACAGACTGAGGTAGTTTTGCTTATCCTCTACCATACTGTGTTTTTGTTTGTTTGATGGGTTAGTTCTAACGAACAAAACTTTTATCTCCGATAAAAGCCCTTATTAATCTAACTATTCAGTGAGAGTTTTTCTATTGCTTCAGTTTTCTTCTGGCAAAACCTGACAGGTTTCCCTCACCTCTCAAAGCCATATTTTTTGTCCCTTTTATTTTTTTACCAAAAATTTACCTAAGGGGAAACAACAAAGTTGATATATTTTATAGATGTAAGATGAGAACTTGGAAATTCTGTAGCTATTACTCTTAAGAAATTAGTATTATTAATATCACTACAGAATGTATAATATGACTTATGTGAAGGGTGTATCTGTCCTACCGGTCAGGTCTTGGAGATTACAAGAATAAACATTCACTTATTACCTCAGTAAAGGAAGATTCTTGGAAGATAGCAGAATGCCATGAAAAGAGCATGGTGCCAGAGACTGGAATTTTCATTGCACCTTCATCACATACTAGTCTGTGACCTTGATCATATGACTTTGCCTTTCAAATCCTCTACACTTTGTAACATTGATGCAAAAATGGATGAGAACATTTATATCAAGTGCCTAGCCCAGTCACTGGTACATGGTGGTTTCATCGTAAATATATGACTACTTGTTTCAAAGCCTGGAGAAACCAGATTCTGTTTATAGAGCAAAACTGCTAAATCTTAACTAATAGGGAACATTTATGTTATTGCAAATGACTGAGAATGCCGTGGAGTTAGTTCAAACAAGTTGATGAAAGAAGAATTAACTAACCGGTGAGTCTGATAGGTGACAGTGTGGGTGGCCATTTAGAAAGAGCTGGAGCATTTAGGTAGGAGGATCATAAGTACTTGCCATATTTAGAAGACTTCTCGGGTAAGCGTATTTCCCACTGAAACATGCTGAGCTATTTGTCAACATCTTAGGTACCGAGGACCTGTCCAATAGCAACCCCAGTGGGATGCAACCTCTGGAACACCTGGCTCTTGGATGGTATGGATGTCTTTCAGCAAACAGACAGTGGGATTTGTTGCTTGATTGTTACCTCCAGTGAAGGGCACTTGTTCAGGAGACAGTTGCCAAATTGCTAGCCAGGCTTATCTATACTCTGGAACATTTTATTTATGCACTGCTTTCAATGTAGCCCATCTTCTAAAGAGGTTTCGGCCAGTAGTTTTGGAGAAAGGATTTCATTCTCCCCTATAGTTCCATATTTTGACTGGGGGCCTTAAGAGAGTTATTACTTTTCTTGGCTAAAGAACACTAAAATTTTATGACGTTCTATATGGAACTAAAGAAATGAGGAGGTGACTTCTTTCGCATGGTATCATTAGTTCTGAATGTCACCCATCTCCTATCTTCAGCCATTTTTCTGGCCCCTGGATGAGGTCTATAACAGTGGTCTAAATTAATATTGTTTGGCTTCTAAAAGCTGTAATTTTCCTGAGGTGGCAGTTGTAGTAGAGCACATTTTCCCTCTTTTCAATTTCCTAGATACGTCAACACATGGAAGTGAAATGGTCTCTCTTTACCTGCTGTGCGCATGGGACCTCTACACCTGTTCAGTCATGAAACCACTAATGAGGCCTCTCCTGTCCTATTTAAGATTTTGACGGGATATGAAATCTCATTACCCAGAGTCAATGAATGACATCTGTTTCCCATCCCACTCCTGAAGCCATCATTCCAGCTGCTTGGTACTCTGAAAAACACGTGCCACTCAGAGAGAAAAGTAGAGTCTAGAAAGGTGTCCCTCCCTTGCCCAACTTTCCAGTATTCTGGCCCCCATGTACACCTTTGTTCTAAAAGAATTAGCACAAAAGGAAATTTTATTTCAGACTTAAAAAAAAAAAATCCAATTATTTATTTCTGAAACAACGCAAAACCCGGAAATGTGGGGTTTTCTTAATAAAGAAGATAAGAAAGAAATGAAACTAAAAACATTCAGCTAAATGGATAAATGCCTGAATTGGTTAAATGTTAAATTGATTTAAAATGGGTATGATATAAAAGTTATTTATATAGTTTGGCCTCTCTCAAATCCTTCTTTTGGAATGAGGAGGGCTATAAATAAATATGCATGCATATAATGAATAAATATCTACCATACAATTTTCATTTGGGGAGTAGCCATGCATTGTAATACACATATAATACAAAATCAATGTAAAATGCCATAGAATTACTCTATCTAAAATATTTCATGGTTTTCATTCATTTGTTGTTCATTCATTTATGGGAGTGGTCATTAGATAAACATTTATTGAGGATCCGTTGTATGTCAGGCATTATTATTGCTGCTGTGGACACAAAATTGAATAAAAGCTCAGTGTTTAGAAGAGGAGACATGATAAAGTCAACCATGATAGGCTTTGTGGTGAGTTCTACGGCAGATGGCTTGGAGGAGTGGGATCATCGCTTCCTGAGACATGAAGGCCTCAGAAGGAGGGAGACACTGGCTGGAGTCTTAGGGTGGCCAGGAAGACATTTTTATGGGGTTTTAGGTAGGGAGCAACAATTAGTTTTTCTACAATGAAGCAATTTCCCCAACACAATAGTTGTCTCCATGCTTTCTATTCTGTTTAATTAGTCTATTAGTCTTCTCTTGCACTAATACAACACAATATTGAATAGTATTCTATCATTGTATCCCTTACTAGCTGGTAGGGAGAGTCTCCTCTCTCTACATCTTTTTGATAAGGCTGGTTTAGTTGTTCATGGATATTTATTATTTCATGTAAATCTTATAGTGTACTTATCAAATTCCTCATAACATTGCAAACTGGCATTTGATTGGAATTGTACTGAAGAACGATAACCTTTTGAGTCTTTACCTTGCCCTCAAATTTTATTGATAATTGGCCTGGGTACAAAAATCTAGGTTTAAAATTATTTTCCCTGAGAACTTTGAAAGCATGATGAGAAGTTATCCTTTGCAGGTAATTTTTTTTTTTCTTTGAAAGCTTTCAATATCTTTTCTTATAGTCAGGGTTTTGACATTTCACAGTGATGTGCTCAGATATTTTTGTTGTTGTTGTTGTTTTGTTTTAATTCACCGTGCTGGACATTTTACTTTTTCTTTTAAACTGAAGACAAATGTCTTTCTTTAGCATGGGGAAATTTTCTTTTATTATTTCTTTGGTAATTTCCTCCCTATTAGTTATTTTTTTTTCTCTTTTTGAATGCTTGTTAATTGGATGTTGGTATCTTTTAAATTTCTTTTTTCATATTTTAATATCCTTTCCCTTTTGTTCAATTTTAGGAAAATTTTTTGATTTTATTGTCTAGTTTTCTTCTAAGCATTTTATTTCAAGAATGATTTTAAATTTCCAATATCTTAATTTCTAATTTTCACGAATTATTCCTTTGTCATAGCACCCTGATTTTGTTTTATGAATGCAATAGCTTTTATTAAATTGTACTGGGGCTGATCATGGTTAGTGAGATAAACGTTTGACAGACATTAAACAACACAATGCCACTAAATGTATTTTAAAAGTAAATAAAACTTCTAGAAGTCATCTGTTTCCAATCTAAATTAGATTAGTGGTATAAAACTCTGATCTGGGTCAACAACCAATTTTAACTATTTGGGAAATATTGCCGCCATGCTATATCTGCTAATGAATATTTTTCTCAAGTATTCAGAAAGTGATTCTTTAAAAAGTTCACACAAAAAAGTTTACTTTAAAATCACATGTCTTTTGCACTTTTCTATTCCTTTGTTTTTCTCAGGCATCAGAAAATGCTTGTGTAACTGTCTGACCTTTTCATAAATTATGGCAGTGCTTCTTGGTACACTTTTCTGGGCTGGTTCTTCTCTCCATATATAGAGGTCTTCTGCCTCCCAGGGCATGGTAATTTCAACATTATGTTCTCTCTTCTTGGTTTTTATCTGTACTACCTTGTATAGAAAGTGGGAAATTTTACTATTCCTATTTCTAGCCTATAATGGTGCAAAAAAGGATTAGGGATATAATGTATGTTGAGCATTTGTTATGCACTGGCTGAGTCATAATTTTGTGACACAGAGACCACTATCCTCTTTACCCAACTGAAGAAGCTAATTCTCAAAGAGGTTAAAAATATTGTCCCAAATCCTAGAGATAGTTAGTGGTAGATGCCAATTTGAGTTCTTATTCATCTGGCTTTGAAACCAACAGTCTTTACACTCACTAGGGTTTCCCCTGGGTAAGGATTTCAAAGAATATACCGAAACTTCGTCAACCCTCTATTTTAAGCTTTAGTTATTTGTCCCATATTTCTACTGCATAGATCCTTGTAGCTTCTGGAGATGTGCTCTCCTCCAATTTTTTCAAATAAACCTACTTCAGCTGTCAATGATGGGGTGAAAAAAGAAGTCTTATAGATTTCTCTGCTTTTTGGTGAAAAACTTCCTGACCAAGTGCCTCCTGAAAAACAATTCTCCAGTACTGAGAAACCCTTTCATTTATAATTGCTTCTTAGGTAAGATGAGCAGAGACCTCTCCCTAGCTGCAATAGCTGGGTTGTCAATTGTCTGCACTCTGTCTTGCTGAATTCTGATGGTTTAATTCTTCCATGCCACTTATATGGGGCTACATTTACAGATGCAAAGAGCAGGTGGCCTCACATGTAGCCATCTTACACTCTGGAGTTTCTCATACCCCAGGAGAAAGGTTTGTATCCAAGATAATCCTTCCTCTGAACTGTTTCCCTTTCTGTGTTTTGACCTCCCCAGAAGCAGAAGAGTCACTTTGCATCTTGGGAAAAATGGAGAAGGGGAAGGATTCATGACTTGCCGAGTAGGATAGTATCTATCACTGCTCAGTCCTTTTCCTGTTCTGCACATGGGAACCTCTGGCTACAATCTTTCTTGGTGCATCACAGACTACCAACGATCTCATATCTGGCACTCTGAAGTAAACCCAATGCATTAACTAGTTTAATAAATTTTAGGTATTGGGGCTGTGAAATATCTGTAAAAATTTGGTAGGAAATTTTGTTCTTGTTGTTGCTACTCTAGTTGCCATTACAATTCCTGGTTGGGGCTAATGGTGTTTGTCTTTCATCTTTATTGATATTGTGTTTGTCTTTTTCTCTTTTTAAGAAATCTGTTCTAGAAATCTGATGTAAAAAGCACAAGAATCTTCATTTTCATTCCCACAGTTGTGGTGACAGTGGTGAGTTTGAGTCGGGGGACACAATTGGCCAGGGAAAAGGTAAAAGCTTAGACCTACGTCATTGATTTCTTTGTCTCCTTCGACTGTCCGTGCCCTTAAGACCAGTGGTTGCCAACCAAGTAATAAGAGGAGCCCCAGTCCTTCTCTTGCCTTCCTCCTAAAGGCAGTCACGGGAGACATGTAGGTAGTGTGGCCTATTATGTTGTCCCTAGGTTCCGTAGCATCTACCTGGCCTCACCATTGTAAGGTCATTTTCATTTGAGGGACCCAAGCAGCTCTTTACAATGTACCATTATAGCAGAACTTCTTCCTACATGAATGGCAACCCAAATTAACATAATAGCATCCCAATGGGTCACACCACTTCCAACTTGCCAAATATATTCAGAGTATGTTTCTCTATAGCAGTGTCATACTCAGTCAATCAAGCAATCCATTTACCCATTCACTCCTAGTTGAAGGAAAGGTCATATGTCTGCCTTGCAATACAAAATAGGATTGCTGCAAAACTGAGGCCCATTGTAGGCCATTTCAAATGCCTTTTGCTACTTGAGAATCCTAAACTTGATTAACCTCATGGTAGGTAATACCTACAGAGTCAGATCTAAGTAAAAACAAAAACAAAAAAACAGACAAAACAAAAACAGAAGGCTTTTCACTCTTTGATTAAGGGCCTTATTTCAGCTTTTGTTTAGAAGAAATGACTGCTATCCATACTCAGGAAGCCTCTGTGAGGTGTTCAAATGTGATATAGCAATAATCAAGAATGCCATGTAAAGAAATATTAGAGAAGTAATTAGATATTCCTCAGTTCATTCTCTAATTAGAGGGCAGGTTAAAGTTCAAAATAATGAAATTAAAATCTAACCACTGTTAAGACTGTGATGTTCTTTGCTGAGTGCTACCAGAGCACTTGGCACCACAAGGGACATGAGGACTTATATGCCCTGAAGGCTGAGCTGTGTAAGGCTTGAGGTAGAATGTGACAGGGTTTGATTTGAAGCTGGGAGACTGAAAATGAATCTGCAACGTGCCAGAACATAAGTGTGAATCCTTTGTATAAAAAAGAATAATACTAACATATAGAAGTCTCAATTTTCTCAGCTTCTAGGTTATTCAAATTTTGCTGATAGGCCTAACGAATGGTTACTTTTCCTTTCCTTTCTTAATACACTTTTTGTGGGTGATGGACCCGTTCATAGGAGATAAGAACTTGTTAGTCACAGAAGTGGTTATTGCACCACTGGAAAATAATGAAATGTGTGTATATTGGAGAAACCACAAGGTCAGCACAACAACCCTCAAAAATGGACTGGGCTGAGTCCATTACATTCTTAACAGGAGAGGAATAAACAATAGAAGAAACACACATTCATACTTGCCTGCGCAACCATACAAGAGGATGTAAAACCATGAATTATTTGCCTCCTTCTTGACTGAATACAAAGAAAAGTAACACTTGCCTGTTTTTGTATCCAAACTGAACATCACAACAAAGCACCTAATAATAATTAGAATGAATAAATGAATGGATGCAAAGCTCATACTTGCATTATTTGTGTCACTTATTCATCCGTTAGTTCTTCTAATACATCTTATTAGGTTCTGACTATATGCTAAATATTGTTCTGGGTGATGGGGATCCAAAATAGCCATGGTTCTTCTTTTCATGGAGTGTATATTCTAATGGGGGAGGGAGAGGTAGAAAATAGACAAATCATTAAAAAATACCAATTTCAGAAAGTTATAAATGGAGGAATAAAAGTAGGAGTTTGTTATAGAGAATGCCAAAATGATGTGAGGTTGGTGGACTATTTTAGGTAGATGGTCAGAGGAACTACTCTGAAGTGGTTACATTTAATCCACGATCCATTATGACCAGAAGAAACCAGCTATGGGAAGATTCAGAGGAAGAGCCTTCTAGGTAGAATACATAGTTAGTGCAAACATTTGAGTGAAATAAAGCTCAGTGTGTTCAAGAAATAGAAAGAAAACCAGCATGTCTGGGTTGTAATATGGAGAGAGACAAGCTCATTCAAGTCTGTGCCCAAATCATACAGAACTTTGAATGTGGTGTAGGGAGTTTGAGTATTGCTCTAAGAGTCACGGAAAACCATTGGAAAAACTTAAACAGGGGAGGAGGAGGATCTGATCAATATTTTGAAAGATTTTAAAAGATTTCCTTAGGATTAGGAGGCTATTGCATAAAGTCAGGTGAGAAATGAACACGTCTTGGGCTAGAGTAGAGGGAGTGGTGATGGAGATAAATGTGTGCATTTGAGATAGTCTTTGGAGTTGAAGTTGATGGACTTGGTAATTTGATATAGGGAGTGATAAAAGAAAGGTTAAAAATGAATTACAGCTTTTGGCTTAGAAATTGGGTATTTGATAGTACCATTACTGAAATGAGGACTGGAGGAGCGGGATTGGGGAGAAAATTAAGAGTCCTGTTTGGATGCATTACATTAAGATCTCTACTAAAATGTGATGTGTAGACATCAAGTAGACATTTGGATAGCCAACTAGAGTTTAAAGAAGATATTTGTACTGGAGGTCTCCCTTGGGAGTCATCAGTTTATGGGTGGTATTTGCAGTCATGGAATGGATGAGATCCCAAGGGACTAAGAGAAGATGGAAAGGAAGTGTCTTTGGACCCGGGTTGGGACGTGCCAGGGTTCACAGGGAAGCAGAGGGTGATGAGTGGGTAAATATGACCAAGGAGACACCTGTGCTCAGTAGGAAAACCAGGACACTGTGGTGTCATAAATGACAACAGAGGAGCTTTTCAATGAGTAGAGAATTTGAGTTGGATGAGGTCAGAAAAATGGCCGTTCTATTTGACAATATGGATGTTACTGGTGACTTTGAAAGGATTAGTTGTTGTGCAGTGGTGGGAACAGAAGTCTAACTAGAGTAGAGTGAAGAGAGACTGGGAGGTAAGGAAGTGAAGATGGTGACTATTAATAGCTTTCTAGATATTTTGCTGTGAAATAGGTACAATAGCTGATACCATGGACAGAAACATGGAATCAATGGTAAGTTGTTTTGTTGTTCAATATGAATGATTTGCATTCCTCCTGGTGAAATTTATATGTTTCTTGAAACAAGGGAGAAATTGGTGGTAGGAGAAAAGTTTTTTTTTCTAAGTGTATTTTTCTAGGACCCATCAGCTCCAAGTCAAGTAGTTGTTTCAATCTAGTTGTGGAGGGGGCAGCTCACAGTGGCCCATGTGGGGATCGAACCAGCAACCTTGGTGTTATGAACACTGTGCTCTAACCCAACTGAGCTAACCAGCCGCCCCAGGAGAAAAAAGTTTTTGAGATGACTCTTGTTCTATTTATTTTTCTTTTCTTCCAGGTATTTTTTCCCTTGTATAAGTAAGTGGTTACCTATTTTACAAAGATAACTATGACATATGTCTCTCCTTTCTAGAAATCTTTAAGATGTTTCTATTTCTCATGACAAGCTACATGACTTTTCAAGGCAATATTTTCCTGCAATGCTGGATCATCTCTTCGCAGCCAGGTATGGGGCCAAGGAAATTTGGGAAAAAGGTGTGATTCCACGTCCTGTTGGGACTGAGCCTAACTAAATAGGAGGCTGGAAGACTATTTTGACAGTTCAATGTTGCTGGTTTCTGTCCGTAAAATCCTGTTGTAGTTACTGAACTCAGCAACTCTGAGTTTCACAAGGAAAGACTTTTATAATTTTTAAAAAAATGTGCAAAGAATAGAATGCCATGGTGTGATTTTTCACAGCATTCATGGATTGAGTAATAAAATTATCTTAAAAGTCTATTCTTAAAAGAGTAATTTACTTTTAAATGCAGCTAGGGTTAATGAGGTTTTCATATATTTGGAATAAGAAATGTACTAATGGACTGGTGAGTAGTACCATGATTTAATCCTGAACAAGTCAAAGTAAATAGGTACTAATCTATTCTCTCTAGTCCTGGGTTTTGTGCAGCAAATTGAGATTACCCAAGTTCCTCTACACAGTCTGTGCAACATGAAAAGTCAGTATAGAAAATCCATATTGACTTGATGATATGGCTGTGTGATGAAAGCAGTAATCATGTTTGGACCATCTATGAAACAAAATACAATCCTCACACTCACTCACTGCCCGTGATAGGAATATATCCTGATCGACTGAAAATGTGGTCAGCAGGAGGGTCATTTGGCAGCAGAGGAGGCTGATTTCTTCGAAGATTTAGAAATCAGGTTTTGATTCTGATGATTAGATATTTAGCGTATAGTCTTCTCACTTCTGAAGAACTGGTCAGTCTGGCCAAGGTCAGTCTGTCTGACAGACTGGTCACAGTCAGTCTGTCTTAAATACTCTGGAAAATAAATGAATAATGGTTTATTATAACAACAAGTAAGTCAACTAAAGCCTAATGACTCACTGCTTTTATCCTTTACCAAGCAAATTCAGCCCTCTTGTGTGGATGGATAGTGTGAGATTTACAGATGCTAGAAAACTGCTATTTAGTTTTATTATCTGAGAAAAGAGTATAGACATTTATTTTGAAAGGAATTTAATTTGAGAATATGATAACTATTGAAATACTCATAGATCGCCTTTTAAAACCAATATTTGATGTGACTCTTTAAATTTAAATTGAGAATTTTTTGTTGTAAGTAATAATATGTTTGATTTGAAGAAAATCAAACAATATAGAAAAGTATAAAATAAAAGTCCTCTGCAGGCTGCAAGCCCAGTCCCACGTCCCCCAGTTTTCTTCTGACTGTTCTTACATGTTTATATTTGCAGATGAACTTACATATCATTTTGTGAACTTGAAAAAAAAGTATTTCCAGATTTAGGTAGAACTGATATGTTTATAATACTCTCTTCCTATTCAAGAATAGTATATACTTTCTGTTTATTCAAATCTTAAGTCTCTCAGGAAAGTTTTAAGTTTCCTTTTAATAGGTTTTGCTTATTTTGTATTTGTATTTGTTGAATTATAATCTCAATGGAGCTCGAGGCAGTGTTCTGATCTGTTTTCCTGCAGCCTCCCATGTGTTTGCCACTTGGTTTTGCCTCCTCTGCACGATTTCCCTACACTTTGGGCTCCTTGTTTCTTTGTCTTCATACCCATTCTTTCTGTTACTGGCTCTAGCTCAGAAGGAGAACATATTCAACAGTGGAGAGGCAGGACTAGAAGTTGATAGTTCTACTTCAGCTTCCTATGATAGGATGAAACTATCCCTTTGCATTTCCTTATTCCTTCAAAGATGTTAAAAGAATGAGAAATTGCTTTAACCAGTGGTAAGGGAAATTTGGTGAGTGTGTGTGTGTGTGTGTGTGTGTGTGTGTGTGTGTGAACTAAACCAGTAATGTATTATCCAGGAAACTCCAGAATAAAATTCATCAGGTATGCTTGGTAAAAGTACAGATTCCTGAGCCCATCCTTACACCTGCAGAATCAGAATCAGAGGCAATGCCTGGAAATCGGCATTTTAAATAAATACTCAAGTCAATGCTTGTTAAACTGTAATTGGCATGGTGCTACAATGCAGAAGCTGACTCACTGGTGTTGGAAGTGGAGGTGCGATTATACATTTCTAACCTGCTCTCAGGTGAGAGTGATGCAAGTGGTCTGTGGTCATAACTTGAGTAGCAAGGCATTTTTTGCTCCCTGAACAAGAGAACCACTGAACTGACCTGGAATGGCGTGCTAGGATAGAAAGAAGACTTTCCCATAGAGGGATCCTTTAGAAAGAGAAAGTATAGTCCTCTGTGTGGGGCATCTTATAGGTAGAACCCTGATCCTGACCCTCTTTTCTCTGCTTCATGAAGTTTAATGTACTCATCACTTCTGACTGAGGATTTAGTCTACCCTAATTCCTGAGTAAGTCTGACATAGGCAAGGGCTGTCAAACAGCCTCTTCCAAGCCCTTCCTGGGAAGGCCTGACCATGGGAAGGCATGATGGAGTTCAACAATGCCTTTTTATCAAGGTGTAATCTGAGGCTTGCAAAACACAGAAGACTTCTTCATAGGAACTTCTGGTGCCCAGAAGTCTCCCTTTCACCTGGACTATGCGTATGCTGGTGTGATAAATACAGTGTGACTAGAGGGCCCCTGGCATTGGGATGTGAGTGGGATGACATATAGACTACTATTAATGAGCAGAACCATAGAATGAAGACTAAGATTCTCTTCTCATCTCTACTGACCACTGGACTGAGAACCTGAATGACCCACTAAACTCTCTGCTATGGCTTTTTCCAGCCTTCGGTACCCTTCATCCTCCCACATTTATGATGGGTGGCCCATGCTAATGTGTAGGTGAGTCTATGGTCATAGAACACAGCTTTCTGTTCTTATACAGCACACTAGTCTGTTTGGAGCACACCTGCCATTTTGCCTTCCATAAACTGTATGCTAACATGGCTAAGTGCAAAAGCTAGTTGTGCTTTCTTCAACATAAGTAGTAGTGCCCTTAATGGTCATCAGCAGGGCTGCTGTGTGGACTATGTATTGTGCAATGCTAGTGGATGTGACTCACATTTGTAGGAGGAACTTCTGAGATTTTGCAGGGTTGTGGTTCTAAGACAGTTGCAAAAATCATGGAGTTGCGAGCAGGGGAATGTTGGTCAGAGAAAAGAAAATGGGAAGAAAAACATTGTAGTTACTCAAATTTTTGTGAAAGCAAAAACAAAAAACAGAAACGTGTGTTCTCCCTTACAATTGGTAAAGAAATTGAGACTAGATAAGATTGTAGTAGGACTCTTATATAAAGTGATAGAAATTTAAATCAAGCCAATTTAGACAAAAACAGAGTTTATTGCCCTACATAATCCAAGAAAGGACTGAGCAACAAAATGTGGGGAGAGCAGCGATACAGATAAGCCCAGGAAGGTCTGTAGCCAGGGATTCAAATGATTTTAGAATTTGTCCTTTGTCTCTGAGTGTTGGCTTGATTCTCTCTCTGCAGGCTGCCTTCCTTTGTGAGGTAGAAAATATGGCCTGCTGACAGCTCCCAAGTTTTACATTTTAAATCTTCCATTCCTACACACTGATTCTCTTTCTTGGTTCTAGTGTGCAAAATCCCTAGGGAAGATTCTGATTGATCTGATTTGGACCAATTGGTTGTGGCCACGTAAGCAGGGTCAAACCTACATGTAGGCAAATGACAGCTCTCCCATAGGAATCACGTAGAGTGGAGTTAAGTTTGGAAAAATTCCCAGAAGAAGGAAAGTGTGCTAAGCAGGCAAACTAGTAGCTGTCCAGCAAGAAGCTCATCTGCCCTTCTACATATACTGTAATCTCAGAGGGTTGCTGTGGACTGCCTGAAATCCCATCTGTATTCAGCAAGAATGCAGCTCTCTTCCGCCGTTTGGTTCCACTGACGGCTTTACCCTAATGCTGTTACAAGAGGCAGCTGTATCATAGCAATAGTTGCTTATTTATTCACTGTAGTGACAGTTACATTTCATGGAGCAGCTGCTGAAGCCAAAAATGTTCAGCAAGGGCAAAATGTGATAAAAGTTCAATGCAATTTGCTTGCACATTATTAGGTTTTAATTTTTGGTTCAGGAATAAATTTTGTTTTGTGTAGCTATTTTTAACTTGTTTCTACAGTTGAAAAAGGAACAAATTACTCTCACCCTACCAATTAAACTGGCTAGAACTCTCTCTTGGATTTAAGACCTGAGTTAACTCTGAGTTGAAAGACAGGCAAAGTAAGCGTTTATTTTGTGGTGGAAGTAGGGTCCCACTTGTGCTAGGAAATGAATTTATAATGGAGTTAACTTTTCTGCATCATTATTTCTTTACCTGTAAAATGAAAATAAAATTAACACCGTGTTGTGTGGATCAAATGAATGCACAGCACTTAGAATGTGCAGCACTAAATGTTAGCTAACGTTACTATTTTGTTGATGAAATGCTTTGTGCTAAACATAGTCGACAACTTTATTTGCAAGCAGCAGACATCCTCTCAAAAAGTAGGGTTTATTGTAAGACTACATTAGACAATTTCCTGGGCAGAGAAAGGCTAAGATTAAGCATAGGTGACCTCAAAGAGGCGGGTGTCAGGAATGGCGATGATCTCTTTCCCAGGGCCATGTGGTTTCTTTCCCCTGATTCTCTGGGTTTCTTTCCCATTCTCTTCTCAGACCAATGTGTTCCCCCTATGCATGCTTTCTCTCTCAAGGCCCACACTGGAACTTACTGTGGCGTTGGTTTGGCACCAACTTCAACCACAAACCTACATGGTTCTAGTTCCAGAGCCCATCACAAAGTGGTATATCCTCACTGTCTCAGTTGGATTCTTGGCCATAGATGAGATGTTCCACCCTGGGACATTCACTGACTTGTGATAAAAGAGCAGAGGTCATGTAAAACTACTTGGGCTTGACCCTTCAGCTGCCACTAATTACCAGACAGAGGACTGTGGGAAAGAAAGGCATTGGAGACCGTGTCTGCTGCAAATGGTTATGAGTGAAACGATGAATTACCAAGGTCCTTCTGATTATAAATCCTGAGGATGGGATTGTTCAGTGCTCAGGGCTGCCATGGCAGCAGGAGTGTCAAGCACGGTGCTCTAGAGGTTGGTGCTAAGCCAGCCTCCAGACATAAATAGTCTAGGGTAGTTACCTCAAAGGATGAACATTCAAGTGAATAACTCTTTAACATGCTTGAGCCTTAGTTTCATCTTTAAAAAGGTAATAATGTCTATCTTATAGGTATTTGGATTAAGTGAGGAAAGGCATTTTATACCTAATCCAAGACACTTGGCACTTAGTAGGTGCTCAATAAATGTTACTGCCTCCTCTTTTCTTTCCCTCAGTATTATGCATTGTCCACTGTGGAAACACATCCATTTAAAAGTAGCAATTGATGTAGGATGTCAGATGGGCACTTGTCTTATTAGGGAGACCACTTATGGACTGTGTAGATGCCTGACCACTGCACTGTACACCTGAAGCGGAAAATATTGAATGTCACTGTAATTATAGTTGTACAGCATAGGGAACAGAGTCAATGGAACTGTAACAGCTTTATATGATGTCAGAGGGGTAGTAGATTGGGGAGGGCTATCACTTTGTGAGGGGTATAAATATCTATTACATTGTTTTATACACCTGAAACTAATTAAAAGAAAAAAAGAATTCTTGTCAGCAAGTGGGATGGGAGGGAAATAGGGCAAACACATATCACTTAATATATCACTTTGTATCCCATCTCAATTAAGGACATGGCCTGTATTCTCCTGAACCATTAAAAAAAAGTGGCAATTGAAATGATTTTTCTATTTTGTTGTACTTGAAAATAAATTCAATTATTTGTAGGTAATTGATTTAAGTGATATCTATCCAAATAGCTTACTAGATTTTTCCTGTTTCTGATGGTAAAAGGAAAATCAGAGCCACTTAATACTTCTTATTGATTTCTTGAGATAAATACTGGTGTGACTTTGTAAATACCATTTGTGCATTGAATTTATAATGATGGACTATTTCAGGGTCCTCTCCTAGTACACAGCTTTCTCTTTGTAAAATGGTGGCAGTGTCTCTAAGGTGCAGCCCATGTGGAAGGCAAAACTTTTCCTAAGCTGCTTGCTGACCTCATTTATATTTAGAAAAGGGTACCTAATTATTTTACCTTTCTAGCCCCGAAGACTCACCCTCTCTCCTAGATGAAGCGTTCTCACTTCTTTCTTCCAAGGCTCACTCCATCTCTGCTCTGAATCCTCTCTTCGCTCTCCTTTGGGCTTTCTCCCACTGCTGTGCCCTTCCTCTCCTGAATCTTTAACGTCTCACTTAATCCACAAATATCTTATACTTTTCCTTATCTTAGAAAAGTCCTCTCGAACTCGCTTCCTTTTCAAGCTAACCTGTGATGTCTCTCCTTCCCCACCAAACTATAAAACAGGGTATAATGGGTTGATTTTCACTGCTTCCTCATGTTTCAGTCACTCTTGAACTGACAACCACAAGTTTCTATTTCATCCACCCCACAGATTCTGCTCTTCACAGCCATCAATGGCCATCTAATGCTAATCAGAGAACCTCCCAGTGTTTACCAGCCTGTCCCTTTCTTACTGATATTTGCTGCTTCCTTGGTTTCTGTGATACAAGACTTCACTGCTTATTTTCCTACCTCTAAGTAGACCCCCTTTCTCCCTCGTCACCTCATTTTCTATCTATTGGTTTCTTTTGTAGAACTCGACATATTTTATTAGCTTACTTATTTATTGTGTGTCTCCACTAGACTATCAGCGGCAAGAAGGCAAGGCTCATGCCTATCTTGTTCACCATCATACCACCCTGGTCTTTGCCAATGCCCATGTCCTCTTTCCCACCCTTCTTCATCTCACTAGGCAGAGAGGCCAGTTCTACCTCCAAAATAGCTCTCAGCTCGGTCTCAACATTCCCATTCCTACTGCTCAGCTTGAAGCCCTCATGAAGCTCCGCAGAGTAGGCTTGGGGGTGAGTCGACAAATTGATATCCCTGCTTTCAGCCTATTCTCATGCCATTCTCTCCCTGGCACTGCTGCCACAGTGACCGTCCTAAACCGCAGGCTCGCATGGCCTCACGCCCTGCTTGCAGACTTCCAATTCATCACGAGTTAGGGAATCAAGTTTGTATTCCTTTCCCTTCTTACATTGTTCTCAGTTTGCCTTTGATTCTCCTCTCCTGCTGCTCGCCTGCTGACTTGTGTGCATGCGAGACACAGAGGTACCATCAGGCTTCCAGAGAGGAGCAAGAGAGTGACTTTGCACTTCTCTGGGGTAGTGTCTGTGTCACTCTAGAACTCCAGTAACCACCTATTACATTGGGATAGTGAGACAAATTAAAAAAAATAATATCTATAGCACAAACTAAGGAAAAACAATAGCTAAACACAAGCAATATTCTGGCTGTTTTTTCATCAACTATTCATTCCTCAACTTGGAATGAATAGACTTTGAGTCTGGTGGCAGGATTAAACCTAAATGTCCCAACATAGAGACAATAGAGAATGGTGGGTGAGACATGGACTCTGAAGCTAAACTGCCTGGACTTGAGAAGCAGTTCTGCCTTTCTTACTACTTGTGACTCTAAGCAAGCCACTTGATCTCTCTGTGACTCAGTTTCCTCATCTGGTAAATGGGGATGATGGAGTTATGAAAATTATACGACTGAATACCTATAAAATGTTTTGATGAGTGCCTAGCCCATAGTGAGCCCTATATAACTTTTAGCTATTAGTGGTGCTGATTCAACAAATATTCATCAAATATATACATATATATATATAATATATATAATATATATATATATATATATATATATATATATATATATATATATATAATAGGCAAGGCATTGGCTAACTGTTAGATAGGTAGGGAGGACAGGAGTGAAGAGGAGAAGGTGAAAGTTGGAAAAGAAAGTCTAGGATAATGCTTTTTTTCCTGAGTTGCACGGACACTCAGTGAAATATTTTTACGTAGGGAAATACAGAAAGAGAAACAGGGAGTAGAACCCCGTGTGTTCAAGCTTTATGTTTTAATTTCCATTGGTTTATTTCTAGGTCTTTTCAACTGACCAGCATCTCTCAAAATGTGGAACACACAAATGTATATTATTTTTAAATAACTTTAAGGGCTAAGGAAAGCATATCTTTAAGTAGATTAGAAAAAGGATTCAAAAATGGGAAGAAGTAAAAGTTTATGGGATCATATTCCTATTCCAAACGATCCCTAAGAGAAAGTATTGGTGAAATTAGAAAATATGGCCAGAAGATGATATAATAATGGGTCTCTCATTCTACTTCCTATGACTAAGTTAAGCTGTGAGGGACTGCTTACTCCCTTTCTCCATGGACCCAACTGGGGTCATATTCTAGGTCTGAGCTGTGCAGTATTGCTTTTCTCCCTAAGTTAAAACAGCAAGTGTCCAAAGAATAATTTATATAACGACAGTGATGGATGTTAGATGTTTATATTGTTATTAATAATAACCATCAGCTACTCAGCACTTATGTGCAAGGCATTGTATTAGGGACTTTACATGTATTATTTAATTAAGTGGATTTTCATGTATCTGTAGATTATTAGTACAAGGTGATGCCTCAGAGCTAATATGGTCCATTTTATAAATGAGCAAACTGGATCCATGGAAAAGATCAGATAGCTTGCGAAAGATCTCATAGTGAGCTATTGTTACTAACAAGCTGGCAAGACCACAGACTGAAGAATAATCAACTGGACACTCGGAAACCATTCGGGTTCCTCAATCTTTTTTTCAGTTATTGGCAAAATTAAGTAATTTGTACAATTGTGTCTTTGCTCACAATTTAACTAACTCTGTACCTGACAATCTTTAAAAGGACAAAGTATAATTTTTAGAAGCATAGAAATTGTGTCCTTTTGTGTTTTATAAACCCAACCCACTTAGGTTTTTTTGAAAAACATAAATATTGTATGGAGCTGAACTACTCTTTTTTCTATTTTGATCCTTATTTGTATCTCTTTTTAATACCTTATTAATATTTTAGATAGAAAAATTATGATAGTATGTTCTCTCTCTCTCTCTCTCTCTCTGTATTGAAGAAAGGAATTTACTTAAAATTTCTACTTCCTGAAACAAGCTAAAGAAAAATAATCAGACAAGGGGGTGGGGTATTTTCCCTCTAGCTAAAATGGCCTGGTAAATACTCTGAGCAATCTCTTCCCTCTGTTCTCTCTGAGTTCTCTCACATGCTCTGCGTTCTGCTTCTTGAAAATCCAGCTGCTCTGGGCTGCAGCTTGGTCTCTGCCGAACATCTGATTTGAAACACTGCACTGAAGCCATCTGCTGTATTTGGGGAATAAAGGGTGGGGTGAGCAATGCTTTTTACAAATGTCTCCAAATAGGGCAATTGAGAGAAGGATAATAGGATGCGGGTGCCTGTCTGGTGCTCAGCCCCCTGGGAGGCCACCCAGAGGCTTCTCGGGGTATCTGTGCCCCTGCCTCACGCCAAGCTCGTTTCAGCTTATGCATCTTACGGTTCCTTGGCAGTAAGATATGTGTTATACCCTGACTAAACTGAACATTTCCAATGGTGAAGTGAGAATTCTGAATTTCAAAAACAGACTGTGATAGATTGAAAAGTTGCTATTCTTGAAAGATGTGCTGGAGCTCCTGGGCGTCCTTTGTGACACGGGTATCTGGAACAGCTATGATTCTTGTTTCCTTCCCGCACTGCAGACCCTCTTCCAACTGAGCTGGACGTGTGCCCTTCCCAGCTCTGTGCAGGGAATTTGGTGGGCTGTTCGCAGGTTTCATTGAACATCTGTAAATCCTCAGCTTGGGTATGCTTCCAGCTACTACTGTAATCTGTTCCTGGGATACAGCCCTCTAGGTTTTTAGCAGAGGGGGCTGGGGAGACATCTGTTTGCTGCTGCAAATAGAGGATTGAATAGTAAACTCAGTTTCCCATGTACTGTGGATCGCAATGAGGAACTCTTGGGAGGGAGGGAGGCCTCGTTTCCCATCTTTGGCACAACGTGCTCTCTTTTCTCAGAGAAGTGAAATCTCTGAGAATCATATTTGTCAAGTTATGGTAGATAAAGCATCCAGGGCTGCATGAGGTAGGGAAATTATGCATAACTTGTTTTTTTAAATGTTATTCTTTCTGGGAGAGGAGTGTGAGTCTAGGGCTGTGTCTGTGGGGCTCCCATAGACACCTAAACGAGACACATTGAATGAGTAGTGAGAGGATAGAAAGGCGGCTGACACTGACCTGGGGCAGAGGGTACAGAAGGCTTGGGGTGGAGGGCACAATAGGAAACCCCACTCAAAAAGTCTCTGTGCTGGGCTCTCTGTGCCAGTCCTTCCTGCTTATCTCCTCCTAGAGGCTGGGTCTGTGTGTGGCCAAGACCTGTTGAATTGCTGGCTTGTAGGCGCGTGGGTTTTCCAAAGAATTGGCTGATGGGTACTTCAGCCTCTGCACATAGCACAATTGCTCCATCTACGAGAAAAGCGACTCACCCCGTTCTCCTAGTGCTTCTGTGCCACTGGATGCATCGGGTCTGATGATTTCAAACCAACTTTTCAGCATGTTTGTCAGTCTATCAGGAGTAAATCTTTGCTAAGAGTTTTTCTTCCACTTCACAGAAATGTGAAGTACTCCCACATTTTTTCACACAGTCTGGGAAGTTCAAATAGTCTCTTCTAATCTGATAGTCAATTTAGAACTTTAAAATTGAAGAATCTCAAGTCAATAGAAAAGTCTTTGTTCTACTAAAAAAACCCATTAATTAAATTTTCTGAACATTTAAACCTCCCCCCACATCCTGCTCCTCCCCACCCGCAGAAAGGACACAGCAAGAGTAAACTGAAGCTACTTTGTGGTGACTCTGGAATTTTTCTGCTATCATCTGAATACTTTAAAAATGTATATGTTAATGGATTTAAATTGAAGGCCTCCTCCTCTGGCTGGAGTGCCCTGAGGAATTGTCTTCTCTTTATAAGAGGAAACAGTAATCCCTAGGAAGTCTTCGGTTCAAAAACCCCAGGCTGGGGTGGCCGGTTAGCTCAGTTTGTTAGAGCTCGGTTCTTATAACACCAAGGTTGGAGGTTCGATCCCTGCATGGGCCACTGTGAGCTGCACCCTCCACAACTAGATTGAAACAACTACTTGACTTGGGTCCTGGAAAAACACACTTAAAAAAAACACTTAAAATAAATAAAAGTTTAAAAACAACAACAACAACAACAAAAACCACACAAAAACCCAGGCTGACAGTTTAACTTAATACATAAAAATAATAATAACAACAAATGCCATTTATTAGCTTCTTATTATTGGCCAGACCATTTATGAATGCTACCTTAAATCCTAAAACATATCTTCAAGCGATTATTATTATCATCCCCATTTTAAAGAATAAAAATATTGAAGCTCAGGGTTGAGTTGATTAAACTAATATAGAATTGGAACTCAGCTCTGTCTGAATCCAAATCTCATGATTCTTATTAATGTCTCTTCCTGGGGTTAATTGCATTCTCCACGAGGACTAAGAATGTTGAGCACATTGCAGTTGAGCGACATTGGTAATTAAGATAGTAGAGGTGGTAATCATAGCATTTGCTTATTAATTACATAGCAGTGGCTTACTAATTACAAGAGCTATTACATGCATTACCTTACTTACTTCTCACAACTCAATAGCATGTCTTCCTTGACCTTCAAGTCATCCTAACACAGTGATATGCCTTGGAGTCACTGATAAGTGCCAGGACATACACTATTTCCCCCAAAATAAGACCTAGCCATACAATCAGCTCTAATGTGTCTTTTGGAGCAAAAATTAATATAAGACCTGGTATATTATATTATTATATTATATTATATTATATTATATTATATTATATTATATTATACCTGGTATTATATTATAGTAAAATAAGACTGGGTCTTATATTAATTTTTGCACAAAAAGATGCATTAGAGCTGATTGTCTGGTTAGGTCTTATCTTTGGCGAAACATGGTAGTAGAGTTGCCTACCGCAATTGCCCAAGACCTAGGTACCAGGACACACTTTCTTCATTCCTGACCTGTTTTTGTTTGGTTCTATTGCCACAGTTCCAAATCCAAAGGATATCCTCTTTCACTGTCAACCTAGCTTTTGTCTTTTTGATTTGTTAACTGCGCTCATTTGACCCACAATGCCAGGTTTTTTATTGCCATTCACTCTGATGTTATTTGACTGACCTGGTAGGACAGCCCACCCAGAACCAAATTAGATTGGAAGGTCAGATTGGAAAGTCAGGGAGGAAACCTTACCATGACTTAGCTTAATTGGGGAGGTCAGCTGGATCATTTCCTAGAGTGTCAATAAATCAGAGTGCTACAATACCTTTGGGGTCTAAACTATCCCTGAAAATATAAAAAGGTAGAGAAAAATGGTATTTCTAGAACTCTTCTCAAGAAGAGTTCTGTATATATTGATGAGGCAGAAAAAGAGTTAACAAAAAGTGAGCCCAAGGGGGATTAGCAAAAGGTAATTTGATCAGCACTTTGCACTGTTCTGTCCACTCCCGGGCACCACCCAAGCCTGTGTCCACTCCCCAGGGATTGCCTAGGCTCATCCCCTAGAGATAAATTTTTCTGTCTAAATGTTCCTAGAAAAAAGAGATAAGACCCTGACCAGAATTATGTAGTTTTTAGTGCTTGTGCAGGCTCTGCTGGAGCCTACCTGTAACTTGAACTCCAGTTTCATTATAATGTAATTAGAATAAAATGAACATTATGGCTTGCACCTTCCCCCCATGGGTTTTTCTGTATGCATTATGGGTAAGAGCATGTGCAGAAAGAAACTAGTTATATATCCAGCATATATCAATCAAATGACCTCAGTCTATACGTAAAATATCCTGAGTTTGGACATCACATCTTTGGCTGTAAGAAAATTTACCTACACTTTCCTATATAAGAAAAAGCTAATCTAAAGTCTGGCATAGCCATCTTCTATAGACACTGCTATGGGCATCCTTGCTGCCTAACTTTCAATAAATCTTTCCTTGCTTTCTTACTTTTCTGAGTCTTGTGAATGCTTTCACGTTCTGAGAATGACCAGGGGTATCCAAAGACAATACGCATATTATAAGAAAAACACAGACAAACTGCTTTGGAGGGGAAGGTGATAAGACACCCAAGGCAATTTCTTGAGTAGCACTCGTTGGCAAAAGCTAAAATGCTAAGAAAAAAGAGGGGAGATATAATTAACTTGCTTACAGCTCAAGCTCCTCTTTCTCATCTCAGCCTTCAACATTTCCTGTAGATGATGTGGAACAGATATTAAACAAATAAAGCAACACCTGATGGAGGACCACCAAGCAGCTAGCTTACTGGGTCACCAATATGTCTTGGTCTGATGCTGACCCCATCAGTTCCAGGACCTAGATGTTACAACAAGTCTCCTCGGTTGGTACTCAAATACTAGCCCTTTCCTAGTCCTATGAGATTGATTTAGACTGGATGTAGGTATCATCACCATCATCATCATCATCATCACATTATCTGATGAGGAGCTCTAAAAGGTCAAGTGAAATACTCAAGGCCATTCATCCAGGAAAAAAAGTGATGACATCTAAAACTTCACTATGATCCCCCATAGCAGTATACCTTGAAAGGAAAACTAGAGCTATTCCAAAAATGTAAAATGGTCATAGAGAACAACACTGATTTTACATGTATCCTGCTAAATGAACTCTTTCTGTATCTCTTCCTAGTATGTTAGGAATGCTTATTTCTTAAAAGCATTCTAGCTTATGCTCAGAGAAAGTGAATCACACTAGTACTTTCCTCTTGTTCTAGAACACATTCTCAGTGAATGATAATGAACACATATATCTTCCGTGACCACTTTAGAGGGCACTTTCATATTCTTTCTCACAAGGGCACTGCCATCATATCTCCAGCTGACCAAGAGTTAGGTTGGGTTCCCTTGGTTCAGGAATATTTCCATTGAAGTGTCTGAAGAGTTCTTCTTCTTAGGATTTTATCAGCTCCTCAAAGGTTGAGGGGAGAGGAGATTAAGATGACCTGTGAAATGAACCATACATATCACATCAAAAGTGAACTTAAGTTTAAATATATTTTAAAAATTCAAACCATATACAGTCATCTTTCTGATGTGAGGGTTCTAATCCATTCTCACTAGAGTGCTGTTAGTGCTCTAAAGCTGGAATTGTTTGGGATGGTGATGTCCTTCTTCAGTCACTCTCATGCCTCCTCTCCTTTGCTGGATCTTCTGCACAAAGGACTCCACGGCTCCCCGGTCCAAAGGCAGTGTTCTGGGCCCTCCTCTAGGAGTGCGGGTGTCAGCTGAATCCTGCCCACTGTATTGTAATATAAGAAGTCCATATGGACTGTGGGGCTGCTTGTGAAGTCATGGGACCACTGAAGGCAATGTAACTCATAGTTTGTCTTTCTCAACCAGAGAATAAAGCACATTTGGCTCTAGCAGAACTGGAGGGGATAGGTATCTCTCCTGTTACACCTGTTTAAAATTAACAAAGAGTAACAGTCTACAGAAGACCCTTTCAAAAACATTTAAAAAGAAAAAGTAATAAAAAGAAAAGAAAATTAAAAAGTGAGGAGGAGGTTGAGAAAGCAGACCCAGACCTTCCACCCTTGTTTCAACCAGATGTGCTCTGTCATTATCTTTTTTTATATACTGGAGTTTTTCTGAGTAAAATTTTCATTGAAAAAAGGAGTCTGCTACAAAGACAAAAAAACTGAAAACCATTTATCTTGTTCAGTCCCTTCATTACACAGATGAGTAAAATGTGCTATGAGTAGGTTTTAAAAGATAGGGAATATCAGAAATACTATACATTATCTTTTTCCTTTTTTGGATAAATAAAATATATTATGGGGTATAATGACCTGTTACCACTAGATATATTAGGGTCAAATATGATCTATATTCATACAGCCTGTCGAGAAAATATTATTCCCCTCCTTTGTCAGGGGTGGGTGTGGGGGCAGGGGCTGTTCAATCCACTCAAGACAGATGAGAAAAATTCCTTGGGAATAGTCTTTTTCCTTAGAAGTGTTTCATATACTGCAAAGTTGCTGCCATATGGTTCCTATAAATGGTTCTGCCGAAATTCTCGTGGTTCTCACAAGAGCTCCTATCTCTTCTGTTCTTTAAATCTCCTGCTGTGGGTGGCAGACATGGGAGAGGCAGACAAGCTGCAAAGGGAAGTCAGTGAAGTAAAATTATAAGCCTACAATTGTGTTTGTGTCAGTGTAGATGGGGTCTCTCCTCTTCGGTTCACTTGTAGAAATGGGTGTGAGAATCTGTAGGGGTTTCTGGAAGAGATCTCATGGAAGTCAGTTTAGAAGCTGGAGAAGCAAAAGGCAAGTGTTAAGTCACTTGGAAGACCTCGGTGGAGGGGTGAGGCAGTGGGGGTGGGGTTTTGGGGAAGCTTTTGGGGATTATTAGTTTCTCAAGAAAAGAGAACAGTACTTGGAGGCTGGTCCGCATTTGTAAAACAACGTAACAACATATAGAAAGAGACAACATACAGAAAGAGCACCATTCTTATTATATGTCCTGGAAGGCAGGGGAGAAACAGGCTTGGTGTCCATGTGAGGATTGTGTATTTTCTCACTTACATTGCTGCTTTGAGTCCCTTCTGTTTCTTGGTGAGCTGTATTATAGTTTTTCCTCCACACCCATATCCTAAATTCCATGTATTCAAGTGAATGACAACTTCCTATTGTAGAAAATCTCAAAATACTCTTGAAGTTCACTGGACATCACAAGCTAGGCTCGTGGTCTGCGGTTGTAGAACATAAGCTATTGCTTGCCAATTTTGGACTGCACATTTTAAAATAAATTCCTTGAGATTAATAAACACTTATTACCGTGTTTCCCTGAAAATAAGACCTAGCCAGACAATCAGCTCTAATGTGTCTTTTGGAGCAAAAATTAATATAAGACCGGGTATTGTATTGTATTGAATTATATTATGTTATATTATACCTGGTCTTATAGTAAAATAAGACTGGATATTATATTTTATTATATTACATTATATTATATTATACTACACTTTGTTTTATGATAAAATAAGACCGGGTCTTATATTAATTTTTGTTCCAAAAGACTCATGAAATCTGATTGTCTGACTAGTTCTTATTTTCAGGGAAACACGGTAGCTCTGGAAGGGTGCTTGCTAAGTTGGGTATGGATTCATTTTGTATACATTGTGTGTGCATTGGTTTTATTTTTAATTTTTAATAATAACTTATGTGGATCATCTGTTTTTATTTTGCTGTCACTGTTCAAAGTAGGTAAGGTGAAAAGAGAATTTTGCCATCTGCAACTCATACCAAGAATTATACTAAAGAAATAAAATCCTAGCCCAGGTTTGCTTAGCCCAATCAGTCCCATGGGGGTTATGTTTCTGACCTAATGTCACTTCTGTCCCAGTTGGCATGCTGTGGACTCATCAAGAGAAGATTTCCCTAACATGTTAGAGAACAGTGAGGTGAAATAAATGTTGCCATGGCATAGCATCCATGCTGGTCCTCATTCTAACCCGAGGTCTGTTTGTGTAAGTTCTGTGGGTGATCTATCCGTGGCTTGGTAAGTGTTTTCCACTGCACTCTTCCGTGGCTCCTGTTCCTGAACCAGTGGGGAGTATGTTGTGTTTCTGATGTGGGCTTGGGGGCTGAGACAGTGAATGGCTCTCACTCCTTCTATTTGAATTGTTTTTGCATGCTTGAATACGAGGTAATTAAGTACATCCTTGCAGCATATAGAAAACAATAACACTCTCCTCCTTGCCTCTATTCTGGGGGAGTGCAATCCCTTAAACTACCAGGTTGTCTTGTCCAATGAGTTACTGTTTTTCAAAAGATAGCCTGAACGGCATCCTTTATAATTAAGGCTTCTGGCTTTCAGTTTAAAGTGATATTTGCGAGTAAAAGCCTGCCAGAAAATAAATAAATAAAAGCAGGCTTACTGTTAAATATTGATTTAAGCTCAGAAACGGGCTCCAAATTTTGTTACACCAGTCTTGATCTCCATGGCCTCTGGGTGCCTGTTTCAATTTGGTCAAATTGAAATGGGGAGGGGAAATGCCAGGCTAACAGCAAGGTGATCCAATATAGTTGGATGACTTGTATTTGATGAAAAAAAAACCAGGCAAAGTTTTCTGCAGATCCTGGGGACAAATGAACTGGGCTCAGATAAAATCCAAGCTGATGGGCATCTTAAGCTAGCCCATGAGGTGACTTGAGCCAGAGATTATTTGTTTGAAACGTGCAAAATATTGAGTTATCTTTTGAGGGCTTTTTTCCCTGTCTGCATAACTTGCTAAATAATTTCTTTATCCCCTACCTGGAAGTTTTCTCCTATCCAGGGAAAGATATGGTTCTCAGAAGAATTTTCTCCTCCAGAATGTAGATGCTTGAGATTTGTTAGGATCCACTTCTGTCTCCAACAAGAGAAGGCAAACAGGAAGGGGAGGGTTAAAAGTTCCTGAAAAAAGGGTCCTTGATGACACTGAACTGCGTGGGTATGAAGTGTCCAAGATCCATTGGTTTGACAACCTCTGCTTCTGGTGCCTCTTCTCATCTATAAAGTTAACAAGAGCTGATAAGACGTGATGCGGCAGGGTATTTCCAGACTCATAAATACTTCACAATACCATTTTCTCACAATCAGATACACAAGTTTGCCAAGTGTGGATGTTGCTGGATGTTCACTCTGCACTGGTTAACAAAAGCCCTGCCTTCAAATCAGCAGATATGTGGCCTTGAGGGGCTCATTGTTTGCTATTGCACCTTGCTTTCAAATGCATGTTCTAATTCGAGTGAGAGAGTTGGTATTTGACCTCTATAAAGTGCTGCTGTCTACCTTGAAAATATATTGCTATGTGCTAAGGGCCAAAAAGCATCCATCTTAGCCACAGTCTCATATTCTTTCTCATTCTCCAGCCCTGCCGATGCCCTTGTGTTACTTTGTATTAGGTTGGTGCAAAAGTAATTGTGGTTTACAAGGTTAAAAATATTTGCAAAAGCTGCAATTACTTTTGCATCAAACTTTACTTCACACTGTGGACAGTAGAATCAGGAGCCGAAGGGTGTATTAACTTGAAACAGACCTCTATCTTGATAGAACTGCCTGTACTCAGGCTTAAACACAGCGACCTCAATGTCCTGAGGCTGAGCCTCACCTTGCGCTATCACAGGCTCTAAAACTTAAGTCCAGCTTTGGCATCTCCCATAGCTAACCCAATTCCCAACAATAACACAGAGTGGTGTGGAGGCACAAGTCAGCCAGGGAACAACACTTTCCCCCTGATGTAATCAAACGGAGAGCATGGATATCACTTGATTAACAGCTGCAGTATTAATTTCCCTTTTTGGTTGCTTGACTCACAGCAAGAATCATGTCAAGGCAGCAGAGAAGCAATTAAATTGATTTTAATCTTTGTCAGAGAAGATAACATTCCTCTTTCTCTTCTCATTTAAATAATTAAAATTTCAGTAGGTATTATTTCTGGCTTTAAAGAAATTGGTATCTTAATGTAATAGAATCCTTGTAATTATATACTTAATGGTTCTTAATAAGTTAATCATGGTTTTTCATTTAAAATGTATTTTTTACTTATTAAACTTTTATTTGTCATGGAATCTTTGCTTTTAAGGAGAAGGGGGAAAACACAAAGACTGATAGGTATAAAACAGTTATGTCATTTCTCCTTATTAATCCTTTCAACAGCTATCTCATCCTCCTTTTGTGGTATGTTGGACTTAAGTTTGAAGTAATATTTTAACATTTTAATACATTTAAAAGAAACCCACTTCTTTTAATGACAACATGTTTAATTTTAATAATGATGGAGTTTTTGGCTTCTATGAAAATTCCTTCTAGAACATCATATGTATTTAAATTGTGTGAAGATCCTTTAAATTTAAAATATCATTAAGGTCTTAGAGAAATATTGAAAAAAATATTGCAAGTAGTTTTGTTCTTTTTGATATTCAGTCAAGTATTACATAGTTATTTTATCCTGACTCCGATATTGTGAAAGGCATTATGGACATTTCAGAGAAAAGAAAATAGGGTCAGAATTCAGAGATCAAGTGTCAATTGCAATGCATGTGTAGCCCGCAGGATACTGAGCATTGCATAATTTAATTGCATTCAACCTGAGTCCCTACCATTGGGATGAGTGACTCCTGAAACAGATAACGTGTTATCTCAGAGAGAGACTAGTTCTCAATTCAGACCCCAATCAAGAAGTGAGCTTTTCACCGAAAGGTCTCAAAAATGCTTCCTCTTTCAGGATGGCAGACAGTGATTAAGAGGGAAGAGCACACAATCCACAGATACCATGGACTTTGGACCTGAAACATGAAGGTTAGAGAGAGGCCAACTCATCATCTTGGAGCCAGCCCCTTTACTGAGGGTTTCAGAAGGGTGCAGTTTTCTGAGATATCAATTGATAAGGACTGAGTTCTTTAACTGATATCTTAAGAAGAGGGCTCCTGCTGGTCTATGAACTGCGAATTGCAAACTGTCGCTTCTTCTGGGTGGACAGGTTACAAAAATACACCTCTTCTGCCTGGTATGGCTAGCAGAGAACAGACTCGATTTCAGCTCCTTCTCTTCCCCCTCCCTACACCTCCGCCAATTTGGATGCATCTTTTAAGTGCATGGTTTGAAAACAGGCATAAGCAAAGACTAGTGACTTCTGAAACAAATTCTGAAGCAAGGGGTGAATATATTAATGCAGATGGCAGAGGAGGTGAACAGTATGGGCAGACAGAAGCATCACAAAGACTGCCAGGAGAATGCTCTAGACCAACTCATAGGAGACACTTTACCTCTTGGCCATGTTGAATTATCACTGGTTTATTAGCACTTGGAAACACGCTGTATGTCTTTTCTAGTTTGTTATACACGCTGTATGTCTTTTCTAGTTTGTTATAGAGTATAGTCATATATCACTTAGTGATGGGGATACATTCCGAGAAATACATCATTAGGTGATCTTGTTCTAGGAATATCACAGAGTGCACTTACAGAAACCTAGAGGGTAGAAACTACTAATGTAATTGTGTGTGCTCTACTTTTCTATGTCTGGCAGTGCTGTAGGTTTGTTTACAGCTGCATCACTATAAACACATGAGCAATGCATCCACTACAAATTTATGACGGTCACAGCATCACTAGGTGACAGGAATTCTTCAGTTCCATTATAATCTCATGGGACCACCGCTGTATATGTTGTCTCTTGTTAATCAAAATGTCATTATGTGGCGCATGGCTGTATGTATGTGTGGTTCTCATTATAGAGTGTATCATTAGTCTCATTTAATCTTGAGGCTGTTTCTTCCTACATGACTGTTACACTGAAGATTCTAGAGCCCAGAATATTCAAAATCAGCATTCTTCAGGGTGGGTGTATGTTTGCACAAAATCTGAGGCATGGGAGAAAGATAGGAGGAAGAGGGAAGAGGAAATCTTTTAGGCAAGGTATGGAGGTGTACAAGAGTATGGAATCTTTTAGGAACTGGTTTTGGACCTGGATTAACTCTAAATGTTCCTGGAGATACTGAGTTGATTATGGCACATTGCCTGCCCCAGAGGACCTAGAAGTATTGTCACACTTCCCCTATTTGATTCTCACACAAATTCCATAAGTTAAGTAGGAGACATCTTATCAATAACTAACTGTAGGTGAGCTGATGTTGGACCCCAGCCTGGGGGCCAGCCTGAGCCTTTCAACTAGACCGAAAAAGGGGGATAGATTTTCCCTCTCTCCCTAGGCCAGAGCAGCAAACATTTTCTAAAAAGCATTGTTATTATAATGATTATGATTATTAATTATCAGTCAGTGAAGGTGGAGGAGGAGAGTACAGTCAGGTACTCCCTTCGTTTCTCTCTACTATCAGTGAACATGAAAAATTCTTGCAAGATGAGTTAACAGGAGTGAAATGCAATGAAAAGTGTTTATATGAGCAGAGTAAAGTTGACTAAAGGAGCGCTAAGTATTTTTATGTCTATAAAGTTTATTTAAAAATAAATTGTTACAAAATTAACTCATTCTGCCAAGTGAGTTTTCTGCTAACAACTATATACCTCTCCCAAGAACACTGACCACAAGAGCATATTTCTAAAGGGACTACCGCTGTTCAGGGATTTGTCTCATTTATTCTTTTGCCCCAGTCCCTAGCATAATGGGCTAGAGGATTCATTCGACAAATGTTTATTGAGGACCTATTATATGTTAGACATTATTCTAGAAACTTAGGATATAGCAGTGAACAAAATAGGTAAGACTCCTACTCTAGAGCTTATATTCTGGTGGAATAATTCAGTATTTACACAAGTCAATAAACAAGCATGATTTATGTTATGAGGAAAATTAAACAGGGGATGTGACAATAACTAGATGGGGATGATTCAGATGTGAGGCTTCTCTTTATGGAAGTGACATTTGAACTGATACCTGAATGTCAAGATTCAAAAGTAAGAAAAAGCTTGGTGTATCTTGAAGATGAAAAAGAAGGGTAATGTGGCTTACAGCTCAATGGGCAACGTGAGACAAGGGGTGTATAGATGAATGGGAGGGATGCAGAGGTGGTCATGTCAGGGAGGGGGATAAAAGAGTTAGGCAAGGTATAAAGCTGATCCACACTTCTGCTGGGGTGTTGAGTACACGCTCCTGCTAAAGTTTCCAAAACCTATAATATAAAAAATATTTGTGCTCCAAAGGACTGCATTAAAAAAGTGAAAAGAGAACCCACAGGATGGGAAAAAATATTGGCAAATCATATATCTGATAAGGTACTTATGTCCAGAATATATAAAGAACATTTACAACTCAATAATAAAAACAAAAATAATCCAATTAAAAATAAGGCAAAGGATCTGAATAGACATTTCTGAAGGAAAATATACAAATGGCCAATAAGCAAATAAAAAGATGCTTGGCATCATTAGTTACCAGAGAAATGCAAATCAAAATCCTGAGCTACCCCTTCATACACACTAGGATGGCAATAATAAAAAAGTCAGATAATAACAAGTGTTGTCAAGGATGTGGAGAAATCAGAATCCTCATTCCCTTATGGGAATGTAAATGGGATGTTAAATGGTATAGTCACTTTGGAGAAAAATCCAGTAGTTCCTCAAATGATTAAACATAGAGCTACTGTATATACCATCAATTCTATTCCTAGGTATATACCCAAGAGAAATGAAAGCATTTGTCCACATGAAAACATGTACACAAATATTTACAGTGGCATCATTCATAATAGCCAAAAGGTAGAAACAAACAAAATGTCCATCAACTGACAAATGAATAAACAAAATGTGGCATAGTCATACAATGAAATTTTATTTGGCTATAAAAAGGAATGAAATATTGATCCATGCTACAGCATGGATGAACCTCAAAAATGTTATGCTAAGTGAAAGGAGGCAATCACAAAAGACCACATATTATATGATTCCATTCATATCAAATTTGCAGAACAGGGAAATCTATACAGACAGAAAGTAGATTAGTAATTGCTTAGGGGATGGTGGATATGGGAAGAAAGAGGGGAGATAGCTAAAGTATACAGTGTTTCTTCTTGAGGTGATGAAATATTCTAAAATTGACTGTGGAGATGGTTACACATATCTCTGAATATACCAAAACCCATTGAATTGTACACTTGAAATGGGTGAATTGTATGGCATGTGAATTATGTCTCAATAAAGCTGTTAAAAATAACGTTGACCGCTCCCCCCAACCAAGGGTACACTTCACACTCTCTGAAAGTTTCAGGTTCTTCAGATAAAATATACTAGAATATCTCTGTGCCCAACAGCAGAATCATCAATGAAGCTATTCTTAAAACAAAGCTTTCCTTCCTAAAACATGGGAAAGAAACAACACCTTGAACACTGAGGGAAACCCATAAGTATCTATTTTGCACCACTGCATGATAAAAGCAGCTTTCTTCTTCCACTCATTAGCAATACTCAAAAATATATACTAACTTTTTGCCTGCTAATAAGAATATTTGCATTTGTTCTTTGTACCAACCATGTGAGCCCTATTTATTCCCATTATATCTCTGCACCTCTGGTCCAACTGAACTGTATTTGGAAAGCAGGTAGAGAACTGTTCTGGGAAAAACATAATGCTAAAAAGTGGGAGTACTATATATATGAGAACTTATTTAAATTAATGCATTTGGAATCATGGATTTCTAAGTGTGTCTGGAAATTGGAATCTGTTTCAGTTTCCTAGATGACAGGAAGTTAGCCATTGTATTCCACAACCAATAACGTGTGGTTTGTCCTGCAGATGATATTACTCATTGCAGAAGCAAATTTTAAGCCCTTTACATTTTTAAGATAAAAAAAATCTTATTCATCTTTGTACTCTTTATAAGTTAGTGTTTTTATACAATGTGTAAATTGAATTAGAATAGATGCTAAAGTCAAGAAAAAAATAAGATTTTTATTAAAATATAGCTAACATACAAAACTATATTAATTTCAGGTGTACACATAGTTATTCAACATTTATGTACCTAAAGAAGTGATCACCATGATAAGTCCTGCAACGGTGTGGCCCCCTACCACGCCATCACAATATTATTGACTATATCCCCCATGCTCTACCTTACATCCCTATGACTTCTTTGTTCTATATCTGGAAATTTGGACCTCTTATTCCCCTTTGTCTTCCCTCCCTTTTTGATTTTTCAATTACAGTCGACATTTGATATTGTTTTATATTAATTTCAGGTGTACAGTGTAGTGGTTAAACATTTATATAATTTAAGAAGTCATCCCCTGACTACTCTAGTACCTACCTAGCACTATACATAGTAATTACCATATTATTCACTATATTCTCTCTGCTTTACTTTACATCCCCATAGTTATTTTGTAATTACCAGTTTCTATTTAATGCCTTCACCTTTTTCACCACCCCACCCAAATCCCCTTCCATCCGGCAACCATCAACATGTTCTCTATATCTATGACTTGTTTCTGTTTCATTTGTTTGCTTATTTTGTTTGTTAGAGTTCATATATAAGCTAAATCACATTGCATCTGTCTTTCTCTGTCTGATATACTTCACTTAGCATAATACCTTCAAGGTCCATCCATGCTGCTGGATATTCTCTGGTGGAGCAATATTCCTTTGTATATATGTACCACCTCCTCTTTATCCACTCATCCATTGATAGACACCCAGACTGTCTCCACATCTTGGCCATTGTAAACAATGCAGCAATGAACATATGGATGCACATGTCCCCTCAAAGTAGTGTTTTGGGTTTCTTTGGATAAATATCCAGAAGTGGGATTACTGGGTCCATCTTTGTCTCTTATTATAGCCTTTGTTTTAAAGTCTGTTTTGTCTGGTATAAGTATTCCTACACCAGCTTTTTGTTTGTTTGTTTGTTTCCATTTTCATAAAATATCTTTTTCCCATTTCTTTACTTTCAGTCTGGTTGTGCAATTTGATCTGAAGTGAGTCTTTTGTAGGCAGTATATGTAAGAGTTCTGTTTTCATAACCATTCAGCCAGTCTATATCTTTTGATTTGAGCATTTAATCCATTTACATTTAAAGTAATAATAGGCAGATATGTAGTTATTGCCATTTTATTATTCATATTTTTTATTTCTTTTCATCTTAAAAAAGTCCCTCTAAGATTTCTTGTAATACTGGTTTAATGTTAATGGACTCCTTTAGCTTTTGCTGGTGTAGAAAGCTCTTTATTTGTCCCTTGATTCTAAATGACAGCTTTGCTGGGAAGAGTAATTTGGTTGTAGATCCTTGCTTTTCATCACTTGGAATATTTCTTGCCAATCCCGTCTGCCCTGCAAAGTTTCTGTTGAAAAATCGGTTCACAGTTTTATGGGAGCTCACTTGAAGGTAACCACTTTTCTTTTGCTGCTTTTAAGATTCTCTCTTTGTCTTTAATCTTTAGTATTTTAATTATAATGTGTCTTGGTGTGGGCCTGTTTGGGTTCATCTTGTTTGGTACTCTCTGTGCCTCTTGGGCTTATATGTCTTTTTCCTTCACCAGGTTAATTATTTTTTCAAGTAGGTTTTCGATTCCTTGCTCTCTCTCTTCTCCTTCTGGTATCCCTATAATGTAAATGCTGGTATACTTGATGTTGTCCCAGAGGACCCTTAAACTATTGTTATTTTTGTGGATTATTTTTTCTTTTTGTGGTTCTGAATGGGTGTTTTCTGCTACTTTCTAAATTGCTGATTAAATTCTCTGCTTCATCTAATCTACTGTTGATTCTCTCTAATGTGTTTTTTATTTCAGTTATTTATTCCTTATTTCTGACTTTTAAAAATATTTTCTATCTCCATTTTTATGTTTCTTATCTCCTTGTTGAAGTTCTCACTGACATAATTGAGCATCCTTATAACCAGTGTTTTGAACTCTGTGTCTGGAAGATTGCTTGTCGCCATTGTGTTTAGTTCTTTTTCTGGAGCTTTGTTCTGTTCTTTTAGTTAGGACATGTTTCTTTTTCTCCCCATTTTGGCTGCCTCCTTGTGATTATTTCTATGCATTAAGTAGAGCTCCTGGTTTTAGTAGAGTGGACTTATATAGTAGGTGTCTTGTGGAACCCAGCAGCACACTCTCCCTGGTCATCAGAGCCGGGTGCTCCAGGTGTGTCCCTTGTGTGGGTTGTTTGTGCCCTCCTCTTGTAGTTGAGCCTTGGTTGCTGTTTGCACGTCAGTGGGAGGGATTGACTCTCGGGCTGATTGGTTGTGACTTTGGCCATGACTACAGAAACTGTTGTGCAGGGTTTGACTCTAGGGAGCAGGATTTGCTGTAGCAGGGCTCTAGTGCCTACTCTTGTGTCCTTTGGGAGAGTTATGCCCAGAGGCAGCTGGGCAATGCTTTGGCTGGGTACAAAACTCTCCACTGGGCGTGCCAGCACCAGGGTCTTTGGGAGGGTCCCCGCTGCAGGCCAAGTTCAACCACAGCCTGTGCCCTGCCTTTGGCCACCTGGCATGAGCTGCAGAGTAATCCACAGATGGTTGTTGCCTGCACTGGATTTGGAAGCGCCATGAGAGGCCAAGCCATGAAACGAGGTGGGCTGTAGAGAGTGCCAGGCTTAGGATTGCTCAGCCATAGGTATGGGACACGATGAAACCAGATGCTGCTTGTTTGGGTTTTGTGAACCTTTGAGAGATTTTAGGAAAGTCCACAGTATAAGTCAAGACCAGCCGTTTATACCAAAACATCACTGGAACTGGCTTGGTGTTCCTGAGGTTTGGATGGGACACAGTCTCTGAGAATCAAGGTGAAAAAATGGCGTTAGCCAGGTTGATGGAGACTCAGATATAGCAGATGCCTATATCTGCATGCTGGGATGGGTGAGGGCTCAACAAGAAACAATGGCTTTTGCCAACCTCTCCTGTCTGGGACAAAGCTGCCTCTCCAGCCCTCACCTTGAAGTCAGACAATTCAGTTTCTCCCCATATGTCCCTGGCACCTTTTGGACTTCTGCCCCAGCACTGGAACTCAGAGAGAATCAATCCAACAGCGAGTAATTCCATGCATAGGTCCTTTATGAGAAGGACCTTGGACTCCAGCCTCCCTCGTCTCACTCAGCCACAGTCTCCACTGATTTTCACAGCCAGAAGTTATGGGGGCTTCTCTCTCTCTCTGGCACTGAAACTCTGGGCTAGGGAGATTGCTGTGGGGCTGGGACCCCTTGCACTTCTGGGAGGTCCTCCACAACACAGGTATCCCTCCCAATTTTTAAGAGTAACACGTGGGTGTGGGACTAACCTGTTCCATGTCTTTGCCCCTCCTACCAGTCTTGAGGTGACTTCTATGTGTCTGGGTTGTAGAGTTTCAAGAAAAATATATTTTTTTAAATTAAAATTTATTGCGGTGACAATGACTAGTAAAATTGCATAGGTTTCAAGTGTATAATTCTGTAATACATCATCTATCACATTGCGTGTTGACCACACAGAGTCAGTTCTCCTTTCATCACCATATATTTGATCCCCTTTTTCCTCTTCTACCAGCCCCTCTCCCCTCTTACCCTCTGGTAACCACTAAACTGTTGTCTGTGTCTATGAATTTTTGCTTGTCTGTTTGTTTGCCTTGTTCCTTTGTTGCTTTCAGTTTTATATCCCACATATCAGTGATGTCATAAGGTTCTCTGTGTGACTTTTTCTGTCTGACTTATTTTGCTTAGCATAATAATCCCAAATCCATCCATGTTGTTGCAAATGACACTATTACATCTTTTCTTATGGCAGAGTAGTATCCCATTGTGTATATATACACCACATCTTCTTTATCCAAACATCTATTGGAGGATATTTTGATTGTTTCCATGTCTTGGGCACCATAAATAAAGCTGCAATGAACATCAGAGCACATATATATTTATGGATTACTGTTTTCAGATTTTTTTTTGGTATATACCAAGGAGAGGGATTGCTGGGTCATATGGTAACTCTATTCTAATGCCTTCTGTTGTGGCTACACTAGTGTGCACTCCTACGAACAATGTATGAAGGTTCCTTTTTCTCCACAGCCTCTCCAACACTTGTTATTATTTGTCTTGTTGATGACAGCCATTCTAACTGGGGTGAGGTGATATCTTATTGTGGTTTTTATTTGCATTTCTCTGATGATTAGTGATGTTGAGTGTTTTTTTTCATATGTCCATTGGCCATCTGTATGTCCTCTTTGGAGAGAAGTCTATTCAGGTCCTCTGCCCATTTTTAAATTAGATTGTTTGTTTTTTAGTTGTTGAGTTATAAGAGTTCCTTATATATTTTTGATATTAGCCCCTTATCAGAGGTGTTGTTTACAAATATCTTCTCCTATTCAGTTGGTTGCTTCTTTATTTTGTCAATGGTTTCTTTTGCTGTGCAGTAGGTTTTTAGTTTGTTATAGCCCCATTCATTTATTTTAGTTTTTACTTCCCTTGCCTTTGAGCTCAAATTCATAAAATCCCCTTTGAACCCAAGGTCCATAAGTTTAGGACCTATGCTTTCTTCTAGGACCACCTATGCTTTCTGCTATGCAGTTTATTGTTTCAGGTCTTATGTTTAGGTCTTTGATCTATTTTGAGTTAATTTTGGTATGTGGTGACGGATAACAGTCTAGTTTCTTTTGCACATGGCTTTCCAATTCTCCCAGCACCACTTATTGCAGAAGTTTCTTTTCTTCATTGTATGTTTCTGGCTCGTTTGTTGAAAATTATCTGTCCATATTTATGTAAGTTTATTTATGGCTTTTCAGTTCTATTCCATTGGTCTATGTGTCTGTTTTTCTGCCAAATACCATGCTGTTTTGATTATTGTTACTTTGACAAGCTAAAGTCAGAGAGTGTGATACCTCCAGCATTATTCTTTTTTCTTACGATTGCTTTGGCTATTTGGGGTCTTTTGTGGTTCCATACAAATTTGATGATTTTTTGTTCTATTTCTTTAAAAATGCTATTGATTTTGATGGGAATTTCATTAAATCTCTATATTGTTTTGGGTAATATAGCCATTTTGACTATGTTGATTCTTCCAATCCATAAACACTGAATGTATTTCCATTTCTTTTGGTCTTCTTCAATTTCTTTTAAAAATGTCTTATAGTTCTCAGTGTATAGGTCTTTCACATCCTTGGTTAAGTATTTTATTCTTGTTGCAATTGCAAAAGGAATAGTTTTGTTCTTTTCTTTTTTTTTTTCTGAGATTTCATTGTTAGTATAGAGGAATGCAATAGATTTTTGTATGTAGATTTTGTAGCCGGCAACTTTACTGTATTCATTTACTGTTTCTGGTAGCTTTTTGGTGGAGTCTTTAGGGTTTTCTGTATATAACATCATGTCATCCGCAAAAAGTAACAGTTTAACTTCTTCATTCCCAATTTGGATGCCTTTTATTTCTTTCTCTTGCCTGATTGCTCTGGCTAGGACTTCCAATACTATGTTGAAAAGCAGTGGTGATAGGGGAAAACCCTGTCTTGTTCCTGAACATAGAGCAAAGGGCTTCAGTTTTTCACCATTAATTAGCTGAGAGTTTGTAATATATGGCCTTTATTATGTTAAGGTATTTTCTACTATGCTCATTTTATTAAGAGTTCTTTTTTTTATGGAATGTATTTTCTGTTTTTAAAAAAATTTATTGGGGTGACAATTGTCAGTAAAATTACATAGATTTTAGGTGTACAATTCTGTATTACATCATCTATAAATCCCAGTGTGTGCTCACCACCCAGAGTCAGTTCTCCTTCCATCACCATATATTTGATCCCCTTTACCCTCATCTACCACCCCCCAACCCCCTTACCCTCTGGTAACCACTAGAATATTGTCTGTGCCTATGACTTTTTGTTTCTCATTTGTTTGTCTTGTTCTTTTATGGTTTTTGGTTTATATACCACATATCAGTAAAATCATATGGTTCTCTGCTTTTTCTGTCTGACTTATTTCGCTTAGCATTATACACTCAAGATCCATCCATGTTGTCACAAATGTTCCTATATCATCTTTTCTTACCACCGAATAGTATTCCATTGTGTATATATACCACAACTTCTTTATCCATTCATCTATCAAAGGACATTTTGGTTGTGTCCATGTCTGGGCCACCGTAAACAAAGCTGCAATGAACATTGGAGCACACGTGTCTTTATGTATAAATGTTTTCAGATTTTTTGGGTAGATACCCAGGAGAGGGATTTCTGTGTCATATGCTAATTCTATTAGTAATTTTTTGAGGAACTTCCACACTGCCTTCCATAACGACTGCACCAGTCTGCATTCCCACCAACAGTGTATGGGTTTTTTTTTTCTCCACAGCCTCTCCAACACTTGTTACTATTTGTCTGGTTGATGATAGCCATTCTGACTGGGGTGAGGTGATATCTCATTGTGGTTTTTATTTGCATTTCTCTGATTAGTGATGTTGAGCATTTTTTCATATGTCTATTTGCCATTTGTATGTTCTCTTTGGAGAAATGTCTCTTCAGGTCGTCTGCCCATTTTTCAATTGGGTTGTTTGTTTTTTTGTTGTTGAGTTGCCTGAGTTCCTTGTATATTTTGGATATTAGCCCCTTATCGGAGGCACTGTTGGCAAAAATCTTCTCCCATTCAGTTGGTTGCCTCTTTATTTTGTCGGTGGTTTCTTTTCCTGTACAGAATCTTTTAAGTTTCATATAGTCCCATTTGTTTTCTTTAGCTCTTTTTTCCATTGCCTTTGGAGTCAAGTTCATAAAATGCTCTTTGAACCCAAGGTCCATAAGTTTAGTACCTATGTTTTCTTCTATGCAGTTTATTGTTTCAGGTCTTATGCTTAAGTCTTTGATTTAATTTTGGTACATGGTGACAGATAGCAGTCCAGTTTCATCCTTTTGCACGTGGCTATCCAATTCTGCCAGCACCATTTATTGAAGAGGCTGTCTTTTCTCCATTGTATGTTTTTAGCTTCTTTGTCAAAAGTTATCTGTTCATATTCATGTGTTGTTTTTTCTGGGTTCTCAATTCTATTCCATTGGTCTATGTGTCTGTTTTTCTGCTAATACCATGCTGTTTTGATTATTGTAGCCCTGTAGTACAAGCTAAAGTCAGGGAGTATGATACCTCCTGTATTGTTCTTTTTTCTAAAGATTGTTTTGGCTATTCGGGGTCTTTTGTGGTTCCAAACAAATCTGATGATTTTTTGTTCTATTTCTTTAAAAAATGCCATTGAGGTTTTGATGGGGATTGCATTAAATCTGTATATTGCTTTGGGTAATATGGCCATTTTAACTATGTTGATTCTTCCAGTCCATGAGCACAGAATATCTCTCCATTTCTTTGTGTCTTCTTCAATTTCTTTTAAAAATGTTTTATAGTTTTCAGCATATAGGTCTTTCACATCCTTGGTTAAGTTTATTCCTAGGTATTTTATTCTTTTTGCTGGAATTGCAAAAGGAATTGTTTTCTGTATTTCTTTTTCTGAGATTTCATTGTTAGTATATAGGAAGGCAATGGACTTTTGTACGTTGATTTTGTAGCCAGCAACTTTACTGTATTTGTTGATTGTTTCTTATAGCTTTTTGGTGGAGTCTTTAGGGTTTTCTATATATAGCATCATGTCATCTGCAAAGAGTGACAATTTAACTTCTTCATTCCCTATTTGGATGCCTTTTATTTCTTTATCTTGCCTGATGTCTCTGGCTAGGACTTCTAACACGATGTTGAAAAGCAGAGGTGATAGGGGACAGCCCTATCGTGTTCCTGAATGTAGAGCAAAGGGCTTCAGTTTTTCACCATTGATTATGAGATTAGATGAGGGTTTGCCATATACAGCCTTTATTATGTTAAGGTATTTTCCTTCTATACCTATTTTATTAAGTGTTTTAATCATAAATGGATGTTGTATCTTGTCAAATGCTTTTTCTGCATCAATTGATATAATCATATGATTTTTGTCCTTTATTTTGTTTATGTGATGTATCACATTGATGGATTCGTGGATGTTGAACCATCTTTGTGCCCCGGGGATGAACCCCACTTGGTCATGATCAATAATCTTTTTAACACATTGTTGTATTCGATTTGCTAGAATTTTGTTTAGGATTTTTGCATCTGTATTCATCAGAGATATTGGTCCGTAGTGTTCTTTTTTTGTGTTGTTCTTACCAGGTTCTGGTATCAGGGTAATGTTGGCCTCATAAAATGAGTTAAGGAGTACTGTCTCTTCTTCAATGTTTTGGAAGAATTTGAGCAGGATTGGTATTAGATCCTCTTTGAAGGTTTGGTAGAATTCACTAGTGAAGCCATCTGGTCCCGGACTTTTGCTTTAGGAAGGTTTTGGATGACTGATTCAATTTCCTTACGGGTGATCAGTCTATTTAGATTTTCCAGTTCTTCATCGTTCAGCCTAGGAAGGCTATATGTTTCTAAGAACTTGTCCATTTCTTCTAGGTTATTGAATTCGGTGGCATATAGTCCTTCATAGTATTCTTGGATGATGCCTTGTGGTTCTGTGGTGTCTGTGATAACTTCCCCTTTTTCATTTCTGATTTTGTTAATTAGTGTCTTCTTTCTTTTTATCTTAGTGAGTCTAGCCAAGGGTTTGTCAATTTTGTTAACCTTTTTAAAAAACCAGCTCTTCATCACATTAATTTTTTCTATTGTCTTTTTGTTCTCTATTTCATTTAGTTCTGCTCTGATTTTTGTTATTTCCTTTCTTCTGTTGACCTTGGGTTTCATTTGTTCTTCTTTTTCTAGTCCTTTACGGTGTAACATGAAGTTATTTATTTGGGATTTTTCTTGTTTCTTGAGATAAGCCTGTAATGACGTAATTTCCCTCTTAAAACTGCTTTCGCTGCATCCCCAAAATTTTGGTAGGATGTATTTTCATTGTCATTTGTTTCTATGTATCTTTTGATCTTTCCTTTAATTTCTTCTTTGACCCGGACATTCTTTAAAAGTATGTTGTTTAATCTCCATGTATTTGTGTTTTTTTCCCGCTTTCTTTTTGCAGTTGATATCCAATTTCAAAGCCTTGTGATTAGAGAATATGCTTCGTATGATTTCAATCTTCTTAAATTTGCTGAGGCTGATTTTATGTCCCAATATATAGTCTATCCTTGAGAATGTTCCACGTACAGTAGAAAAAAAATGTATAGTCTGGTGCTTTAGGATAAAGTGCTCTATATATGTCAAGTATGTCCATTTCATCTATTATGTCATTTAGGGCTGCTATTTCGTTGTTTATTATCTGTTTGGATGATCTATCCATAGCTGTCAATGATGTATTTAAGTCCCCTAGTATAATTGTGTTTTGGTCAATTTCTCCCTTTAGTTCTGTTAGTAGTTGCTTGGCATATTTCGGTGTTCCCTGACTGGGGGCATAAATATTGATGACTGTTATGTCTTCTTCATGTGTAGTCCCTTTACCATTATGAAATGTCCATCTTTGTCTCTTGTTACGTTTTTCACCCTGAAATCATCTGATAGTATGGATACACCTGATTTTCTCTGGATACCATTTGCTTGGAGTGTCAATTTCCACCCTTTCATTTTGAGTCTATGCTTGTCCTTGTAGCTAAGATGTGTCTCTTGGAGACAGCATATAGTTGGGCTTAGTTTTTTTGATCCAATCTGCTACTCTGTGCCTTTTTATTGGTGTGTTCAGTCCATTTACGTTTAGGCTGATTATTGATATGTGACAATTTCCTGTCATTCTATCTTTAGTTTTCTGGTAAGGCTGTGTCTCCATTGTTTCTTTGCCTTTTTGTTGTTGTCTATTATTTCTGTGTGGTGGTATTCTATGATATTTCCCTCTGTTTCTTCTTTTATTACAGTATATATTTCAGTTCTGGATTATTTTTGAGTGGTTACCCTTAAGTGTATGTAAAAGAAGTTTGATATTTAGAGTATTCCATTTTCTTCAGCACTCTTACTTTCTCCATTCCCATAATCCGTTTTAGGCCTTTACTCTGCCCCTTTTTATGTGTTAGTTGCCACAAAATGTCCCTGTTGATGGTGGTCAAATAGCCTCCTTTAGTATTTCTTTTAGTGCAGGTCATGTATTAGAAAATTCCCTCAGCTTCTGTATGTCTGGAAAGGTCTTTATTACTCCTTCATATCTAAAGGATATCTTTGCTGGATATATTGTTCTTGACTCCTAATTTCTCTCTTTCAATAGTTTGAATATTTGGTTCCACTCCCTCCTGGCTTGTAGAGTTTCTGCTGAAAAATCTGATGATAATCTATTGGGCTTTCCTTTGTAAGTTACCGTCTTCTTTTCCCTGGCTGCCTTGAGGATTCTTCATTTGTCGTTGATTTTAGACAGCTTCAATACAATGTGCCTTGCAGAAGGCCTGTTGGGGTTGACGTAATTAGGTGTTCTATGTGCTTCTTGGTTTCGAGGATCCAGTTCTGTCCACAAGCTTGGGAAGTTCTCATCGACAATTTGTTTGAATATGTTTTCTGTTCCCTTTTCTCTTTCTTCTTCTGGTATGCCCATTATTCTTATATTGCTCTTTCTGATGGAGTCAGAAAGTTCTTGTAGAGTGCTTTCATTTCTTTTAAGTCTCAAGTCTCTTTCTTCTTCCATCTGTGTAATTTCCAGGTTTCTATCTTCGATGTCATGGATTCTTTCTTCCATCTGGTCAACTCTACTACCTAAGCTGGTTATTTCATTCTTAATTTCTTCTATTTAGTTCTTAATCTCCAGAAATTCTATTTGGTTCTTTTTTAAAATTTCAATCTCTTTCGTAAAATTTTGTTCTTTGATCTCATTTTGTTCTTTGATTGTGATTCTGAGTTCATTTAACTGCCTTTCTGTATTTTCCTGCATCTCGTTGAGTTTTTTCAGAACTGTAATCTTGAATTCTCTGTCATTTAAGTCATCTATTTCCATACCTTTAAGTTCCTTTTCTGGAGACTTTTCACTTTCTTTCTGAGCTGTCTTGTTGCCTTGGTTATTCATGGCAATTACTGATTTATTATTTCTCTTCCTAGACATCTACAGGAGTGGCTTCTATAACAGGTTGATAGGAAGAGGTCTTTCTTTTGTTTTCCAGTACTTGTTGGTAGAATGTTTTATTTTCTCTCTGAGTGCAGCCTTTTTTTTCTCTCTCACATGGTAGTGCTATGTTTTCTCTGCACTATTCCAGCTTCTCACACAATGGGCAGATTCCCTGGGAGACAGCCTTCTCCTCTGTTAATAGTTCACCTAGGTCACAGTGCGCAGTGTCTGTGTGGGTATGCGGAGAGCTTTTGAAGTTCTAAAGTTCTTCCTGCACCAGATTCAGAGTCTGTATATTTCAGCAGTTCTGTTTACTGGTGCAGGGATCTGCCCAGATAGGTGGGGCCAGGGGCGGGGTGAGTTGTGAGCGGTGTCCCATAGCAATGGCGGCAATCACCACCACAGCTGGTCCTGCTTCCACAGCTCCCTCCCCTTTGCCAGAACTATTTGGGCTGCGAATCTCTGTCTGTGGTCCACAGTTCTCAGAACAGCAAATATTCTGTTCTTTTGATCTGACACTGCTACTGTTCCGCTTCTAGCACCAGACCGGTGTGTGGGGTGAGCTCTGGGATGGTAAGGAGGGTGTGGCTAGTCTCAGTGCCTAAGGTTTCCATTCTCTGCTTTGCAGTGAGGACTTAAACCACCATTTTCAGCCATCTTTCCCCAGTCTTTGATCTGAGGTCTCTGCTGTGAGTGTTGGGTTCAGCCGTGTTATATGCTGTCCCCTCAGCCCTGTGAGCCATAAATGAAGCCCTAGCAGTTCGAGTTCTTCCCTCTCCTGCAACTGTGGTAGTACCTGGATGCAGCGAGCTTGGAGCATTGAGCTAGGTCTGAGTCCTGTGCCCACGCGGCTCCCTCTTCGTGCTTCTCTCTTCCCTCCTTCCCCGCTCACGCGATTCGCCCACCTTAGGTGAATTCAGTAGTGGGCCTCTTTGTCTTGCCTGTCTGCTGTGCAGGGAGTCCTTTGTGGAATTATAGTTGTTCGATTAGTTGTAAATTCCAGGGGATATTTACAGAGGCTCACCTCACACCGCCATTTTGATGGCGTCCGTTATCAAGAGTTTTAATCATAAATGGATGTTGTATCTTGTCAAATGCTTTCTGCATCTATTGATATAATCATATGATTTTTGTTGTTTATTTTGTTTATGTGATGTATCACATTGATGGATTTGTTGTACCATCCTTGTGCCCCTGGGATGAACCTCACTTGATTGTGATGTATAATCTTTTTAAGGTATTGTTGTAATCAATTTGCTGGAATTTTGTTTACGATTTTTGCATCTGTATTCATCATAGATATTGGTCTGTAATTTTCTTTTTTTGTGTGTTACCCATACCGGGTTTTGATATCAGGGTAATTTTAGCCACATAAAATGAGTTAGGGAGTATTGTCATTTTTTAATTTTTTTGGAAGAATTTGAATAGGACAAGTATTAGATCCTCTTTGAATGTTTTGTGGAATTCACTAGTGAAGCCATCTGGTCCTGGACTTTTGCTTTTGGGAAGGTTTTGTATGACTGATTCAATTTCCTTACTTTGATTGGTCTATTTAGATTTTCCAATTCTTTATGATTCAGCCAAGGAAGGCTAAGAACTTGTCCATTTCTTCTAGGTTATTGAATTTGATGGCATGTAGTCCTTCATAGTATACTTGGATAATCCTTTGTATTTCTGTGGCATTCATGGTAACTTCTCCTCTTTCATTTCTGATTTTGTTTATTTGTGTCTTTTCTCTTTTTATTTTAGTGAGTCTGGCCAAGGGTTTGTCAATTTTATTAATCTTTTCAAAGAACCAGCTCTTTATCACATTAATTTTTGTATTGTCTTTTTGTTTTCTATTTCATTTAGGTCAGCTCTGATTTGTATTATTTCCTTTCTTCTGCTGACTTTGGGTTTCATTTGTTCTTCTTTTTCTAGTTCTTTAAACTATAATGTGAGTTGTATATCTCGGATTTTTCTTCTTTCTTGAGATAGGCCTGTAATGATATGCATTTCCCTCTTATTACTGCTTTTGCTGCATCCCAATAAGTTTGATAAGATATATTTTTATTTTCATTCATTTATTTCATTTGTTTCTGTGTATCTTTTGATCTCTCCTCTAATTTCTTCTTTGACCCAGTCATTCTTTAAAAGTATGTAGTTTAATCCCACATATTTGTGTTTTTTCCTGCTTTCTTATTGCAGTTGATATCTAATTTCAAAGCCGTGTGATCAGAGAATATGGTTGGTATGATTTCATCTTATTAAATTTGTTGTTTTATGTCCTGATATATGGTCTATCCTTGAGAATATTCCATGTACACTAGAAAAGAATGTATAGTCTGATGTTCTAGGATGAACTGCTCTATAAATGTAAATTATTTCCATTTCATCTAATATGTCATTTAGGGCTGCTAGTTCCTTATTTATTTGCTGTTTGGATGATCTATTTATACCTGTCAATGGTGTATTTAGGTCCCCTACTATAATTTTATTTGGGGTGATTTCTCCCCTTAGTTCTGTTAGTAGTTGCTTTGTATATTTCCGTTCTCCCTGATTGGGGGCATAAATATTGATGACTGTTATGTCTTCTTGTTGTATAGTCCCCTTTATCATTATTAAATATCCATCTTTGGCTCTTGTCACCTTTTTTACCCGGAAGTCTGTTTCATCTGATATCACTATGGCTACACCTGATTTTCTCTCGATACCATTTGCTTGGAGTTTCCACTTCTACTCTTTCACTTTGAGTCTGTATTTGCCCTTGTAGCTGGGATGTGTGTCTTGGAGGAAGCATATGGTTGGGTTTAGTTTTTTGATCCAATCTGGTACTCTGTGCCTTTATATTGGTGAGTTCAATCCATTTACATTTAAGGTGATTATTGATATATTAGGATTTCCTATCATTCTATCATTTATTTTCTGGTAGGTTGGTGTCTCCATTGTTTCTTTGCCTTTTTGTTGCTGTCTGTTATTTCAGTGTGGTTCTATTCTATGATTTTTCTTTCTGTTTCTTGTTTGTTTTATGTTATATATTTAATTCTGGATTTTTTTGATTGGTTAACATTAAATTTATGTAAAAGAGAGCTTCATATTTACAGTATTCCTTTTTCCTCAGCATGCTTCTTTTCTCCATTGCCCTTTGCTGGTTCAGACCTTTAGTGTCTCCCCTTTTATGTTTTTTTTGTGTCACAAATTATCCCTACTAATGCTGTGAGGTAATTTCTGTGTTGCTGTAGCAAGTTGTCTTTTTTCTTTTTTTAAATTTTTTTTCTTTACCTTGTGTATTATGCTTAAGTGTATGTCATATTATGTGTATTGGTTGCCATTTCCTTCTGTCTGTGTGTTTGTAATACTTCTCATGGTTTTGTATTCTCTTGCTTTTTTGTTTTAGGTCAAATAACCTCCTTCAGTATTTCTTGTAATGCAGGTCATGTGTTAGAAAATTCCCTCAGCTTCTGTATGTCTGGAAAGGTTTTTACTCTTCCTTCATATCTAAAGGCTATCTTTGCTTTATATATTATTCATGGTTCATAATTTCTGTCTTTCAATAGTTTGAATATTTGATTCCACTCCTTCTTGGCTTTTAGAGTTTCTGCTGAAAAATCTGATGGTAATCTAATGGGCTTTCCTTTGTAGGTTACCATCTTCTTTACCCTGGCAGCCTTGAAGAGTCTTTCTTTGTTATTAATTTTTGACAGCTTCAATAAAATGTGCCTTGGAGAAGGCCTGTTGGGATTGAGGTAATTAGGTGTTCTATTTGCTTCTTGGATTTTTGGATGCGGTTCTTTCCACAAGTTTTGAAAGTTCTCATTTACTTTTTGAATATACTCTCTGTTCACGTCTCCCTTTTTTCTCCTTCTGGCATATCCATTATTCTTATGTTGCTCTTTCTGATGGAGTCAGAAAGTTCTTGTAGCGTTCTTTCTTTTAACTCTCAAGTCTCTCTCTTTTTCCATCTGTGTCATTTCCAGATTTCTATCTTCGATGTCACCAATTCTTTCCTCCATCTGGTCAGCTCTATTACCAAAGATGGCTATTTCATTCTTCATTTCTTTTATTGAGTTCTTCATCTCCAGAATTTTTTTTTTTTTAAATTTCAGTCTCTTTGGTGAAATGTTCATTCTGTTCTTTGTGTTTCTGAGTTCATTAAACTGCCTGTCTGTGTTTTCTTGTGTCTTGTTGAGTTTTTTCAGTACTGCAATCTTGAATTCTCTGTCATTTATGTCACGTATTTCCGTGTCTTTAAGTTAATTTCCTGGAGAGTTTTCATTTTCTTTCTGAGCTGCCTCATTATCTTGGTTAGTCATGGCAATTAATGAATTATTATTTCCCTTACTAGGCATCTACAGGGGTGGGTTCTGCAGCAGGTGGATAGGAGGAGGTCTTTCTTTTGCTTTCCAGTAGGTGTTGGTAGAATTTTTTATTTTATCTCTGACTGCAGCCTTTTATTCTCTCTCATGCTGTAGTGTTATGTTTTCTCTTGCACTATTCCAGCTTCTCACACGATGAGGGGAGGGGAGGTTTCCTGGAAGGTGGGCTTCTCCTCTGTGAGCAGGTCACCTGTGTCTCAGGGCACTGCCTCCATGGGGTGATGTGGAGAGCTTCTGAAGTCCCAAAGCTCTTCCTGCAACCAGGTTCAGAGCCTGTGTGTCTTAGCAGCTCTGGTTACCTCTGCTAGATCTGTCCAGATTGGTGGGTGTGAATTTTGAGAGGTATCTCTGAGCAATGATGACCAGTCCACAGTAGTCTTGTCCCTACTGTTTCTTCTCTTTCACTGGAATTAGTTGGGCTGTGAGTCTGTGGCTGTGGAGTTGCAGTTCTCAGAGCTGTACATATACTGTTCTATAGATTGAATACTGCTACTGTTTCTTCTGGAGTCTCCTTCTAGCACTGGAAGGGTGGGGGTGGGGCGAGTGCTGCAAGGGGTTGGCCAGGCTCTGTGCGTATGTCTTCTGTTTTCTGCTTGGCAATGAGTGCTTTAACCACTGTTCTCACTCTTCTTCCCTCAGGGTTTGCTCCAAGGTCTCTGCCATGAGTATTGGGTTCAGCTCTGTTATATGCTGATCCCTCAGGCAGGAATGTGGGCCATAGGGGATGCACTTCCCTCTTGCAAGACTGCGGTAAGCTCCGGACTGCGGTGAGTTCTGAGCTCCAGTCCATGTTTTGTGGCTGGCGGTCCATGTCTCTGCACTTCCCCCTTCTCTTCTCCCATGCTTGCCCTTTTGCCCACCTTTAGATGATTCCAATTGTAGGTCTCTCAGGTGTGCCTGTGTGCTGTACAAGGAGTCCTTTGTTGAATTATAGCTGTTCAATTTGTTGTAAATTTCAGGGGAGATTTCAAGAAGAACTCCTCACACTGCCATTTCTGTGATGTAATCCCAAGAAAAATATTTTAATGGTTGAAACTAATAAGACTGAACAAATGATGGATGGTATTAGTCACCTGTACATCTGACTCAACCTGGAAGCTGGCTTGTAAGTGTGATGTAATTGGAACCAGGGAGTCTCCAGCTGCCAGTTAGGAACCCAGGAAAGTGATGGTGCAATTGTAAGTTGATGCAAAAAAGAAATGGAAAGTAACACTTTCTCAGTTTCTTTTAACTTAGCCTAAGAAAGCCAGACATCATCTTGTAAACATAGTCATTTGGCGCAACAAACTGAGGTTTTCTTTGAGTGGCAGAATAGTCTGCCAGGCTTTGCTATAATTTACATGAGATATCTTTTTTCTGCCCTCTCATTATGAAACAGTGGAGTATATGGGGTGATGTATTTGCTAGTCATAGGAATCAAACTTGCTTTTTCCCTTTCTCTCACCCTAACAGTAACAAATCACAAGATACTACATATGTGTGTTAAGGCTATTCTGAAAAAGCCTGTTAGCCTCGCTTTTGGAAAAAAATTAACAGTAATTTCCATCCCTCCCTCCCTAACCTATCCTCTTTCCTGCCACCTAACATAGCAGAATCTACTTTCTCATATTCCCTCTGTCTATCCAGGTTACGTGAATAAGCATGAAATGTGCAAATCTCCTAAATGCAGTTTTGAATGTATGAGGTATGCTTTGAAATCCAAATTGTAATATACTGATGCCATCTTTACCACACATATGGTTCTTAGCACTTTACAGCTCAATTTTCTGCTTAAAAGGGTGCCATTTATAAACCAGCAAATACAGCAAGTGACTAATTAGATAAATTAATGAGGGCTTGTTTACTTGAAGTCCCCAGTGCCCTTGGAACTTGGGATGTTTCATTATTACAATCTGCAAGTGGTTTCCTCCAATTAATTTTTAACGTACAGCTCTTGCCTCTTCTCAGTAATATGTAATATCCTAATACTTCAGAGGGGTTTGCAAGCATTGACTCATTAGTCCTCATAGGAAACCACTGGAAGACTGAAACAAAAAGGAATCATAGTTTTTATTGTCAACCTGTTTTTGCCATACCTTACAATTCTAGTCTATATGTCTAGAGGAAAACTGGTAATGGTAATTATTAATCCCATTCTGAGCAAAGGATAGAAAGGAAGAAACACATGTAGATATCAAGGGAATTACTCTTTGCCACAGAATGAATGATAAACATTCAAGAAAATTCAATCATCTCCCTTTCAGAGCTCCTTGTAAGATGACCTGATTGGAGACAAATTCAAATCTAACTAGGTACATGGAGGCATTCAGAAGTGAAGTGCATGAGTGATGTCACAGAAATGGTGAAGGAAGGAGCTCTAAGAATTAGTCACTTCACTGGAGAAACCACTAAGCTGGTAAAAAATGATAGAATCATATTTTTTAGAACTCTAGAATCTAATAAACACAACAACATGATTGATCTCAATGAGGAAAGAAATTGCTAAACTTTAGTGTTTAAGGAAATCTCTGTTAGATTACTGATTGTCTGCTGAAATAACAAAACAGAGACTTCAATGATCACATATGATAAGGAATAAAGTCTTTGCAAAAATAGTTTGGAAAAGTCACTTAACAAATGGGTAAATAAAGCCCCCAATCATCAATAACAGCAAACCTTGGAAAGGGAGAGAATGTGATTTCCAGAGTTACTACATTATACTGTTCAAACTGTCAACAAAATTTTCAACAAAAATCATAAGGTATACAAAGACACAGAAAAGTATGGCTTATACACAGGAAAATGAAATTGACATAAAACGTCCCTGAGCCAGCTCAGATATTGGATTTATTAGACAAAGACTTTAAATCTAAATATCTAAATGAAAGCATGGATAAAGAACTAAAGCAAATTAGGATAACAATGTATGAATAAATAAAGAATATTAATAAAACATAAACATTATGAAGAGGAACCCAAAAGGAATTCTGGAGCTGAAAAGTACAACAGTTGAAATGAAAATTTCACTAGCCAGATCCAACAGCAGATTTGAACAGGCAGCATAAGAAACAGCAATTTTAGGATAGAACAATTAAAATTGTCCAATCTGAGGATCAGAAAGGGAAAAAAGAATGAAGAAAAATGAACATAGCCTAAAGGATTTGTGGAACTCCATCAAGTATACTAACATACATATTATGGAAATTACAGAAGGAGAAGAGGGAAAGCTAGGGGAAAGAGCAATATTTGAAGAAATAGTGGCTGAAAACTTCCTAAACTAGATGAAATACATGAATATCCACATACAAGAAGTTCAACATACTTCAGGTATGATAAACTCCATACTGAGACATTTTATCGTCAAAATATCAAAAGTTAAACTGAAGAGAAAATCTTGAAAGCAGCCAGATAAAAGTGGTTCATTACATACAAGTAATCCTTAATAACATTAACAGCTGACTTTACATCAGAAAGCATGAATGCCAGAGGCAGGGAGTGACATGTTTAAAGTGCTGTAGCAAGAACAACATAAAAGTAAACCAAGAATTTTATATCTAGAAAAATCATCCTTCAATAATGAAAGAAAAATTAAAACATTCCCCAATAAACAAAAGCTGAGAGAGTTCATTTCTCATGAACCTGCTCTATAAGAAATGCTAACAGGAGTCCGTCAAGCTGAAATAAAAAGAAGTTAAGACAGTGAATTGAAGACATATGAAGAAATAAAGAACTTGGGTGAGGGTAACTACATAGATAAATATAAAAGTCAGTATTACTGTATTTTTGGTTTGTAGCTTTTAAAAATTTCCTATATGATTTAAAAGTTAAATGTATGAAATATTAATTATAAAACTATGTTAATGGGCACATATATAAATATGAAATTTGGCAAATATATAAATATGTAAAACTTATAAAACTATGAAATAGGCACATATATAAATATGAAATTTGAGATAATAAGAACATAAGAGGGGGCAAAGAAGTATAAGAACAAAGTTTTTATATGCTAGTAAAGCTTAATTGGTATCAATTTAAATTAGATTGTTATAGATTTAGTATGTTAATTGTAATCCCCATGATAACAACTAAGAAAATAACTTTAAGATATACAGAAAAGGAAATGAGTAAAGAATCCAAATTGTACACTAGAAAAAAATGAATCAAACCCAAAAGAAGGCGGTATTAAAGGAATTGAGAGACAAAAAAATACATACTCATACCTATAGTAATATAGAACACAAAATAGCAAAATGATAGAAGTAGTTCTTTCTTATTTAGTAATAACTTTAACATAAATGGATTAAACTTACCATTTAAAAAACAGACTGTCAGAATAGATTAAAAATATTACCCAACTATAATGCTGTTTACAACAGAAGGTTATAGCGAGGTGTACATCTAGAGAACATTTGGAAGTGAGGTACGTGTCTAGAGCACACACAGAAATGATGTTCATGTCTAGAACACATATAGGACTGAGGTCCATCTCTGAAGCGAAATGAAGTGAGCATCTCCAACCCTTTTAGAAGGGATGGTGTCAATGAGTAAATTCTAGCTCATTCAAGATTTTCAGTTCTACCTTTTACTTATAACATAAGAAATTTAACGGTTCCATCTGTATTTTGACAAATGGTAATCTCATATGTCTGGGGCTAGGATATATACGTTATTGAGGCTGGAATAACTTTTAAAAAAAAATAAATGGGAAAAGGTGGTTTTTTTACCCCTACCAACTACCGAGATGATGTTTCCAAAACATGGCAACAACATAGGATGATTTACATTTTGAGTCAATGGAGAAGATTTCATGAAAAGGAATATTTGCCATCTTGAAATTAATGAAAACATTAAGAGCAAAAGAAAAAATTCCGCATTTGTATATGACAGTATTCACTTAGAATGCAGAGGGGATGGGTTTTGATGTTGCATTTGATAAAGGGAACCTGGTTGAGTGACTTGTAGTGAGAAAAGGATATTCCAGGTGCAGGGAGGAAATAAAATGGGTGTTGAGTAGAAAATGACTTTGGAGGAAAATAGGAGAGACTATACAGTCCAGCACTATCCTTGTAGTGAGTGATAAACTCAGGTTATTGGAAGAGTCACACCCCCAAGTATTTGAAGTTCTACCTAACTTGAGGAAGATAATAATGGATTGTTAGTGGCTTAATAACTCTCTCCTTCAACCATTTTATGCATCATTTTCTTAAGCTATTCCCTTGTCAAAACACTTTGATGACCAACTCTCCATTGATTAGAGTATAAAATTCAAGCTTCTTAGCTTGGATTCAAAGCCTGTCACAATCTGGTTCGTCTCCACCTTTCCACACTTTTCTCCTTTTATTATTTGTTTATTTAGTCTTCCAACTTTTTAGGGACTGGGTTGGCTAGAAGTCACAAGTTTTATGTATTGCTGATAAACCCACTGTTTTAGAACAGTAAGGTTATTGGATATTATGGTTATTTGAAGACAAAAATAACATAAGAGTGTTCTCAGCCTTTCCCATCCCCTTTAGGAAGCCTGCACAGCCTCCTAAATAGTGTACTGTTATTTACAGGACATATTTTTTGGGTTTGTGATACTGAATGAGATAGATAGAAAGGATAGAATAACCAGAATGCTCAGACTAGTGTGCAGGAGGAAATATTTTTAGAGAGCTTCGAGGAGAGTGGCACTAGAAGTGTTCCAAGTTTGAGGAAAATAAATGGGAGAAGAAATTAAAGTTTTACAAAATGATTGTATATCTTCCTCAAATGCAATCCAAAGTGGTTGAGAGATTTTTAAATTATTCTGGTTGCTTAACAGTATTTCATTGACTGCACTGTCGAGACTGAATTACATACGTCCTGGTTTCAATAAGCTTACATGTATGTTAGTGACATTCTGGAAATGAGGTGAACATTAGGTAGAATTTGGACTTAATGGCAAGTACACTAGTCTTTTTCCAATCCTATTTCTGAGACAATTTTTTGTTTTACTTAAAGTTATTTCAAAGTCATCTTTCAAGACTCAGCTCTAACGTGACCTTCTCTGTGAAAACTTTCCCTGATATTCCTCATTTCCCTAATGGAACTGACTCTCCATCCTTTGAGTCTCTTTCCTCCCTTGTATTGATTTCTCTCATTTCACCTATAACACTTGGATGAATTTATTTATCTGTCTCTCCAACTGACTGGAGTTCTTTGAGGGCAGAAATCATCTTTGTATCCCTAGAGCCTAGCACAGCACCTGGTACACAGTAGGCATTATTCAACATTTGTTGAATAAACAACTTCTTTGCCGTTATCCTTACTTGTTTCCCTCCATTTCCCTATTCCTCTATACCACTGACTAGTGAATCTTCTTGAAAAACAATGACAACAAAAAAATACACAGTGGCTCTATACTGTTAAAATGAGAGTGCAAATATATTAGTGTATGATAATCTGAATTTAAACTATTTTTCAGGCATCGTGTCCCTTTAAACCCTCTAAGTTCTATTCAAATTGGGTAACTTGAGTGTTTTTAATTTTTTTCAAAATATTTCTTTTCAGTGGGAAGGAAACCTTATCAAATATCCCAGCATGACCCCTGCCAACTCCAGAATTTGCACTTATGATTGTGTAGTGAGATCTGGGACAGACGGATAGGAGACAAAAGATCACATAAGAGGATACAAGTTTAAATTATTGTGAATGTTCTAAAATCTACATTAGGCAGAAAGGTCACTGGTATTTATTATATTTTAAATAAGCAAGCAAACAAACAAATGAGAGATGCATAAACCAATGATGGAAGTGTGCCCCAAAAATCAAGGGTGTGGTTAATCCAATTCCATGAGCTTGAAATAAACAAAAGAGTAGCTGGGAATTGTGGTGTAATAGGAAAAAAGACCACAAGTAATATATCCCAAACTGCTGTCTCCTCTCTCACATATCTGAGATCCTTTCTGTTTCTTCCCTGCTTCCTTCATTTGTGGGGCAGTCACAAATAATACTGGATAATGTTTTTAAAATTTATTTTTCATGCCTAGGTACCTATGTAGAAAAGGTCTTCAAATTTTATGTGGAGGATTCCTCAAAAATGACTTTTTGTAGGCGGCCCTCAAGCCTTCGTGTACCTAAGAATAACACGGAGTTTCTTGTTCATTTAACGTTTTGAATTTCTGGACCCACCTCCCAGAGGTTCTGATTCATTAGGTTTGGTTGCATGATACAAGAACATAATTTTAAATAATAACTTTTTCTGTATTTTGATGAAGCAGATTCAGGAAAATTATGTCATTATATTACTTTGGTCAGGGTTTTCTATTTATTTATTTTTTTAATTTTTTAATTTTTTTGGACTATCAAGTTGAGCCATAGACCTCTCATTGGTGTAAAGATGTACAATGACGCTGAAGACACTATCATGAAGAGCATCAGAAATGGTTAGAGTAATGGAAGATTTGATTTGAAGCATTTACCAGGTTTAAAAGATGTAAATGTGCCTAATCCTTAAAGCCTAGCTCAGCAGCAACTAATGGGAGATATGATAATGCTCTACAAATATTTGAATGGCATAAACATCAAAGATGGAGAGAAATAATTTAACTTGTTAGAAGATAGTATGATTAAGAATAACTGAAAATGATCTCTGGGCTGAATCTAGGATTAACTTTCTGAAAGTAAGTGATTAGATTTCATGGTAGATGCTTAACAAAAGTGATAAATGGATAGAAATAAATGTGGGAAAAAATTGATCCATAAATGAGTTGATTTCACTTTTATGTAAAGGCCAGAATGAGAGTTCCCAAATTTCTTCTGGTCTCCATTTCTTTCTGTAGTACCCATCTGGACACCTCTCCCATCTGCTCTCATATTTGGCCTTAGCAAATTTTGAATAGTCCTTTGTCTTGTTTCTGGGAACATCACAATAATTCTCCAAACCCTTTTTCCTTCATTCAATAAATATTTATTAAGCACTTATTTTAAAGCACTTTTCTGGTGTTTCTTGGAAAGACTAGGCACTGGGTAACAAGAAAAATAGAGGCTCTGTTTTCAGGGAGCTTGTATCTACTGATTATTATGGACTGAAGGTTTTTGCCTTTCACCCCAAAATTCATATGTTGTAATCCTAACCTCCAAGTACTAGTAGGTAGGGCAATTGGGAGGTGATTAGGTCATGAGTACAGAATCCTTTTGAATGAGATCATTGCCGTTATAGAAAAAAGACCCCAGAAAGCTCTTCAGCCCTGTGAGGACACAGCAAGAAGTTGGCAATCTTCAACCAGGAAGCGTTCTCTCAGCAAATATTGAATCTAATGGTGCCTTGATTTCAGCCTTCCAGCCTCCAGGACAGTAAAAAACAAGTGCCTGTTGTTTGAGCCACACAGTCTATGAGATTTTTGTTATAACAGACTGACCTAAGACATTAATGGTACCCCACTTGCCATATTTCTAGCTGTATTTGGATGAATTTCTTTTCTAGCTCATGAGGAGAGCACAATAGCCCTTGGTTGTGAGCTAACCCCACACAACAGATAGCAGGGAGAAATACCATGATGATAGACTAGCGTGTGAGTCTTGTCCCAATCCTTTCTTCCAGCCCTATGTGACTCACCTCCTCCATGTCCTTTTATTATTAACTCAGCTGATTTCACCATTTACTCAAGCAAACGCATAGAATTTATGAATTCCTTTTCATTGGCATTGCCTCATCAGCAGAGAGGTCTTCAGGGTAAGCAAAGCTGGGCCATTTCCCTGGGCCTGAATTCTGCATCTCAGTTGGCAACTACTGAGTAGATATAGAGTAAGAAAAATCGTACCCATACAATCGGTAAACTTAGCACCTACCATCTCCAGCCAAAAGACGAACTATTCTTCCCTCTTCCAGACTTCCTCTCCTTTCTATCTCAAGCTGTAAGTTGCTCTTTTGTTATTTGCTCTTTCAAGGCTGATGTTCACTTAAAAACAAATGAACAAACATCCACTTAATTTAATTCATAAACAAATGTTCCAGAGAAGGAGGGTAGTATAGACAGATTAGGGCTGGGAGGGTGGAGGTGGAGTACATCACACACACAGATCCACATTCAGAAATGTCCTGTGTTTTAACCCAGCCTTCCAGTGTCACAGTTTCTGCTTGGTTACCCAGATCCAGTTAGACCGAGAGTTTGAGAGCCTTCTCCTTCTTGGATAATTTCCTGCTAGGCCAACATTTGCAGGCCCTGATGCTTTTCATACATCATTTTCTTTTATTTTCACTACAGTTGCGTGCAACACCTGCCTCCTACAGTGTGAGAACATGGAACACGTCACTTAGAACTTTGTCTCCTATGATCTATGGGTTCTCTTCCTCCCTGTAGATAAACAAAGTAATTGAGACATAGTCTTTGGACTCTAGGAATTTTATTTTAAATTTAATTTTATTAAATTTATTGGGCTGACAATTGTTAGTAAAATTACATAGATTTCAGGTGTACAATTCTGTATCACATCATCTATAAATCCCATTGTGTGTTCATCACCCAGAGTCAGTTCTCCTTCCATCACCATATATTTGATCCCCCTTACCCTCATCTCCCACCCCCCACTACCCTTACCCTCTGGTAACCACTAAACTATCGTCTGTGTCTATGAGTTTTTGTTTCTCATTTGTTTGTCTTGTTCTTTTGTTGCTTTTGGTTTATATACCACATATCAGTGAAATCACATGGTTCTCTGCTTTTTCTGTCTGACTTATTTCGCTCAGCATTACTCTCTCAAGATCCATCCATGTTGTCACAAATGTTCCTATATCATCTTTTCTTACCGCCGAATAGTATTCCATTGTGTATATATACCACAACTTCTTCATCCATTCATCTATCGAAGGACATTTTGGTTGTTTCCATGTCTTGGCCACCGTAAACAAAGCTGCAATGAACATTGGAGCATACGTGTCTTTATCTCTAAATGTTTTCAGATTTTTTGGGTAGATACCCAGGAGAGGGATTGCTGGGTCATATGGCAATTCTATTCGTAATTTTTTGAGGAACCTCCACACTGCCTTCCATAACGGCTGCACCAGTCTGCATTCCCACCAACAGTGTATGAGGGTTCCTTTTTCTCCACAGCCTCTCCAACATTTGTCACTATTTGTCTTGTTGATGATCGCCATTCTGACTGGGGTGAGGTGATATCTCATTGTGGTTTTGATTTGCATTTCTCTGATGATTAGTGATGTTGAGCATTTTTTCCTATGACTATTTGCCATTTGTACGTCCTCTTTGGAGAAATGTCTCTTCAAGTCTTCTGCCCATTTTTCAATTGGGTTGTTTATTTTTTTGTTGCTGAGTTGCATGAGTTCCTTGTATATTCTGGATACTAACCCCTTATCGGAGGCACTGTTTGCAAAAATTTTCTCCCATTCAGTTGGTGGCCTCTTTATTTTGTCAATGGTTTCTTTTGCTGTGCAGAAGCTTTTAAGTTTCATATAGTCCCATTCATTTTTTTAGCTTTTACTTCCATTGCCTTTGGAGTCAAATTCATAAAATGCTCTTTGAACCCAAGGTCTGTAAGTTTAGTACCTATGTTTTCTTCTATGCAGTTTATTGTGTCAGGTCTTATGCTTAAGTCTTTGATCCATTTTGAATTAACTTTGGTACATGGTGACAAATAGCAGTCCAGTTTCATTCTTTTGCACGTGGCTATCCAATTCTCCCAGCACCATTTATTGAAGAGGCTGTCTTTGCTCCATTGTATGTTTTTAGCTTCTTTGTCAAAAATTATCTGTCCATATTTATGTGGTTTTATTTCTGGGTTCTCAATTCTATTCCATTGGTCTATGTGTCTGTTTTTCTGCCAATACCATGCTGTTTTGATTATTGTGGCCCTGTAGTACAAGCCAAAGTCAGGAAGTGTGATACCTCCATTATTGTTCTTTTTTCTTAAGATTGCTTTGGCTATTCGGGGTCTTTTGTGGTTCCAAACAAATCTGATGATTTTTTGTTCTATTTCTTTAAAATAGGTTCATCCCTGGGGCACAAGGATGGTTCAACATATGCAAATCCATCAATGTGATACATCATATAAACAAAATAAAGGACAAAAATCATATGATTATATCAATTGATGCAGAAAAAGCATTTGACAAGATACAACATCCATTTATGATTAAAACACTTAATAAAATAGGTATAGAAGGAAAATACCTTAACATAATAAAGGCTGTATATGGCAAACCCTCATCTAATCTCATAATCAATGGTGAAAAACTGAAGCCCTTGGCTCTACATTCAGGAACACGACAGGGCTGTCCCCTATCACCTCTGCTTTTCAACATCGTGTTGGAAGTCCTTGCCAGAGCAATCAGGCAAGAGAAAGAAATAAAAGGCATCCAAATAGGGAATGAAGAAGTTAAATTGTCACTCTTTGCAGATGACATGATGCTATATATAGAAAACCCTAAAGACTCCACCAAAAAGCTATTAGAAACAATCAATGAATACAGTAAAGTTGCTGGCTACAAAATCAACGCACAAAAGTCCATTGCCTTCCTATATACTAACATGAAATCTCAGAAAAAGAAATACAAAAAACAATTCCTTTTGCAATTCCAGCAAAAAGAATAAAATACCTAGGAATAAACTTAACCAAGGATGTGAAAGACCTATATGCTGAAAACTATAAGACTTTTTTGAAAGAAATTGAAGAAGACACAAAGAAATGGAAAGACATTCTGTGCTCATGGATTGGAAGAATCAACATAGTTAAAATGGCCATATTACCCAAAGCAATATGCAGATTCAATGCAATCCCCATGAAAATCCCAAGGACTCTAGGAATTTTAAAGTTCTTTTTTTAAAAGATGCTTTCTGGGTTGAACTTAGAACTGTGATCATCTTGATTGAATGAAAGTACTCAGCTGCCCTTTGTGAACAGACACATGCAGAAATTTCAGAGTGGTTAATGAGTCATAGAGAGCCTTCCCAGGGTCATCTTCTCTGAATACTTTTGTAAACTGCATGGGAAGGATTAACTATAGACCTAAATGTAAAAAGGGAAAAGTCTGGAAGTATGTTGTTCATTCACTATGGTAGCCACTGCCCATACGTGGCTATTGAGCACTTGAAAGAAATTCAGCTAGTCTGAATTGGGATGTGCTGTATGTGTACAATACACACCAGATTTAGAAAGCTTAATAGAAAAAAAGAATGTAAGGTATCTTACTAATAAATTCTTACATTAATTTCATTATTTTGGATACATTGGGTTAAATATATTGTTAGAATTAAGCTCACTTATTTCTTTTTTCTTCTTAAAATGTGGCTCTCCCAAAATTTAAAATTACATGTTTGCTTGCATATATTTTTATTGGACATTGCTGGTCTAGAAGAAAGATATCTAGAAATATGTGCATCTAGCTAAGCACACCTTACGTTTCTACACCTATTATTTTTTTTCTGGGACTGCTTCTATCTACCATTTAAACTAGTTTAGAATTAAACTGCCACCTTTGCTTTAAAAACATCTGGCAGGTAACACCCAGGCATAATTATGTTTCAGCTACAAGCACGTTGCTATAGGAGCAAAGTTGTGGAATAATAAAGAACAACTTGAGCTAATAACTTGTACATGAAAATAGTTACATCTTCATTGTGGGAACCACGAGGCACCCATACTGTTTCATTGCGTACACAAATACCTTTTATAATGATGCTTTTTTATTCATTTGGCATGCTTTTATTATTATTAATATAACAGTGAAAACTCCATATAAGCCAGGGTAAATGCCTCTATTTTGGAAAATCAAACCTATAAATCTTGTGACTGCTCAGATAAAGCCAATTAACTCCCCTTCCTCAGAACTGCAGTATACCAGATGGTGCAAAAAGAGTAGGCACATACTTTTTGCAAAGCTTCTGACTGAGTGACACAGTCACAAGAGCCATGGAAACTGGTGGGGAGGTACAAGTGTTTCAGTTGCCCCAAATGCTCATTTTAAACTCTAATAAGAAAGGTTTGTATTTTTTTAATGTTGATTTAATAACACGTCTTCATTAGCTATGTCAAAAGTACTCATTAGAGATTAATAGATACTTCATGGTACAATAGCAGACCTTTTCTTTATACTTGTGATGCTCCATTATTTGATAACAAAAGTTCTTTTTTTTTTTTTTTTTTTTTTAAATAATCCAAGGGTAATACTTTATAAAAAACTCCAATCACGTTTCATTCCAATTCAGTGATATTGCTTTCTTATTGTGCCTATAACACCAAGCCATGTTGTTGTTTTGTATGTTTCTGTGGTGGGGGCATGAAAAAGAAATCTGTAGATGGAATGCAGTGAGTGAGTCAACAGGCAAAATGGAATTGACCTGCATGATGATCTTTCATTTTCATTCACTGTTTTTTATCTTTACAAAAACACTCGTGGTTACAATGTTTAAATGGTTTATTTGGTGCTACCTAAATATTAGTTATATCAGGAAGGTAAAATATACACTTTGAAATTTCTCAAGTCAGGAAATCCCACTTCATGATCACATGAATTCTAGCTTGAGTGTGTGAGTGTGTGTGTGTGTGTGTGTGTGTGTGTGTGTGTGTGTCCTGGGCATAGTCTCTTCAAGATATCTGGGATCTTGGTTTTGTTGAATTAAAATTCGCCCTATAATTCTAATGTTTCTCCTTAAGCTATCATTTTAGATAGTGGTTGCTTCTGAATTCTTTCAAGCTTACCATGGCAGACTTCTGAAAGTGCTTAGAAATGGTTTAAAACCCTGAATAAAAATATGCTGAGAAAAATTTCATATTTGTACACTTCTCATTCAGTATTGTTTTTTGTGTCCAAATATCCTCCCCAAAATATTGTGTATTACAATTTCTGTTTGAGTTTTTAATCATTCCTACAAATGATAGCTGACATTTTCATAAATTTCTAGATAAAAATGATGACCTAGGAGATATTTCACCAAATAAAACCCTGCCAGAACCTGGCAAGTGGGGTCCAAAAAATCCAATCTTGTAAAATTAAGGTTCAAGATACTGTGAGGTTAATGAAATAAGAAGGGCAAGCCTGTTCAGCTCACTGCCACAAAGTTCCTGGGGTCTGGCTGAGGGGTCTCAACCTACCTGGATCCTACCTGCAGTGAGATGCCACCTTGTGTGACTGTTCTCTCTTACGTATGTGCCATTGGCACTGATTCAGCATCCAATGGAAGACTGGGCATTCTAGGACAGTAGCAGCAATTCCAAGAATCTCCTGGTTAATTTGTGCCCGTTTCATTGGCCTCATATGGGGAGATTGAACCAGGATAACTCTGGGGACCCAGGGACACACTCTCCGCCTCCCTACCTCCCAAGAAGAAGTTGCCTGCCTCTTCCAGCAAACTCCTCTTCCCCTTCACATCCCTGCTCCATCCCTTACCTCTCCACCAGATCTGAGAAATGGTTAGATAAAGGGAAAAAGTACAATTGATTGTATCTGAGTTTTTGTCATTGTGAGACCTGTTAGTGTGGGGTGTTGCTGCAATTTTGTTATTTTTAATGAGATATCATTAGGAATGAATTTGGCAAAGACTGCACCCTCTACTTCATGAGTAGTTCTAGATTTCAATTCTCATGTATTTTTCAGCTTATGCTTACAGATAATTATTAAATAATAGATTTTACTTATTTTCAAAATTTGATTTATTTATTTACCTGAGGGATGTCAACTTCATGAGGACATGCTGATGATATTTTGCTAAATTACTGTTTTGTCCCCAAAATTATCTGTTTGAAAATCACCTTAGCTTTTGATTGATAAGAAAGGGGCAATTCATTTGCTGAACACAGATGAAATAATACCTACTTTTCAAACAGTAGGTAAATCTCATGTGGAAGAGTTCTTCTCCTTTTCCAAATACCTATAGCATTTGATTTGAAATAATTGTACTGTATTTGAGTCTTACTTCTCCTATTAGAACATAAAAACTTATCATTAATGACACATTTAAATTGTCTTTGTATACCTCACAGTGCACACAGTAGGCCTTTAATAGATGTTAGAAAAAAAAACATGCACATACACATGGGCTTGTAAAATGTTCTGCAACAAACAAACAAAACAAAAACAAAAAAAAGACAAGGCATTAGGCCTAATCAAAACTTCTCAATCTCCTTCAACCTGAGTGTGTAAGCAACTGTGAATGTAGATTGCTAAAACATTATGTAATCATGCATAGCACACATGCTTCACAGAGAGCCAAAATGTTTTTCAACCTCCTTTGTCATTTAACTAATTTGAATATCTGATCCAGGCATTGGAGACTGAAGTCAATTTTTCTTGGTGCTGTAGAAGAAATGGAGTTGTAGCCACAGCCTGAATAAACTTTCACTCCAGCTGAATGATTCTATGTAGAGAGATAGCATTTTTTGAAGTCAAATTTCCCCAATTCTCAGTTGTTAAAACTTCCTGTACTCCAACCAGAACTTTGGAAAGTTCTCAAAGGAATTTAAACACTTTGAAGTGCTATGGGAAGGTCACCTTCTGTAGCATGACATGTTAGTTATGTGGGTTCTTGTATGGTGAGAAACAAAATAGCAGTAGATGGTGATTTTGCTTAGTATCTTCTACCATTCATGCTTCAATCACACACTGCTCAACAATGCAGAATCTTATTGTGTATTGAAATGAAATTCTCTCTCCAAGTCCTAATTGTATAATAGTTATGAATTTAATTTTGTGTCTGGATCTTTAGCTTCAGAGTAATGGAGTAAATATACTACAGGGTTGGGGGAGAGGGTGCTTTAGGAGGAGTTTAAATGAAAATATGATTTCTAAGACTGGGTTCACGGATGGACCTCAGAAGAACACGGAATCCATTCACCTCTTATGCAGAATTATTTGTGGATGTGCATATATGCATTTTGGGGGTGGTGTATACACAAGTTTCATCAGATTCTCAAAGGTGTTCAAAGCCCCCTAAAGAATTAGAAACTCTAATTCAAGAGACTCAGATTAGTATGTACATTCTAATGGTTGTTTGAAAAAGTTAAGGAGTAATGTCCCTAGGATTCCTTGTCGATGATTAAAACAAATTTCATGTGGATATTTATGACTAATCTAGAAAATGGTGACATCAAGGACTTTGTGTGCAGTCATGCTCCTTAGAGTTATGCTGAAATCATAGCCGTCATGGACAGAGCCTGAAGGAGACAGACGTACCGGGGAGCAAAATTGGGTGAAGAGAGAGAAAACTTATGAAGAAGGCCAACAAAATGGAATCCAGCCCGGTTATTTAGTTCACTGCCAAGTTGTCATCTTTACTTTAATGTCTGGAATGCACCCCTTAAACTCATCACATCCACATCAAACTCATCAGTTTCCTCTTCAAACATGATCTTCTCTGGTTCTGTGTCTCAGTGAATGGCATCCATCCAGTTATGCAAGTCTGAATCCTTTCTCTCGCCTCTCCTTCAATTCTGAGTCTGATTCACCACCAAGTCTCATTGATTTACTTCCTTAATCTATCTCAAAACTGTTTATTCCCTTTGTTGTCTCTCTCTTGCTACTCTTCTACCTCATGCCACTAACAACTCTTCCAGGTCACTGCCCATTGCTTTGTCTGCACCGCCTCTTGCTATTTCAAGCCCCTTTTCATACTTCAGTGAGTGTGGTATTGTAAGCAACACCAATCTGATTAGGTTTCTTTTCCATCCAACTCTCCCCTCCATTTGGCCCTTTCTTAGCACTTCAGTGACTTCCCACTGCTCTCTCTCTAGCTATAGGACCTTTGCACATGCAGTTTTCTCTGCCTGGAATGCTCTTCTCCACCCCAATGCCCTATCCTGTCCCTACCACTTTACTTCTTAATACTTACTTTTCTTTCAGAATTCAGTTCAGCCATCACCTGCTCAGTTTATTTTCTGACATTTCTGTTAAATAATTCCCTCACGTTACCTCTTAGGATAGCATGTTCTTCACAACGTCTTCCACAGGTGCCATGTGACATTTATTATTGGAAGATTTGATTTATGTTTTCCCCGAAAGACAGAAGTAAGAAATTGTATTGTGTATTTTTGTTGACACAGAGCTTAGCAGGTTCTCAGTAAGTAACTCTGAAATCCTATGATCCGGACCCAGGAGGTTGGAGATAGGACTGAGAGGGACACTGAGTGGGCCATGGCTTGGGGAGGGGGCCTCGGAGAAGAGTAGTTGAGGAATCTGAGGACAAAACTGGCCCACTTCCCAGATTCATGGGGGATCCTCAGTAATGGCAGCCTCAGAACCTCAGTGGTTCTGGTAATTCCTTAACCCACTGTTTGAACCTTGATTCCATTAGGGGCTTAGTGATATGGGAAGTGAGATAGTTCTTCTTTCTAAGATGGAAGAGATGAGGCTGGGAAGAGAGCACCTCCCTTCTTACCCTGATTAATATATGTAGTGCAGCCCGGCATGGCCCCTTTAAGCACATCCAGAACCCAAGAACAGAGGGTCTTCTGACTGGCTTGGGTCTAATTCCAGAATTGACTCCATTACCACAGCTGTATATTTCACAGCCTCTGCTCCTTATTTTGGTTGCTCGCCTCAGTCCTTCTACTCCTGCCACACATCCCCTTGGACTCTTATGTTTCGTGAAAGTAGAACTGCCAGCCAGTGGTACAACCTCGTGAATAGGACCCAGAAATATCCCACCAGAGCCTATCACCATAGCCTATTTCACCACATAACCTAGTCAGACAAAGACCCACGGCCATCCATTCAATTCAGCAATCATAACAGGCTCATTCTGAGAAAGAAACATATTCTAATAAACAAACAGAGAACTGAACAGAAAGTGGAGGCCACTGGGGCTGGTACAGTAACTGAATTATGGTAAGCCAGTTACATTATTCATATCTTATATTCAAATTTTCCAATGCAGTAAAATGTAGTGCAGTGCACTATAAATCATTGAATAACATCTGTTGTTCACCTCTGAGTGAAATGAATTTTGGATTACATCACTCAGGAGTGAAATGCCAGCACTAGTGCAAGGGTCCAAAGGCATCACTGTCTTCATAGGAGACGTTGGAGGAGCCTACTCTGCCTCAGCTGGCTGCAGTTTCCCCTATATCTGGTCTGGTGGAATAATTGTCTTTGTTTTGGGAGAAGTAGCAATTTGATTAATAAAGGGGCATCTGTTGCTTCTCTGGGAGATCAGAGATGGTTCTTTGGGGTCAGGAGCAGCTCTAGCGTAATGAGACATAGCTGTACTGCCGAGGCTATTAGATGGTGCTCCCCAAAAAGTAGACCTGGAGACAATGGTTAAAGTCAAGTAGTTTATTTAGGAGGTGATATTAGGACATGCTATGAGGCAAGAAAGGAAAGCTGAGAAAAAGTCATTGCTGTGGACAGCTCGGGCTCCATCCTACTAGGGTCCCCATGAGAGACTGTGGAGCATCCTTTAGAGCTCTGAGGGCCGAGGAGCCTGGTGTGGTTATCCCCTGACTTCTGCCACTGATCAATTGAGGGTTAGTCCTGAACAGTCTGACCAGCTCTGAACACCCTCAGTGGAGATGCAGGAAGTGGTAGGCCTGTATGGGGACTGTTTGTAGAGGACTCTGGGATGGGCTGAAGACAGAGGACCACTGACAACACGTAAAACGATGTGAGGGGGAACCTGCCCCAGGCTGGCTCTTCATGCACATGTGCCTTCTACCTCTTTGCATCAATAGGGGGCAGGAGAACTGTCACTCTGCAGCTGACTGTGGTGGGGATGCATCACCAGGGTGTGGGCAACTGGGCCTATACCTTGGACCTTGATCTCTGTGGCAGGGCAGCAAGCGAGGTAGCAGAAGGTGGGAGGAGAGATGGAGGTGACACTATCAGGGGATGCCAAAGCCAGACAACAAATGGAGGTGGTGACTTATCTTTCTAGCTAACTACCACCGTATTGCTCACAGTGAAGGGCTGGTGGACTGCGCTAAGACCCTGGTAATGGCACCCTCTTCCACATGTCCCGCTTAGATTGTGCTTTTCATGACATTGTTGTCCATGGCCATGATGTTCCCTGTAACCAGGTTTCCCCATATTATCAGGGACAGAGGGAACAAACAATGGGCAATAAAGGTAGAGTCTGTTCTGTGATTTACTGCCGGCCTGTGTCTGCCCTGCTGGGTATGGTCCTGCCTGCCTTGTGTTTTCTGAATTGAACTGAATTGCATTTTATCCAGGTAGTTCCAGGCAAGAAAATACACACATGCTCAGCTGGATTCTGGCTTATCCATTCAGCAGGTCAGCTAATAGAGTTTATTCAGACTCTTTAATAAATTTATACTAGCTCCTCTGCCCTCTAAAATTTGGACTAGGAATGAAACTAAATGCGCATTGTGAGCAATGTTCATTCTTCTTGTTTTGGGTTAAATGTAGAAGGCGAATCAAGGAAATGGAACTGACTGTGCTAGTTTCAGTCACAGTATTTCAACAAAACTCTCATTTATACATTTTGCCCTTTCTCACTCATTCCCTACCTCCCTCTTCATGCACTTCCCTTCATCCCATTCTTAATTTAGTGATCATTTCAAATAAGATATTTAGAAAAAGTGCTGACACATAAAGCTGGAATTCCATGTTGCTTCTCTCTCCCCACCAAGAATTTGACTGGGCAATTCTTTTAAAATGTAACTTATAGCAATTCAGCCCTAGGACGGAAAACTACAAAAATATTTCTGCACCCAATTTGAATTCAGGTGCACAGTGCACAGTAAAATGGTGTTGGAAACTAGACAAAAATTAGAGTAATAAAAGCCAACCATGCCTTTGCTTGTGTATTATGCCTTATGCATTGCAGTCTTTCTGACTGGCTTCATTTTAACTAGCTGAGAAAAATATAATCTGACAAAGATGGTTTCCAGTGTTCAAAGTCAACTGAGACCGAACCGGTGTTCAGTAATTATAGCCTTGCAATTTCTAGGAGATTCCATCCCCACCAGACTTGCCGTCTCATGTCCCCATTTGTAACATTGTTCATTATATTCAACCTGCTGCCATCACTCTGGAGCTTTCAAACGTATTCTGGGGGCTATCTTGCTGTAGGACATGGATAATGAAATAGTTAGATGTGACTTGTATTATAATCGCCTCACCTAACCCCCATTTAACTTGAAAAGTAGACTTAATAAAAGCAGGAGTGAAAGGCACTTTATGTTTTTAATAAGGAGTCTCACATGATATTACCTGCTGTTTTTCATTGTGTCTCATCTCATGGTTTTCCTTTGAGATACATGACAGAAGAGAGCCAAGCACATCTCTTAATCTTAAAGCACTTTAAGAATCTATTGCGGTAATCTACCAAAATCGATCAATAACTTCAAGCTAACAGGGCTGATTTCCAAAGTACATATGTGTTCTTACAGAGACAAGCACATTTGTTCACAAGCAAGTAAAGGCCATCTTATGTTCAAGAAACTAGAGGATTCCACTGTATAATAATTTAATGTTTTGTTTGCAAAAGGTAATTATAAAACTCTCATTCCTTCTCCGGCTCTGATGGGCTCAGGATGAATTTAAAATGGATTAAGGGGAAATGGATAAGACATTCTGTATTGCTGAACTCTGCCCAGTGTCATGATATGCAAACAGTGAGCAGAGCGCTGAAACTACTAAATACACACTGAAGAGATGACAGGCTCAAATGTGAGAACGCCTGGATCTGCCAGAGAAAAGCGTTACTAAAAATAGTGCTAACAATTTACAGAAGAGAAAATCTGATGGTGGTGTAAAAATCTTTGAAGGCAGAGCTGCTTGGAGCTGGATGCTGTAAACATATTCATGATATGTTCAGAGAGGCATCTATTTTCTATTCATTAATCTCAGATGAGAAAGTCGGAAGGCCTCATTTCTAGATAACGCTTTGCTACTAATTAGCTCTGTGACCTTCAGCAAGGCATGATGCCTCTTAAAGACTTATCTATGAAATGGGTCTGTTGAACTGAGGGTGGCTGTCATGTACTAAAAGATGCCGGCAGGCTGAATATTCAAGAACTTCTCTAATTCTAGACTAATTATGATGAAAATTGATGTCAATATTTAGGGACTGCATTTCTTTAAAGATTATTGGCACTTTTTAATTTTATGTCATCAGATGTTTTTAAATTTAAAAAGTAATATATGCTCACTGTAACAAGTCAAATAACAAAGTGTAGAAAGAAAAGTGTTCAAGTTTAAAAAACTCTCCCAAATCTTCTTCTAAAATAGTCCCCTCCAACCACACCTGAGGTAATTAGTGGTAACAGCTTGATATAGATTATTCCATTGTTTTCACCATACTTTTAATATATGCTTATATATAGGTTGTCCTTTAAATCCTTTTTTGATTAAAATAACATCATTTTTCTTTTAATGATTTATCATGGACATCCTTTTAGGTTAAGGGTAGGCAAACTATGGTTCAAAGGCCAAATCTGACCATGCTAAATGTATTGTCCATGATTATTTTGCACTACAAAGACAGAGTTCAGTATTTCTGACAGTGCCCAAAAATATTTATTCTTTAGCCCTTTAAAGAAAAGATTTGTCAACTCTTTTCAATATATGTAGTTCCAGCTCCTTCTTTTTAAAAAGTTACATAATATTCCATACAATGAGTATTCATCATTGATTGGCTCTTGGAGTTGAAAATTCCAGAGGAGTACTGGCTTCAGGTACAAATAGATCCAGGGACTGAAATGATATCTTCAGTAGTCTGTCTCTTTCTGGTTCTTGTTTCAGCTTTTTCTCTGTTAGCCTAATTCTCAGGCAGTCTTTCTTCTTTTACTGACAAAATGGCCGTCATAAGTTCCATTCCTAAATCTCATTCTATGGCGGTAAGAGAGGTTTTCTTTCCTGGCAGTTTATCAGAAGTCTTGGGTTGGACTTTCGTTGGCCTGGGTGTCCATCCCTGAACCAGTCACTACAACCAGGGACCAGTATTCTGTTGGCCAAGCATAGCCATATGCTCCCCTCTGGAACCTGGAGCATGAAGCAGCCTTACAAGAACATATGGACTGAAAATGAAGGAAATGTGGTTATCCAAATGATGGCTGGGGTGCAGTAATTTATTTACTTATTTATCAATTATAATTGACAAGCAATATTATATTACTTTCAGGTATACAACAATTGGTTAGACATTTAAATAATTTATGAAGTGATCTCTCTAACAAATCTAGTACCCCTCTGACACCATACACAGTTATTACAATATTATTGACTATATTCCTTACTTTATACTTTACATCCCCATGACTATTTTGTAACTACCAATTTGTACTTCTCAATCCCTTCACCTCTTTCACCCATCTCCCCAACACTCCTCCCATCTGGCAACCATCAGCATGTTGTCTGTATCTATGAGTTTGTTTCTGTGTTGTTTATTTGTTTATTTTGTTCTTTAGATTCCACATATAAGTGAAATTATATGGCATTTGTCTTTCTCTGTCTGACTTATTCCATTCAGCATAATACCCTCTACATCCATCCATGTTGTTGCAAATGGCAAGATTTCATTCTTTTTTATGGCTGAGTAATCTATCTATCATCTATCTATCTATCTATCTATCTATCTATCTATCTATCTATCTATCTATCTATCTATCATCTATCTATCTACCTATCTACACACATATTCAACTCAGATCCACATGTCCCTTTGAAGTAGTGTTTTGGTATCTTTGGATAAGAACCCAGAAGTGGCATTACTGGTCTATCTTTGTCTCTTGTTATAGCTTTTTTTTTAAATTAAAGTTTATTGGGGTGACAATTGTTAGTAAAGTTACATAGATTTCAGGTATACAATTCTATATTACATCATCTATAAATCCCATTTATAGATGATGGGATTCACCACCCAGAGTCAGTTCTCCTTCCATCACCATATATTCGATCCCCCTTACCCTCATCTCCCACCCCCCACACCCCTTACCCTCTGGTAACCACTAAACTATTGTCTGTGTCTATGAGTTTTTGTTTCTCATTTGTTTGTCTTGTTCTTTTGCTGTTTTTGGTTCATATACCACATATCAGTGAAATCATATGGTTCTCTGCTTTTTCTGTCTGACTTATTTCGCTTAGCATTATACTCTCAAGATCCATCCATGTTGTCACAAATGTTCCTATATCATCTTTTCTTACCGCCGAATAGTATTCCATTGTGTACATACACCACAACTTCTTTATCCATTCATCATTCGAAGGACATTTTGGTTGTTTCCATGTCTTGGCCACCGTAAACATAGCTGCAATAAATATTGGAGCACACGTGTCTTTATGTATAAATGTTTTCAGATTTTTTGGATAGATACCCAGGAGAGGGATTGCTGGGTCATATGGTAATTCTAACCGTAATTTTTTGAGGAACCTCCACACTGCCTTCCATAAAGCTGTACCAGTCTGCATTCCCACCAACAGTGTATGAGGGTTCCTTTTTCTCCACAGCCTCTCCAACACTTGGTACTATTTGTCTTGTTGATGATAGCCATTCTGACTGGGGTGAGGTGATATCTCATTGTGGTTTTGATTTGCATTTCTCTGATGATTAGTGATGTTGAACACTTTTTCATATGTCTATTTGCCATTTGTATGTCCTCTTTGGAGAAATGTCTCTTCAGGTCCTCTGCCCATTTTTCAATTGGGTTATGTGTTTTTTTGTTGTTGAGTTGCATGAATTCCTTGTATATTTTGGATATTAGCCCTTTATCGGAGGCAATGTTTGCAAAAATCTTCTCCCATTCACTTGGTTGTCTCTTTATTTTGTTGATGGTTTCTTGTGCTGTGCAGAAGCTTTTAAGTTTCATATAGTCCCATTCGTTTATTTTAGCTTTTACTTCCATTGCCTTTGGAGTCAAATTCATAAAATGCTCTTTGAACCCAAGGTCCATAAGTTTAGTACCTATGTTTTCTTCTATGCAGTTTATTGCTTCAGGTCTTATGCTTAAGTCTTTGATCCATTTTGAATTAATTTTGGTACATGGTGAGAGATAGCAGTCCAGTTTCATTCTTTTGCACGTGGCTTTCCAATTCTGCAGCACCATTTATTGAAGAGGCTGTCTTTTCTCCATTGTATGTTTTTTTGCTTCTTTGTCAAAAATTATCTGTCCATATTTATGGGAGTTTATTTCTGGGTTCTCAATGCTAGTCCATTGGTCTAGGTGTCTGTTTTTCTGCCAATACCATGCTGTTTTGATTATTGTTGCCCTGTAGTACAAGCTAAAGTCAGGGAGTATGATACCTCCAGCATTGTTCTTTTTTCTTAAGATTGCTTTGGCTATTCGGGGTCTTTTGTGATTCAAAACAAATCTGATGATTTTTTGTTCTATTTCTTTAAAAATTGCCATTGGGGTTTTGATGGGGATTGCATTAAATCTGTATATTGCTCTGGTGATTTGGCTATTTTAACTATTTTGATTCTTCCAATCCATGAGCATGGAATGTTTTTCCATTTCTATGTGTCTTCTTCAATTTCTTTTAAAAATGTCTTGTAGTTTTTAGCATATAGGTCTTTCACATCCTTGGTTAAGTTTATTCCTAGGTATTTTATTCTTTTTGCTGCAATTGCAAAAGGAATTTTTTTTTTTTATTTCTTTTCCTGAGATTTCATTGTTAGTATATAGGAAAGCAACGGACTTTAGTACGTTGATTTTGTAGCCAGCCCCATTACTATATTCGTTGATTGTTTCTAATAGCTTTTTGGTGGAGTCTTTAGGGTTTTCTATATAGCATCATGTCATCTGCAAAGAGTGACAATTTAACTTTTTCGTTCCCAATTTGGATGCCTTGTATTTCTTTCTCTTGCCTGATTGCTCTGGCAAGGACTTCCAACACGATGTTGAAAAGCAGAGGTGATGGGGACAGCCCTGTCGTGTTCCTGAACGTAGAGCAAAGGGCTTCAGTTTCTCACCATTAATTATGGGATTAGCTGAGGGATTGTCACATATGGCCTTTATTATGTTAAGGTATTTTCCTTCTATACCTATTTTATTAAGTATTTTAATCATAAATGGATGTTGTATCTTGTCAAATGCTTTTTCTGCATCAATTGATATAATCATAGGATTTTTGTCCTTTATTTTGTTTATGTGATGTATCACATTGGTAGATTTGTCTATGTTGAACCATCCTTGCACGTCTGGGATGAACCCCACTTGGTTGTGATGAATAATCTTTTTAATGCAGTGTTGTATTTGATTTGCTAGAATTTTGTTTAGGATTTTTGCATCTGTATTCATCAGAGATATAGGTCTGTAGTTCTCTTTTTATGTGTTGTCCCTGCCAGGTTTTGATATCAGGGTAATGTTGACCTCATAAAATGAGTTAGGGAGTACTGTCTCTTCTTCAATTTTTTGGAAGAGTTTGAGCAGGATTGGTATTAGATCTTCTTTGAAGGTTTGGTAGAATTCACTAGTGAAGCCATCTGGTCCCGGACTTTTGCTTTTGGGAAGGTTTTGGATGACTGATTCAATTTCCTTACAGGTGATCGGTCTGTTTAGATTTTCCAGTTCTTCATGGTTCAGCCTAGGAAGGCTATATGTTTCTAAGAACTTGTCCATTTCTTCTAAGTTATTGAATTTGGTGGCATATAGTTCTTCACAGTATTCTTGGATGATCCTTTATATTTCTGTGGTGTCCGTGATTACCTCCCCTTTATCATTTCTGATTTTCTTAATTAGTGTCTTCTCTGTTTCTATCTTTAGTCTATCTCTAGACTTTAGAGAGCCTAGACAAGGGTTTGTCAATTTTGTTAATCCTTTCAAAAACCAGCTCTTTGTCACATTAATTTTTTCTATTGTCTTTTTGTTCTCTATTTCATTTGGTTCTGCTCTGATTTTTGTTATTTCCTTTTTTTTTGCTGACCTTAGGTTTCATTTGTTCTTCTTTTTCTAGTTCTATACGCTGTAACATGAGGTTATTTATCTGGGATTTTTCTTGTTTCTTGAGATATGCCTGTAATGATAAAAATTTCCCTCTTAAAACTGCTTTCGCTGCATCCCCAAAATTTTGGTAGGATGTATTTTCATTTTCATTTGTTTCTATTTATCTTTTTATCTCTCCTCTAATTTCTTCTTTGACCCCATTGTTCTTTAAAAGTATGTTGCTTAATCTCCATGTATTTGTGTTTTTTCCTGCTTTCTTTTTGCAGTTGATATCCAATTTCAAAGCCTTGTGATCAGAGAATATGCTTGGTATGATTTCAATCTTCTTAAATTTGCTGAGGTTAGTTTTATGTCTCAATATATGGTCTATCCATGAAAATGTTCCATGTACACTAGAAAAAAGTGGATAGTTTGATGTTTTAGGATGAAGTGCTCTATATATGTCAATTATGTCCATTTCATCTAATGTCATTTAGGGCTGCTATTTCATTATTTATTTTCGGTTTGGATGATCTATCCATGGCTGTCAATGATGTATTTAGGTCCCCTAGTATAATTGTGTTTTGATCAATTTCTCCCTTTAGTTCTGTAAGTAGTTGCTTTGTATATTTCGGTGCTCCCTGATTGGGGACATAAATATTGATGACTGATATGTCTTCTTGTTGTATAGTCCCCTTTACTGTTTTGAAATGTCCATCTTAGTCTCTTGTTATCTTTTTCACCCTGGAGTCTGTTTCATCTGATATCATTATGGCTACACCTGATTTTCTCTGGATACCATTTGCTTGGAGTGTCAATTTCTACCCTTTTACTTTGAGTCTATTTTTGTCCTTGTAGCTGAGATGTGTCTCTTGGAGACAGCATATGGTTGGGTTTAGTTATTTGATCCAATCTGCTACTCTGTGCCTTTTTATTGGTGAGTTCAGTCCATTTACATTTATGGTGATTATTGATATGTGAGGATTTCCTATCATTCTATCTTTAGTTTTCTGGTAAGACTGTGTCTCTATTGTTCCTTTGCCTTTTTGTTTTTGTCTATTGTTGCTGTGTGGTGGTATTCCATGATGTTTCCATCTGTTTCTTCTTTTATTACAGTGTATATTTCAGTTCTGGATTTTTTTTTGAGTGGTTACCCTTAAGTTTATGTAAAAGAAAGTTTGATATTTAGAGTATTCCATTTTCTAGAGCATGCCTACTTTCTCCATTCCCATATTCCAGTTCAGGCCTTTACTCTTCCCCTTTTTATGTTTTGGTTTCCATAAATTGTCTCTGTTGATGGTGGTCGAATAGCCTCCTTTAGTATTTGTTGTTGTGCATGTCATGTATTAGAGAATTCCCTCAGCTTCTGTATGTCTGGAAAGGTCTTTATTCCTCCTTCATATCTAAAGGATATCTTTGCCGGGTATATTATTCTTGGCTCCTAATTTCTCTCTTTCAATAGTTTGAATATTTTGTTCCACTCCCTCCTGGCTTGTAGAGTTTCTGCTGAAAAATCTGATGAGAATCTAATGGGCTTTCCTTTGTAGGTTACCATCTCCTTTTCCCTGCTGCCTTGAGGATTCTTTCTTTGTTGTTGATTTTTGACAGCTTCAATACAATATGCCTTGTAGAAGGACTGTTGGGGTTGAGGTAATTAGGTGTTCTATTTGCTTCCTGGATTCGAGGGTCCAGTTCTTTCCACAAATTTGGAAAGTTCTCATCGACTATTTGTTTGAATATACTCTCTGTTTCCTTCTCTCTTTCTTCTCCTTCTGGTATTCCCATTATTCTTATATTGCTCTTTCTGATGGAGTCAGAAAGTTCTTGTAGAGTTCTTTCATTTCTTTTAAGTCTCAAGTCTCTTTCTTCTTCCATCCATGTCATTTCCAGGTTTCTATCTTCGATGTCACTGATCCTTTCCTCCATCTGGTCAACTCTTCTACCTAACCTGGCTATTTCATTCTTAATTTCTTCTATTGAGTTCTTAATCTCCAGGAATTCTATTTGGTTGTTTTTCAAAATTTCAATCTCTTTGGTAAAATGCTCATGTTGTTCTTTGATTGTGTTTTTGAATTCATTAAACTGCCTTTCTGTATTTTCTTGCATCTCATTGAGTTTTTTCAGAACTGCAATCTTGAAATCTCTGTCATTTAAGTCACATATTTCCATATCTTTAACTTCATTGTCTGGAGACTTTTCACTTTCTTTCTGAGCTGTCTTGTTGCCTTGGTTATTCATGGCAATTAATGATTTATTATTTCTCTCCCTAGAATCTATAGGAGTCGGTTCTGTAACATGTTGATAGGAAGAGGTCTTTCTTTTGTTTTCCAGTTCATGCTGGTGGAATGTTTTATTTTCTCTCTGACTGCAGCCCTTTTTTCTCTCGCACACTTTAGTGTTATGTTTTCTCTGCACTATTCCAGCTTCTCAAACAATGAGGGGATTCCCTGGAAGGCGGGCTTATTCTCTGTTAACAGTTTGCCTAGGTCATAGGGCACTGCGTCCGTGTGGGTATGCGGAGATCTTTTGAAGTTCCAAAGCTCTTCCTGCACCAGATTCAGAGCCTGTGTGTTTTAGCAGTTCTGTTTACCCCTCACGCCACCATTTTGATGACATCTTCCAGCTTTTGTTTTAAAGTCTATTTTGTCTGGTATAAATATTCCTACACCAGCTTTTTGTTTGTTTGTTTCCATTTTCATGAGGTATCTTTTTCCATTTCTTTACTTTCAGTCTGTGTTTGTCTTTCAATCTCAAGTGAGACTCCTGTAGGCAGCATGTGTAAGGGTCTTATTTTCTTATACTCCATGCATTTAGATGAGAGTATTTAATCCATTCACATTGAAAGCTATTGTTGATAGATATGTAGTTATTTGCCATTTTATTATGCAAATTTTTATTTTCTTCGTTTCTTAAAGAAGTGCCTCTAATTTTTATTGTAATACTGGTTTGGTGTTGATCAACTCCATTATCTTTTTCTGGGAAGCTCTTTATTTGTCCTTTCATTCTAAATGATAGCTTTGCTGGGTAGAGTTATCTTGGTTGTAGGTTCTTGCTTTTCATCACTTTGACTATTTCATGCTAACCCCTTCTGGCCTGCAAGGTTTCTGTTTAGAAGTCAGCTGACAGTCTTGTGGGAGCTCCCTGGGGGGTAACTGCTTTTCTCTTGCTGTTTTTAAGATTCTTTCTTTATCTTTAACCTGTGGCATTTTAATTATGATGTGTCTTGGTGTGGGCCTATTTGGGTTCATCTTGTTTGGGACTCTATGTTCTTCCTGGACTTGTATGTCTATTTCCTTGGCCAGGTATGGGAAGTTTTCCATCATTAGTTTCTCAGATAGGTTTTCAATTTCTTGCGATCACTCTTCTCTTTCTGGTTCCCCAATGATTCAAATGTTGGTACACGTGATGGTGTCCCAGAGAACCCTTAAACTCTCCTCATTTTTTGGATTCTTTTTCTTGTTCTGATCGGGTGTTTAATGCTACTTTAATTTCTGAATTGCTGATTTGATCCTCTTCTTCATCTAATCTCTTGATTCCCACTAATGTATTTTTCATTTCAGTTATTGTATTCTTCATTTCTGGCTTTTTTTTAAAGGTTTCTATCTCCATTTTTACATTTTGCATCTCTTTGTTGAAGTTGTCCCTGAAATCATTGAGCAGCCATCCTTATAACCAGTGTTTGGAGCTCTACATTTGATACGCTGCTTGTCTCCATTTTGTTCTGTCCTTTTTCTGGAGCTTTGTTCTGTTTTTTTATTTGGGACATGTTTCCTTGTCTCCTCATTTTGGCTGCCTCCCTGTGCTTGTTTCTATGTATTAGGTAGGACTGCTATGTCTCCTGGAATTAGTAGAATGGCTTTATATAGTGGGTGTTTTGTGGGACCCAGTGGTGCAGTCTCCCTGGTCACCTGAGCTAGATGCTCCAGGTGTGTCCCTTGTATAGGTTGTGTGTGCCCTCCTGTTGTACTTGAGCCTTAGTTGCTGTTTGCAAGTCAGTGAGAGGGATTAACACTCAGGCTGTTGATAGTGAGGACTGGCTGTGACTATAGTTGAGGAGCTATTGTTCAAGGGCTGACCCTACAGAGCAGGATTCACTTTTGCAGAACTCTGGTGCCTGTCCAGTTTTCTCTTCAGTGTGTCATCTCTGGAGGTGGTCTGGTGGTGCTCTGGCATGGTTTGAAGCCAGCCACCAGGTGTGCTGGCCCCAGGGTCTCCTGTAAGGGGCCCCATTGAAGGTCAATTTCCACCTCTTCCTGTGCCTTGCCCTGGGCGAATTGGTATGAACCTCAAAGCAATCTGCAGATGAGTTCAACCCATGTTGGGCTTGGAGGTGCTTTGGAGAGGCTGAGCTGTGAACCAACGCCAGCTGCTGTTAGTGCCAGGCTGGCAGCTGCTTAGCAAGAGACACAGGACATGCCAAAGCCAGGTGTTGTTTGTTTGGGGTTTGTGAACCTTTGAGAGATTTTAGGAAAGTCTGCATCATGAACCAAGACAGGCTACCTGTATGAAAAAAGCCACTGGAAGTGGCTTGGGTAGGTCTACAGATTGGGTTGGCCAGGGTCTCAGGGAAGCACTAGGGCAGGGTGAATGTACAATTTTAGCCAGGTTAATGGATAAACCTGTGTCTGCATGCCGAAAGAAGGCTCAAGAAAGAAATATTGGATTTTGCCAGTACTTCTCTCTGAGAGAAAGCTGTCCCTCCAGTCTTCCGCCTGGGGCCAGACAATGCAGTTCCTCCCTGTATGTCTCTGGCACCTTTGGAGCTGTTATCCAAGCACTCAGGTTCAGAAAAAATGAGTATATCAGTAAGTAAGTACATGTGCAGGCCATTTAAGAGGAGTACCTGGGATTTCATCAGCCCTCTGTTTCACTCAGCCACAATCTCTGTTGGTTTCCATAGCCAAAAGTTTTGAGGAGTTCTCTTCCTGGCACTGGAACCCTTGGCTGGGAAGCTGTGGGGCTGCTCCCCCCACTCCTCTGGGGGGACCTCTGCAGCCAAGATATCCCTCCTGATTTTTAATGGCCACATGTGGGTGTGGGACCAGCTCATTCATTCCACAACTCCATCCCTCTTACCAGTCTTGACATGGCTTTTTTTTAATATGTCTTTAGTTGTAGGACTTCTGTTCAGCTAGACTTCTTGTGATTCTCAATGATGGTTGTTCTGTAGTTTAGTTGTAATTTTGATGTGGTTGTGAGAGGAGGCAAGGACAGCATTTACCCACTCTACCATCTTGACTAGAAATCTGAGGTGCAATTCTTTAAAAAAATGATTGAATACCAGGAGCTTGAGACAACGAGTGCCCACTACAAGGACAGATTTCCAAAAGTGCTTTGCTGGGTTGGATATTAGTACTTTTAAAATTTCAGTAAATATTGCTAGAGTATTTTGCAAAGTGTTTGTTGTAATTGATCATAGTTTTGTCACCAGTTCTTGAGGGTGTTGGGTTTTCTGTTTTGCCACCAGCTCTGGTTATTATAACAAAACATTTTTTTTGTTGATCTGATGTTTGAAAAGTGGCATCTCATTGTTTAAATTTGAATCCCAATGACTACCAGTTAAATTATCTTTTCATAACTTTATTATGGTACTACATGTATATTTTTATATGAACTATCACTTTACATCTTTTGCCCATTTCCTGTTGTGTTGCTTGTCTTATTATATGTAGAAACCCTGAGTGTATTAGGGATACTAACCTTTTGTCCATCATATATGTTGGAAATCTTTTTTACAGCAGTTATTTGTCTCTTGACTTTATTTATGGCATCATTTACTACATTTTTAAAAAGTACATGTTAAGCTCTGTGAAGGACTTTTTCCAAATGTAGAAATAAATTTCAGTCTCATTGGCTTCAGACAGTTGCATGTAACTATTATTGAAAAATATGTTTATCTTTATGAATATATTTAAAATGCCCATCTTCAAAAGTTACATGATTTAGGGTGTGTAAATAGAACACCGCCCATGTTGTTCTATTGCTATGTGATGTTCAGGGGGAGACTGGGCTCAGATACACATGAATTCAGTACCCTTCATTCACAAGGGATCATCTGTTCCTGGCATGGTGCATCTCTCCCACCTTGGTCAACTAACAGAAGCCAAGGACTGTTTGTGCATGAGAGACCTTGGATATATATATATATATATATATATATATATATATATATATATATATATATAAGCTCTCATTCAGATCTTCAGTCTACAAAATGACTTCTAATTTTGTAACATCTTTGCTTAATCATATTATACACTTTTCTTAAAGTTATTTTTTCATGTATTTGTGAAAAGGAAAATTCTACTAGAGAAGTACGTTTGTGCTTATGAGTGGAAAAGCTTTAAATCATTACCACCATAAAGGTATGAATAAAGCATTTCTGTGTACAGTAAGTGTGTAATAAAACATGATTTATTTACTTTAAATATGGATTGAACAATTGACATCATTGCACAGCAAACTGACAGACAAAAGGAATGTGAATCTTGTTATTTTTCTGTTCTGAATGACCTAAATATCAAGAGTCTTAAAGTAGTTTTAATTACCTAACATAGTCCTACCGTTTTATTTTAGGTTATAATTGTTTAGAGGTAAGACACAAAATTGTTGGAGGTTCTTTTTCTTCTTTTCATGAGCAGTGCCCACCCACAGCTTTTTAATAAATACATCAAAATATTTAGCTTACCCCAAATAGATAAAGCCCTCCTTTATATTGGGTGTTGTTTTTCTTAACCAATTTTTGCAGTTCACTAAGCAACCTGGTGAAAATTGTGGGTGGAAATTTTCTCTAGTGAAAGAGTAAACTGCTTTGGCATCAATCATGAACCAGCAAAGTAAAAGATACAGGGAAGTTGGCCAAAGGCCAGGCCTCTGGATTTATAGTCAGCCATTGGTTAATTAATTAAGGAATACATACTATGTATTCAGAGCTCTCTATTATGCATGATAACTAGAAATTACTATTCTAGTTAATATAATATCTTGTAAAGAAAGAACATTGTATCAGAAACATAGGTCACTAATTGTAAAGCATTAGACAACTAAGTTCTAAATTCTAAATATTTGATAAATGTAAATACATTTTGCATGATTCAGATTTGAGGGTCTCATAGTGTCTGCCTCAGACTCACCAGGATAAACGTCTACATTTAGTGTATTTGGTGCCGATGCTGGTTAGTGGAGAATTCTGAGCATTAGGCTGTTGATGCTAAATACATTCATCCTCACCCAAAATATATTCCTCCAACTCACATGCCTTCTGATTGAGGAATAGTACATAAAACAAATGCATGAACACACACACACACACACACACACACACACACACACACACACACTAAAACTCCTCAATCCTCTCAATAGTTATAATCATGAGATAAACACTCTGACTTCCCCTTTTTGCTGATGAGGAAATGGAAGAACAGACAGGTTAAGCATCTTGTCTAAGGACACAAAGCTAGTATGGAAGAGTCAGGATTCAAATCCAGGCAGCCCCGCTTTGGGGCTATTTTAACTTACACAACAGGACTGAGTATAAGTTATTGTGATGGTCTGGATGGGGTCTTTTGCTAGAAATACTTCCTCCTTCTCTTGAATACATGCTCATTTGGTTTTGCTTCTGGTGACGATGACATGTGTAACTCCACCGTTGCCCTACTTTACAGATTGTGTGCATTGAAATATTACGACGAGTTGCTATACACACTGCTGCTCCTGACTTGCTAAATATTTGGCAGCCTTAACCCTTATATTTGGTTCCACCTCTTTTCTCTTATTCTGTTCACAGTGAAAATGAAAAGCAGCCGAGTTTCTATTTTTGTCTATTAATAGGTCCCATTACTTGGAAACCATTTTTAAATAGAGCTCTCTTTTTTTTCCAAGTTTAACAATCTGTTCATTTCTTTCGTAGTTCAACCCTTTAATCCTCACTGGGGCTCACCTCCCAACTCTCTCCAACATGTCTATATTTCTGGGGAGCCTGGGATGAAACAAATACTCCAGTAAGGGTCTGACCATAGAGAGTGGGAAAGCACCTGTGGCCATGGGATTCTTTGCAGTATCCAAGTTTCCAGTTTACATTCTTCACCTGCCTCTGTCTTCTGTATCTATGGCATTTTTATTCAACAACAGCCCTTTAATAATGAAATTATGCAAGATTTACTGCCTGGAAAGAGAAGTTGCCCTGCTCTTCAAATCCCTACACATACAAAATGCAAACAGTGCCCAGATTCTATTTTGAATCTTGTTAAAGAGGTTATCAGCAGAACAAATATCAAAACAATGATTGGGACTACAACTATTCTAAAGTCACAATTGAGATGTTCATGAATTCAGTCTCTATTAGAATTTTAGAGATTTTAAATTTTGAAATAGTTAATTTAAAAAAATGACCAAATATATGTGATTCACTTTTGCTTAAATTATTTAGTTTGACAGTCAACAGTTATTAAAAAGGACTAATATTTAAATCTTACTTTGTGATTATAAAATTTTGATGTTAAGTTTTTGCTTTTTTCAGTGAAGGATAGTCCATGGTTTTGTAAAATTGATAAAACACTAGAATCTTCATAACTTTGTATATCTAAAACAAAATAATTAGCTTCAAATTTCTGTTAAAAAATGCTCAATGCAAAAAAATAGCCACTTGTCTTAAAGAGGAAGTTTTTAATACCAGAGAAAGTTGAGTGGAGATTTTTAGAAATTTAGGAGAATATGTAAATTCTGTGCCACAAGCTGATTTTATACCGTAGATGGCAGAATCTTTAGGACAGAACTAAGAGACAGAACAGATTAAGGGACAATCATCAATCCAAACAATTTAATATGATTTGACATTTATTGTCACTAATTTTCATTAATCGTTCTATATTTCATTTGAGAAATGGGGATTTTATACTTTCCTTCTCCTTCAGATCCTTCTTGGTTGAAGGATTTGAAATTATGACAGTAGGTACTTAAGAGATTAACGAACAGTGCACGATACATGGATCTTTAAAATATCAAAGATAATCTCTTGATAACTACGTTGTTTATTTGGCAACTATTTTATAGATGACAGAATAAGTTGTGAATTTTTATGTAGTAAAATAATTCAGCAAGAAGGCAACTATGTTTCATGTCTTTCAAACACTGTTTACTTTGAAAAATTTGCCTGTACAGTATGAAGATTCACGATAGTTTAATTTTAAAATAGTTCATTGAAACATAATTAAAACAGTACACAGGTTTAATTAAGTAAAAGAAGAGAAGTTTCCCCTTTATACCTTTTCAATTTTAATTGTCAAAAACAAAAGAAAACACAAAAAGTGCATTGATAATATCCACAGCAGGAGAAAAAGACTGTGCACTGTTGGTGGGAGTATAAATTGATGAAACATTTTTGGAGTAGAATTTGACCAAAAAAGCCATCAAAAATTTAAATATATGTACCTTCCCACCTAGAAATTTCATCTTAATAATATATCCTACAGAAAATTTCAAGGATGTTTGTTACAGCATTATTTGTAATAAGAAAACAGATAACTGAGGTATTGATTGTTAGGGGTGTTACATAAATTAAAATGCATTTTTATTAAGGATAGATGGCTTGGTGGTATGTCTCTTATGTAACAGATATAATAAATTGTCAAGAGAAAAAAACGCAGAACAGTACCTCATTCATGTAGTATGCTAGAATAAATTTTTTCTTTCTTGTATACAACTTTCTGTTTTTCCCTTAGGTTAATAATTGTCTTGCTTTTGCATTTTCCTAGTTTTCTGTATACTTATTCCTCATTTAGCTTCAATGTCTCCTCCAGTTGTGTCATTCTCCTCTGATGAAACATATCAGATATTATATCAATTTCATGTTCTTGGATACATCTTTCCTGGGGCTTACTAACCTCCTCAACTCTCAGCTGGTTGCTGTTTAGTTGTCATCTTGATCTCCATTTACCATCATCACCAAGGGAACCCTTCACGTTTCTCCAGAGTTGCTTCCTGTTTCTGCCACACTATGACTTTCTCTTTTCTGGTGTACTCCATCATTGTGATGAAGCACCTCCTTCTATAACTTCATGAGAAAATGTTTTGCAACCTGTAGCAGATGTTGTCGGTGCCCTCACCAGGTCCCTTTGATATTTAAAAATCCTTATCCATTGCTGGATATGACTACAAGCACCTCTGACTCTCCATCTGAGGGTTTCTCTTGGTTCATACACAGGAGAGGCTCTTAGCACTGATGGGTTAGCTTTCTCAGCCCTTGGCAAAGGTAATTATGATGCATGTTCTAGCTGTCTCCTGCAGTTCCTCAGAAGAATTGAATCCCAGTTGTCTATAAAGGTGATGTACCCATGGAGTGTCCATTTTTTTACTTTCTTCCCTTCTTTGTCTCAGTTCTCCTGTCCTGTATCAGTGCTCCTGAAATCACCTCCCAAATAAACTATTTACTCTAAAATCCTTGTCTCAGGATTGATTTTAAGGATATCAGAGATATCCTTAAATATCTCTAGATATTCTAGAGATATTAGCGATAGCTTGCATGTCTGAATAGATCTTTACCATTGGCTCTCATGCTTACTTGTTAATTTAGCTAGATATGAATTCTAGGTTGGAAGTCATCTTCTGAAATTTAGACATTGTTCCATTATATTTCAGATTCTTTGTTTTGAAAATTTGAGCACCATTCTGATTCCTGATCTTTTCCATGTAACTTGATTTTTTCCCCCTCTGGAACTTTTAGGCCTTTCTCTTTGTCTCCAGTATTCCAAAGTTTGTAATAATATGCTATAGTGTAAATTCCTTTTCTTTTATTGTGGTGGGCACTGGATGAACTCTCTCAACTGTTGAAGTTCCTACCCTTCAAGTCTGGCATATTTTTGTGATTTATTATTGATTTTTAATAATATTCCTCCATCTATTTTCTCTGTCATCTCTATCTGTACCTCCTATTATCTGATGTTGTACCTCCTGAACTGTCTTCTAATTTTCTTAAATTTTTTTTTACATCTTTTTCTTCTTTGCTTTTTGCTTTACTTTTTTGGTAGTTTTCTTATTTTTCCAGTTCTCCTATTGAGTTCATTTCTTCTGCCTTAGATTTAATTTCAAAACTTTTGAACTATGAATTTTTCCTTTAAAAATAATATTTATTCTTATTTTGTGGATGCCATTATCTTCTCATATCTCGCTAAGGATATAAATGATAGTTTTTATTTGAAGTTCCTTTCTTCTGTAGTCTCTTTCCTCCAAGTAGTTTTTGTCCTCTTTCATTTTGAGCTATGCATTTCATTAAAAAATTTCCTATTATCTGATAATCCTTTGTCATTTCCTTAAGGCCACTCAAAGTTTATTGAAAGCTCTGTGGATGTGAATGGAGTTTCACCTGTGTTCTTTGCTATAGCATCACATGGCCAGGTCACTATGTAATCTTTATGTTTACTACTTTTGGTAACTGAAAAAATCTTTCTTAGAGTAAATGTAACATAGTTAATGATTGATATTGAGCTAATGATTGGTATTGAATATTGCATTTAAAGTTCTAGGAGAAATAATTCTCAGGTGAACATGTTTTTACCTGTATTGAATTCTTTCTTTGAACGAAAGTTCATATTCTGAGTCTGTCAGGAAGATGCAGTGGTGCAAGAAATGGCCCACTCTGGCCTCTCTGATGGAAATATTGTGGAAAGGATATTGACTTTTCTCAGAATAAATCTCTCTGTGATTTTAGGTCAGAGGGTGAGTGAGTCTAAGTCTCTTCAGACTTTCTTAGATGCAAAGCCCAAATTCATCTTAATTTGATGCATTGCAGTATCATTCTGTTGCTCAGTTTTAGAGAGGAAGATATTTTGCTAGAGGTGATATTTTTTTAGAATGCCTAAGAATGTCAATGATAGAGAAATTTATATGCAGAATTCAATGGTTCCACTGTACTAGAACTTAAAAATTTGGTGAACTGTAATGGTCATAGATGATATAAGATGGCTAAGCATGTAGATGATATTTTCCCTAGTCAGCTTTATTGAGGCAATAATGGGATGAGTCTACAAGAAAATTATCTGTTAATATTTTTATCCCTAAGAAACTGGACAGGCATTACCTCTCAGCCACTGAACTCGGTGGTAATGTATTTCTGATTTGTCTCTGTTTTATCTCACCTGGGGATAGTTGACAGCAGATAATAGGTAAATGGATAGGCTTGACGCCATTAATTTGCTCTCCCCAAAAGATTATTCTAACCATTGTTATGGATTGAATTGTGTCTCCCCCCAAAAGAAATGTTGTGATCCTAACCCCCAAGAACCTTAAATATATGACTTTATTTGGAGGTTGGATATTTTTAGAGGTAATCAAGTTAAAATTAGTCATTAAGGTGGGCCTTAATCCAACATTATTGGTATCTTTGTAAAAAGGGGAAATCTGGACACAGAGAGACTCATAGAAGGAAGATGATGTGGAGAGATACAGGTAGAGAAATTCATCTAAGAGCCAAAGAGATGCCTGGAGCAAATATTTCCCTTACAGCCTCAGGAGGAACCAACCCTCCTGACACCCTGATTTTGAACTTCTAGCTTCCAGAATTGTGAGACAATAAACTTTTGTTGTTTATACCACCTAATTTGTGGTATTTTATTACAACAGCCCTAGAAAACTAAAACAACCATTTACTCTAGTCCAGCTTGTTTAATCAGCCTTTTGTGCCATAGTCTCCAGGTACTTCTCCATTGAAGAAAATATTAGTTTTAGGAGAACGTCAAATTGACTTCTAAATAAACAGTAATTTTCTAATCTCCCAATACTAAGTATTAAGGTATTTTGAAGAGGGTAAGGGGGGGTGGGGGTGGAAGATGAGGGTAAAGGGGATCAAATATGTGGTGATGGAAGGAGAACTTACTCTGTGTGGTGAACACACAATGGGATTTATAAATGATGTAATACAGAATTGTATACCTGAAATCTATGTAATTGTACTAACAATTGTCACCCCAATAAACTTTAATTAAAAAAAAAAGGTATTTTGAAATCTAACTGTTGATTTTTTTTCTGTCATTATTTCTGAATTTGGAAAAAAATAATACCATTAGAAATGTTTTCAAATATATCAGCAAGCCAATTAAAATATAGTCTGGGTTTTGCCTGGATTGTATGTGATAAAGCTAATTATGAACCCAATACTCTGACTTTCTAAGTTTCCTCTTCTCTTCAAATCAAGCTGGCAGGTCTGTTATTGCCAAAGCATTGAATGGTCATTACTAGTGTGTGATGAAATCATCGATGAATGTTTGACAGTTTGTGAGGCACAGTCATGTTTCTTGACTTTTTTATTTTCTCCTTGTGACATGGGCAGTTTGGTAATTACAGCACATTTCAAATCATTGCTTACAGAGAAATGATTCATTAACATTATACAATACTTCATTTGGGCTCTAGTCATGGATATAGACAAATATCTTTCTGTTTATGGCTTTTCTTGAGATATGAGAAAACCAGACACAGACTTACATTCTTTAGAAATTTTACAGTATATTTTTAATTAATGAGATGCCTGGTTAAATTCAAAACTAATATTTTACACTGACACTTGGTATGCAGTGACATGTCATTGTGTCATGCACATGCTAGCCTGGACTTATAAAAATAAAGCACCAGAGCTGTCCCAAGAGTCCAAATAGCTGTATTAGGCATGAATAGGTGGTGCCTCTTTGCTTGTGCACTTGCCATTTTTTACTGACCTTGTTTGGAGCTGAATACTGCTGCAGGCACCCTTAAATTGATGCCTTATGACAGGTTCTCAGTTGAGTAGTCAAACAGCCAAATTTATTATAAGTTCTTTTTCTATGCTTTCTGGGTCATTTGCCCAACTAATAATAGTTACTGTTATTTCTTGACTCTACTAGTGACTGAACAGTCTCTTTTTATCTAGTATTTTTTTCATTCAATAGAAAACAGTCCAATTTATGGGAAAAACGATTGTATGAAGAAAGGAACTAAAATTTGACATTTTTATTATTCATTATGGTCAAAGACCTATCATCATTTATATGCTTATTAAATGTTATGTGTAATGGAATTGAAATCTACAATTTATTGGGGTTGGCCTGCTGTTAGAGTTTTTGAGTTGGTCTCCCTTTCACCAGCTTCTCATATTTCAATTCTTCTAACACATAAATACATGTCAAGCATCCTGAATGTTTTTTGTCTTTCAGTGGGTCTTCAGCTTACAGGCTAGAGTGGCTCCATTTCAATCATCTATCTCCACCCAACAGCACATTAGATACCAGACTTTCCCAAGGCATCTTCTTTCTCTTCTATTCATTTTTGATCCCTGGGCAACTACTACCCATTCACTCAGCTCTAATAGATATTTGTGACTCCCACAATCATATCTCCCATTACCAAGCTCTCTCCTAAACTCCAGACAGATTTTATGGTTACAAATAGCATTATTGAGTACCTTCTGTGTCCCACAGGTATGTCAGACTTAGCATGTCCAAACCAAACATGTTATATTTCCTTTGAAAGTCCTCTTCTGAAAGAGCATCGCTCCATGATTAGAATTGTTACTCCTTTCCTCTAGTCTTCCAAACTGGAATGTCCTTCTAATGTTCATTACCTCTCTTTCCCTAACCCCATCACATGCAATTATCATCAAAATTCCTGCCCATATTTAATCTCCGATTATGGTTGTTATTCATTATTTAGTGATTTCTTTGCTCTTTGTATGCTATTTACATAACTTAAAATTTCCATTTATACTTAGTACTTCTTTACATTTTATTTCTTGGTGTGTTTCTTCAGGTATTTAAAAAAAATGTCTTCAGAGATTTTAAGTTTGCCAAGGGTCAAAGATAATTGTATCAGTGAAGATACAATTCCTAATACTCTGTAGCTTAAAGCAAAAGATGTTTTTTTAAAAATTAATATCATTTATATTGTATATCTACTGTATATCATTTAGGACTTTCTTCTACTTTGCATCACTTTGGCACCCAAGCTGATAGAGCAGCTATGGTAATTTGCATCATTGCTGATCAGCACAGCAGAGGGAAAGAGAGAACAGCAAATTACATACTGGCTCTTAAAACTCTACTTGGAAGTGACACTGCTCATCTGTGAAGCAAGTCATTTACCACATCTAAGTCCAAGGGGTGGAGAAATTCAATGTTGCTGTACATCTGCGAAGAGTAGGAACTTTTGATGAATAGTACTCATGGTCACATAAGGCTACTATTTCTTTTGAAGGTTTGCATGGGTTCTAGTACTGAGCTTTGAACATAGCAGGAATCAATAAATGCTGATTCACTCTTTGCTTGACCTAAGTTCTATTCATCCCATAATTCTGCCTTGACTTGGTTTTGAGTGTTGGTTCTCTTGGAAATGAAATCCAAGCTCTGCAACAGAAAGAAAATGAAGTGTACCCAAAACTCAAAGGCAAAAGACATTTAAAATGCCTTAGCACTTTCTGAACTTGGCAGTGATAAAGACCTCACTAATAGTGTAGATGAACTTGATATTGTGGCCCTATTTAAAAAGCATTAGATTCTCCCAGCTGGATATTATTGATGAAATGGCTATATCTCAAAGTTTCTCAGGCTGCCACTAACAACATTAAATTAGAGAACTAGCAGCAGTGTTTCCAGGAGATGGAAGCCATCTGATACCAGAGAATAGAAAGTAGAAACAGATAAAAGCATCAGAATCCTGAAAGCTATTGTGTGAGATTTCTGAAGTTCAATCTGTTCTACCTTAAGAAGTTGAATTGTAAAGGTAATGAACATGGAAAATCTGATATATATTGTATAGTTTTTTAAATTGTGCTTCATGTGGGAGGATAAACAGTGTGAATAACAATCTCCAAAGGTATCTATCATGTCTTGTCCCCTGCTGTGTCAATTAGTAGCCAGTTAACTGTGATAAGAAAAACTGGAGTGGTGTGGGCAACAGGGTGTATTATAGGGTTAAAATCCTTAGTTCCATTATTTGTAAAATGCAGAATATACCTTGGAAAAAGTACTTATCATAGGGTTGCTGTAATCATCAAATAAAATAAAGAATGCAAAGAATTTAGCTGTAAGCCCAGCACTCATTAAGTGTTAGCTGTTATGATTACTGTGCAATTTTTCTTATACTGGTTATTGGTGTTTAATTTTTTTAAAAAAGATAGTGGTATTCTATTTCAGAGACTGAAGAATAAACATCCTACCTTTGATAGGAAAAAAAAGAGTAATGCAAGTCCACATGTACACTAAAAAAAATCAGCATTTTTCAAACAGTCGTTTGTGACCAATTAGTAGATCACGAAGTTAGTTTAATAAGTCATGAACAGCATTTAAAGTAGGAAATAAAATAGAAACATGAGAATGCAGTTGACAGCCAAAAACAAATATTTTTTCATGAAAATTTTATTTCACGTGTGCAGTGTGTATCTTTGGTAATGTGTATATATTCTGGTTTAAAATGTAAAATGCATTTCTAACTCTGGGATGTGATCATAAAGTCTGAAAGTCATGATTCTAAATAAATGTATGTGGCCCTTCGGTTATGAAGTATCCCATGTCCCAAGGTATGCTGGAATTTCTCTTGAGAATAATTTTCTAAAAAGGTTCTTACAAACCACATCTTACTTGTATGGATGAAAACGATGACAAATTGTTTCACAGGGTTTCTGAGGTCAAAAAGAAAAAGGAATTGTTTGTGGAATTTTCTCCCTGTTCCCTTTCAAATCCTCAAATCTGCTGAGATTTTGTTTATAACAATACAAACTACAACACATTTCAAATATAAGAACATGAGTGTTATTCTGAAATCCTAATGAAATCTGCCTGCTATAAAGCCTTGACCCAGACCAGTGAATGGGCTGATCTTTCGTCGTTGGATGGCCTCATCATTACTGGAGCCCAAGCTTCATCTTAACAAGCTAAACACTTCCAAATATAAAACAAAAGTAAATGAAACAAAAAAGTGATGCGTCCCAATTGGCCCCTGAAGGGCAATGGTTTCTCTGGGCTTATATGGCTGGATGGATGTTGGAGGTTCAAATTTTTCATGGCTTCTCTTCCTCAGAGTTTGTAGAGCATGAGAAAGAGAACCTTAAACTGTTTTTTTTTTTTTTTAATCTTTTCACATTTTTGAATGCACTGCCCAGTCATTGAAAAAGTCATGGAGCACCATTTAGTGAAGGCATCCTGCCAACGCGACAAAAGGCTATTATCATTGAGAGACCACAGTAGCCTGTCATTAGCAAATCTCTCTTTTCCTGGCTTTTCCCAGTAGATACTGCTTCCCTTGCAGCTCTATCATTTGGTGTCTACTTTCTCTCACATGGCTCTTCTATGTCCTTGTTCTTTCATTGCTGTTTGCAAGCCATTCTTAAACACTGAGGTTTGACTCTCATGTTATCAGACTCTACCGTCCAACATCTCTGTGTTGTGCTTATCTACTGAGCCATGGGTGCCTTTTCTTTCTCTAGTTTTAGTTCCTGATTTCCTGTCGCTCAGTACCACTCCTGTTATCCTTCTTGGTGAATGGGTTATTTGCTTATGTAGCCCCTCCTGTCAGCTGGCCTCTTGGTTTCTGGCCTGCTCTCCTCTAGGCATCTGGTCCTCAGTGCCGTCTCAGCCACTCACCCTATGGTCACATCCTAGACCTCGTCTCTACTAGTAACCATGACCCTCTGCTATCACAGTGTTTCCCCCATCTTTATTAAGGTATAATTAACAAATAGAAATTATATGTATTTAAAGTGTACAACATGATTGTTTGAAATAAATATACGCTGTGAAAATGGTTATCACAATGAAGTTAAAACATGTCCATCACCTCACATAGTGACCTTTTCTTTTGCATGTGTGGTGAGAACACTTACGCACAGCAAAGTTCCACCATCACAGTTGTAAACAGTAATTCTCTGACCCATTCTCTGACCCTCCTTTTGATATCTGCTTCATGATAGTCATGTTTAAATAATCCCAGTTTGATAAAGGATAATTGTTTTATGTATCTATCAAATATAATTTTTGTTGTCACATACTTCTTCACATAACCAAACTTTTTCTCTTGCTGTCTTTGGTTATGTTTAGTAGATCCTATGAAGGCTTATAATTAAACTACAGAAAACCATAAATGTCTTTTGGAATCTCTTTTGCATCACTCTCTCTAGTCCTACTCCGCTCCCCATTGGGTTTGCTGATTCACAAACCATGCTCATTTCAGATAATTTCTTATCCCTATATTTGAAGTTTTAGCTCTATTAGTTATTGTCCCTCTTTTTTTTTTTTTTTTAATTAAATTTATTGGGGTGACAATTGTTAGTAAAATTACATAGATTTCAGGTGTACAATTCTGTATTACATCATCTATAAATCCCATTGTGTGTTCATCACCCAGAGTCAGTTCTTCTTCCATCACCATATATTCGATCCCCCTTACCCTCATCTCCCACCCCCCACCCCCCACCCCCTTACCCTCTGGCAACCACTAAACTATTGTCTGTGTCTATGAGTTTCTGTTTCTCATTTGTTTGTCTTGTTCTTTTGTTGTTTTTGTTTTATATACCACATATCAGTGAAATCACATGGTTCTCTGCTTTTTCTGTCTGACTTGTTTCGCTCAGCATTACTCTCTCAAGATCCATCCATGTTGTCACAAGTGTTCCTATATCATCTTTTCTTACTGCCGAATAGTATTCCATTGTGTATATATACCACTTTCATTCTTTCATTGGACTCTGTGAATTGGAGATTGGGGTAGCTCAGTAATAGTTACATTTGAGGACTTGTTTGGTTGATTTATGGCACTTGGATCTATCACTTTAATAGTTTGTTGCAGCATACACATGTAAACATCACCCTGTAAATGCTCCTTCTTTTGTGGCAAATTAAGAATTTACCTATTCATTGTATCATTAAACATTTCCTACATGTTTTTGTTCCATTAAGAAAGATGAGAAAAAGCTTAGGTTTTGCAGTCTTAACCATTGCTTTTTCATTCAATAATAAAACAAATATTGAAATTCACTAACTCAGCTATTTTTTTGAATAACCAATTATGGTTATTGTAGTTATTTTAATAAAAATATAATTGGTTCAACAATACTTGGCTTGATCTTTTCATTGAGGAAGGAGGTTATTTTTCACTCTGGTAGCTGCATTAATTTGCCTTTGCTACTAGAATATAATTAAGTAAATTAATTCCTTCAAGATTTTCTCAAACACCTCTTATGCAAGAGAAAGTGCTAAGAAAGCAGAGATGCTTAAGCCATGTTTCTTGTCCTATAGCTACTTGCAAACTAAACGCTGTGACAGGGCTGAGCCAGTGGTTAATCACACTGCAGCCATTTCAGATTTTTGTGCTTAAAACTATAAATAGCACCTAATTGTATCAAACCAGTTTCCTCCACCCTCCTTGGCAATTAGCTAGATCATATTTCGATTCCCTTGCAATTAGGTGTGGGCATATAAGTATGTCCTGACCAAGGAATGCAGGCAGAAATGATGAGCCCCCCTTTTTTTAAATGTCCCATAAAACTCCATTCAATCCTTTATTCTCTTTCTTATGCAATTTTCTGGCTGGATGTTTATACCTGAGCCTATCTAAAAGTCACGTGTTGGATATAGCAGAGCCTCTGTTACCTTAGGATCCTGAATGAGGCTGAATTGTCTGCACTATCACTCTCTGCTAAACAAAAATAATAAATCTACGTGTGTTAGGCCAATGAGATTATAAGGTTTATCTGTCACAATTTCTAGAGCTACAATAACTATCCTAATGAACTTAAAGAGTTAATCATGTTCATCAGAATCAAGAAGTATACTTTCATTTTGTGAGAAAATGACACTCATAACATATTTGAGATACATCATTATGGAAACTAAGTGCGGACTGGGTTGTACAATTGAACACTGCCATGAAATCTAGGAATCACAGATGATTTGTTATTGCTTATTAGATCCACGCTCCTCCTAATTATTCCTGCCTAGATCTTGTCACACCATCCCAATTTTGTACCCTAATTTCTATAAATGAATCCTTGTCCTTTTTTTTTTTTTTTAACCAAGGCCTGAGCACCTGTTTGGACAACCTACCAGGAATTCCAAAATACTAAACAATATGGCAGTACTTGCTATCACTTATTGAGAGCTAGCTATAGAATTGGCACTGTGGCAAATGGTTTCATATATCATCTTTAGTTTTTACAACAACCTCTAAAGATGGGTCACCATTCTCATACTACAGATGAGGAAACTGAGGTTTGAGAGCTTTTTGTAGAATTTGACATGACTTCCCCAAGTTAAGTAGGTAGGAAGTGTTGATGTTTCAAACCTGTTTTTAAATGACTTCTAACACCAATGGTCTTGCTCATTCTTTTGTTTCAGTTGTACAGGTCTCAGAGAGTCTGGAAAACAACTGCTTATTTACCCTCTATGAAACAGTTCCCTACAATTTCGTGCTTATCAGTGATAAGATGCTTAGATATTGCTGAGCAGTGCTCCTCCTCCTTGGAGGGAGAGGTAGACCTTGTTGATGACACCAAGCCCCTCTAACCCCATGCAAGAGTTGTTCTTTATAATGCCAGCATTACAAAATGAGCTTAAGTTTCTTTTTGAGGGATCATGAGTGGTTAAAAGTTCAGAAAAAGTTCTACTTTAATATCTATCTATCTATCTATCTATCTATCTATCTATCTATCTATCTATCTATCTATCTATCTATCATCTCTCTATCATCATCTACTGGCTTTTGCTGAGTCAGTATCATTACCTCCTAATATTTACATCTGAGTGTATCACACTACTTTGCATCCACATGCGTGTTTTCCAGGGTAAATCCAGGACCTTGGGCATTTGGTAGAAAACTCTAAGTCTCTGGGGGTCCACAAAGCATTTGTTGTGACAACCATGTCTGAGTTCATGCCAGAGTGAGCCTCCTACAACTATGTCAGACTTTCTACTCTTTTGATTTAAATGACAGAGGGCATTTTTTAATTACAAATACTTATGTCAATATAAGTATTTAACTGACACTTCCTCATGGTGGTGGTTCATCCAGCAAGGTGTGAACACAGAAACATATACTCTTGTTTCCTCACAAGGTGGAGGAGGGCTGTGCTCAGCCACAGGCCGTGGGGAGAGAGTAAGCCTAGTTGTGGATAGGATGACTGCTAATGCTTGGGCTTCTAGTAGCAGCTTAGCTATTCATAAATAATTACTGTCGTGTGAATGGCTGAAGGAGCCCCAGTGCCTCACATGATGTGTCTCAGTCTCAGAAGGCAGAGTATCATAGGTGTGAGAAAGCTGCTCATTTGTAACTTTGATTTATATTTGCAAAACATATATATTGTTTTTGTGAAGGGGTAAACCTTAAAAGTTTTTTTAAAAGTAACAAAGTAAAGTTTCAATTCTAAATCTGTTTTGCTGGCTCAGACAGTGTTGACAAGTAAAATTAGTTTTTTGAGGAAAGAATAGCTAAAAGACTCTACTTGTGATTATTAAAAATTGAATTATATATGAAGTGATTCACCTTGGAATCAAACTTTATTCCCAGTTCATCCAAACCACTATCTAAAATTGTCAAAGAAACATGATGCTACAAGTTCTTGGAGAGTATCACTTGGCAAACTGACCAACAAATGAAATAAAATGTCAGGAGTTTAGAGCAGTAATAAGGATATCAATATACTGTTGTATAAAATCTTGCCAAGAATATTTGCTGGACAGAAGCCAAAGCTAAGAAAGAACCCTGATACCAGGCAGCACAATGCCTCTAAAGGACTGACTGACCAGGAAGCACAATCTGTGTTAAGAAGTTTCAAATGTTTTCCAAGAAACTCAGTAACTCTAGTGTAGAAATATTTTCATGATTTAGAGCAAAGAGTTGGTCTGTAAACATTCCGTTAAGGTTTCTCATAGGACATTGATTTCTGTACAAATTGGTCACTCATACAACAACTTATATCTTCATTTAATAAATTTTTATTATGTTTTGGGGACTGTGACAGGCTTTAGTGATACATAGTTCTGGCAATCAAGGGGTTTACACTGTTGTGCTGAAGACATACATTTCATTTTTTTGGTGTTTTATTTTGAGGTATTATGTATATAATTTCACCAATTTCAAGTATACAAATAAATTGACAGATGTATACAGAGGTGTAACCATCACTACAATCATGATATTAGTCCCAATTTTATCTTCCCAAAGTTCCCTAGTTCCTCTTTACAGTCAATTGTCCTCCATCCATCCTATGCTCATGGCAATCACTGTTCACTTTATGATTTCCAGCACTTAGCATAGTTCTTACCACATGGTAAACAGTCCATAAATATTCTTTGATGGATCACTGAATGCATGAATTTTCAACTTGAGAGTCAGAAAGTGTTATACTTCGGTGTTCCTTAATTCTCTAATGTGAATCTCTAAGTTCCCTTCAAACTTACATTCTTACGGCACCCTACCATGAATCATGATTTCAAGACTTGTGCATGCCCTTTGCTTTTCTTTCTTCGTACTGACATCATACTATCCTGCAAGGATCATCCAAATCATCTTCTCCCAGAAGCTTCATAAGGAGCACATTTCCTTTGTTCTTCCTGCAAACTTTGACTGTATAGGTGGCCTAAGCAACAGTTTCGTGGCTTATTTGTTTAATCTCAAATGATTTATTGGCTTAGTTTTGTCTCCCTAACAGAATTGTAAGCTTCTCAAAGCCAAGATCCCCCTTTTTATCTGCTAAGAATTGGTCTAAATCAGGTATTTAAGAAAAATCTTATGATAGTCCATCTTTATGTAGATATATGAAGATTATGAATTAGTCTTTCTAGGTATATCCATACATAAAGTAGGAGGCTACTTGAATAGCATCATTCATTCTTTCATTTATTACATAAATATTAATTAAGTGCTTTCCATGTGCCAGGCACTGCTTTACATACTGAGGATACATAAGTGAATAAAACAACAATAACAATAAAAATCCCTGAAGTTTTTGAGTCTGTTTTTAGGGGATTGACCAGTAAAAACGTTTAATAAACATAGTATATTATATGTTAAGTAGCCATATGTAAAACATGACCTTCAATAGCTTAGTTAATATGCAAACATTAGGTCCTCAAGATTTTATAAAAGACATTTGCTTTATCTTCTGTTTAGCCATACATTCTCTGATCTGTTTTTTTTTTTTTTTTTTTTTTTAACGGGACTTTATTGGGGAACAGTGTACTTCCAGGCCTTTTTTCCAAGTCAAGTTGTTGTCCTTTCAGTCTTAGTTGTGGAGCATGCAGCCCAGCTCCAGGTCCAGTTGCCGTTTTCTAGTTGTAGGGGGCGTAGCCCACCATCCCTTGCGGGAGTCCAACCGGCAACCTTGTGGTTGAGAGGACGCGCTCCACCCAACTGAGCCATCTGGGAGCTCAGCTGCAGCTCAGCTCAAGGTGCCGTGTTGAATCTTAGTTGCAGGAGGCGAGCCCACCATCCCTTGCGGGACTCGAGGAGTTGAACCAACAACCTTGTGGTTGAGAGCCCACTGGCCCATGTGGGAATCGAACTGGCACCCTTCGGGGTTAGGAGCACGGAGCTCTAACCGCCTGAGCCACTGGGCTGGCCCCTCTGATCTATTTTAAAACAATGAAGATTAACTATGTGGGGTTGAAAGGGAAAGAAAATCATTGCATTTGCTTTAATGTGGAGTAATTAGCAAACAATCTTCTAACTTGATCTGAATTATCTATACTTAATTGTGACCCACAGAAGTTGATTTAATGTAACTTTGAAAACTGATGAAGTGGAAATTTCATTCTTGACTCTAATCATCAGGAAAGAGTGATTGTCCCTCAGATTGCTTGGGGTGTGTCAGTTGTGCTCATTGCTTTTTGTGTGCTCCTCTAGGTTCTCTCTTAAATCCCCTAAACCTGAAATCTTAAGATTTCCACTTTTTTCCCCCAACAATGCACTCCAGATGGGGCACATGAATGAACTTCCATGTGGCAGTTTCATTTCAATTTCTTCTCAGGACCTCTGTCCATAACAGCCTGTTAACAAGCAAGTGGCCAGTGGGCATGCAGGTAAAACTTTTGGCCCAGCAACTACGTTGACTGAAATTATATTTTCAATCATTTACATTACCTAAATACTCTCCAACTTCTCTAATGACAGCTTGCTCTCATTTCCTAGAGTATATAGTCTACTTTCAGAAAGTAGCCCATGGAAGAAGCTTAAAAATTGAGTATTGAAATATTTTTGTAGTGCAGTCAAAGAATAAAAATGAGTATTATTGGATTAGCAAATGTATTGGTTGCAGAAATATTAATGACTATCAAAATAAATATCCATTGATATAAAAATTCTAAATTGTGAAGTAATAATGGATTTTAAAACTAAATATTATATGAACTTTTAAAATGTGTGGTATAGTTCAATAACATTTATAGGATTCACGTTTTAAAGATGAGATTAATTTCTGTTTGTTTTTCATTTTTGTAAATGTCAATGTACTATGAACAATGCAAGGAATAGAGTTTTTGAAATTTCCTAAGGCATTCATAATTTATCAGTGCTGTCTGTCTTCTCCCAAGACAGACTGGTATTTTTGGAATAAAATTATAAAATAGAGTGTATTCAAGATCCAGGTAAAAGACTGCCTGGGCTTAGGAAGAAAGGGAGAATATTTGAGAATTATATACCTCATCTCCCTGACTTTTTTCATGTAATGTTTTCTTTTAACATGATTGCATGTCAATTTATTTATTCAACACATATTTATTGATCTGCTTGTATGCCAGACACGTTCTAAAGGCTGAAGATATAGTAGTGAAAATATATTCCTGTCCTCATGGAGTTTATAGTCCAGTAGGGGAGATATACAATGGAATGAAAAGGTGAAATACATTATATGTTAGATATGTGCAGAGGAAAAACAAAGTGTGTGTGTGTGGGTAAACTTTTAAATAGGACGACTAGGGAGGGCTTCAGTGAGAAAGTGACTGGGAGTAAAGGCTTGAAGGGCTAAGAGAGTAGGCCATGTGGTTATCTGAGGAAAGACTGTTTGAAGCTGAGGAAACAGCAAATGTGAAAATCTTGGTTAAGAATTATAGAGTGTGGAAGAATAGAAGGAGGCCAGAGTGACTGAAATGGAGTGATGGAGTTCATGAACCTGTTGATCTTCCTCATCTGCTGATATGACTAGGAATAGATGTAGTCTAACAACATTTGCTTATAATTCATTAGTAGTATTAGATCTGAGCCAGCTGAAAACAGTGCAAGATATTTTAGGTCAGGCCATTGCTTGCTTACTTTTATTTATTTTTTTTACGATAAAGTTTTAGAGCACTCACTTTTAGGTTTACAGCAAAATTGAGAGGGAGGTATAGAGATTTCCTACATACCCCCTGCCCCACACTAGCACAGCCTCCTAAATTATCAATATCACTAACCAGAATGTTTTATTTTTTTCTTTTACTAAGGATAAACCTACATTGACACATTATGATCATTCAAATTTCGTATTTACCTTAGTGTTCACTCTTGGCCTTGTATATTCTTTGAGTTAGGACAAATGTATAATGACATATATCCTTTATTACAATATCATACAGCGTATTGTTCACTGCCCTAAGAATCCTCTATGCTCCAACTACTCATCTCTCCCCCCACCTCTGGAAGCACTAATCTTTTTATTTTCTCCATAGTTTTGCCTTTTCCAGAATGTCATATAGTTGAAATCATACAGTGAAAGATTACCTTCTTTCACTTAGTAATATGCCCTTAAGGTTCTCCTATGTCTTTTCAGGCTTGATAACTCATTTCCTTTTAGTGCTGAATAATAGTCCCTTGTCTGGATGTATCACAGTTTCTTTATCCATTCACATATGAAAGGACATTTTGGTTGCTTCCAAGTTTTGGAAATTATGAATAAAGCTGCTATAAACATGAGTGGGAAGGTTTTGTGTGGACACAAATTTTCAACGTCTTTGGGTAAATGCCATGGAGCATGATTGCTAGATCATATTGTAAAGATATGTTCAGTTTTCTAAGAAGCTACCAAACTGTCTTCCAAAGTGGCTGTATCATTTTATATTCTCATCAGAAATGAATTAGAGTACCTATTGCTTCACATCCTTGCCAGCATTTGGTGTTGCTTACTTACTTTTCATTTCTAAGAGAAGTGTTATTTCTGGCATGAATTAGAATGGAATTAATGATCAGTTTAGAGAAATCCAAGATGGCGGAGTAGATAAACACTGTACCTGTGTCCTTCCATGAACACATTAAAATTACAACTAAATTATAGAACAATCAACCTGGAGAACCACTTGAAGTCTAGCCGAACAAAAGTCCTATAACTGAAAATATAAAAAAGAAGCCACGTCGAGACAGGTAAGAGGGGCAGAGGTGTGGAACAGGGCCCAAATCTCTGTGTGGCCATTAAGAATCGGGAGGGATACCTTGACTATGGAGATATCCCCGGAGGAGCAAGGGACCCCCATCCCCCACACCATGCTCCCCAGCCTAGAGTACTGGTGCCAGGAAGAGGAGTCCCCACAACATCTGGCTGTGAAAAGCAGTGGGGATTTCGACTATTCAAGTAGGACAGAAGACTGTGGGAAACCCAGGCATCCTCTTGAACAACCCACACACAGACTTACTTGCTTGCAGGCACTCACCTTGGGATCTGGTGGAGGGATGGTGACTCGGGGAACCTTGGAGACATATCAGGGGGCAGACTGAGGTGTGTGGCTTTGGGCTGGGGGAGACTGGAGCATAGTCAACATCTTCCTTGTGAGGGGGGGTCCTCCTTTGGTGCAGCCAGCAGGTGGGTGCCATCTTGCCTGTGTTGACCCTCCCCACCACAGGCCAAATCTGAATCTGATTGGCCTGGTGAGCTCTGCTGACTCAGCTTGGACCACAGGTTACCCAACTCCCCCAACGCCAGAAGCACTTTCTTGCAGCCAGCCCCACCCACATTTCGCTCTTTCTTGAAAAATTATTGGAGTTCAGCAGGCCCCAGGCATGTGGTAACTGGCCTCTGTGTGCTCTGAGACTTTTGCTGAGTCACTCCTAGCTCAGCATTAGTACCAAATCAGGATCTACATTGACCTGGGGACCACAACTCTTCCCACTCTAATGACTCCCTGAGACTCTGTCTCACTCAACTTGCACATGGACTCAAGCAGTCCTAGCTCCAGCTGATAGGCAATTCTACTGAAACTCAGGGGGCACTGATCTAGGATGGGGCCCAGAGTGGTGGCAGCCAGTCCCAAGTTTTTTTGTTTTTTCCCCCCCACACATTAGAAACATTTTTCATTATAGTTCAGCTTCTCTAAGGTCTATATCAAGTAATAAAATGCCAAAAGCACAGAAAAGCTGGGTTGGCGGGAATCCCTGATAATGAGGCATGAGGCTTTATCTGCACCTGAAACTTAAGGAAGCTGGCAGGTGGCAGCAGGCCTCCAAGTGTCATGGCTTTTTGTGGAGTTACCCAGGGTTGGTAGTGGTGGCAGCTGAACTCGGTTCACCATGAGTCTTTTCCAACATACCCCCAGGGTTAGCATAGGCAGCAAACAACTGGGGTCACTTTATAGCTCCTACCAGATAGTCTCCAACCAGTCACACACTAGTGGGTCACCTGGGCTTGCACCAGAGCCCCTCGCAAGAAATCCCAGAAACAATATACTTGGAGGTTGGCTTCAGACACAGCAGAGCCCTGCTCAATTACCCCCATGAATGGCACATAGAAAGGGTGGTCTCAACAGGTCTCAGCCCACTTGGGTGAATCCCGCTCCATGTGGTAAGCTTCCAGTACAGCAGCACACAAGCTGTGGATGTAGACAAACCTCACAGCCAATCAGCCTGAGGATCAATCCCACCCACTGATGTGCCAGTAGCAATTAAGGCTCAACTATAACAGGGCAGCCCACAGAACCCACACAAGGGACACTCCTGGAGCACCCAGCTCAGGTGACCAGGGAGACTGTGCCACTGGGCCACACAGGATACCTACCACATAAGGCCACAAACACAGAGAGGCAGCCAAAATGAGGAAAAAAAGAAATGTTTCCCAAATGAAAGAACAGGACAAAAATCCAGAAAAAAAAACTAAGTGAAATGGAGGCAAACACCTACCAGAGACAGAGTTCAAAACAATGGTTATTAGGATGCTCAAGGAACTTAGTGATAACTTCAACAAAGAGATAGAACGCATAAAAAAGAACCAGTCAGAAATGAAGAATGTGATAACTGAAATGAAGAATGCACTAGAAGGAATTGACAGAAGGTTAAATGAAGCAGAAGATTGAATTAGTGATTTGGAAGACAAGGTAGCAGAAAACACCCAAATGGAACAGCAAAAAGAAAATGAATAAAGAAAAAAATGAGGATACTTTAAGACACCTCAGGGACAACATCAAGAGTAACAATATTCACATGAAAGGGGTACCAGAAGGAGAAGAGAGAAAGCAAGGGATTGAGAACCTATGTGAAGAAATAATGACTGAAAACTTTCCTAACCTGATGAAGAAAATAGACATACAATCCCAGGAAGTGCAGAGTCAGAAATAGGATAAACTCAAGCAGGCGCACACCTAGACACATTATAATTAAAATGGCAAAGTTAAAGACAAAGAGAGAATCTTAAAAGCAGCAAGAGAAAAGCAATTAACTAACTGCAAGGGAGCCCCCTTAAGACTATCAGCTGATTTCTCAACAGAAATTTGCAGGCCAGAAGGGATTGGGACAAAATATTCAACACGATGAAAAGTAAGGACCTACAACCAAGACTACTCTACCCAGCAAGACTATCATTTAAGATCGGAGGACAGATAAAGAGCTTCCAGATAAGAAAAAGCTAAAGGAGTTTATCACCACCAAACCAGTATTACAAGGAATGTTAGAAGGACTTCTTTAAGATGGAAAAAAATAAAATTATGAATAATAAAATGGCAATAGCTACATATCTATCAACAATTACTTTCAATGTAAATGGATTAAATGCTCCAATCAAAGACGTAGGAGAGATGAATGGATAAGGAAACAAAACCCTTACATATGCTTCCTACAAGAAACTCACTTCAGAAAGACACACACAGACTGTTAAGGGATAGGAAAATATATTTCATGAAAATGGAAATGAAAAAAAAAAAACAACCAAAAAAAAGTTGGGGTAACAATTCTTATAGCAGACTAAATAGACTTTAAAACAAAGGCTATAACAAGATACAAAGGACCTAGTAATCCCACTTCAGAGTATTTATCTGAAGAAATGCTACTTTGATGAGACATGTGCATCCATATGTTGTTGATTGCAGCATTGTTTACAATGGTCAAGATGTGGAGGCAGCCTGGGTGTCCATTGATTGATGAATGGATAAAGAGGAGATGGTACATATATACAATGGAATGTTGCTCAGTCATGGAAGGGAATGCATTCTTGCCATCTGTGGCAGCATGGATGGACATGGAGGGTATTGTGCTGAGTGGAATATGTTAGATAGAGAAAGTCAGATGCAATGTGATTTTGCTTATATATGGAATCTAAGAACAAAATTGACAAACAAAACAGAAACAAACTCATAGATACAGGGAACGTTTTGATGGTTGCCAGATGGGAAAGGGATTGGGGGTGTGGGTGCAAAAAGGGGAAGGGATTAAGGAGCACAAATTGGTTGTTACAAAGTAGTTATGGGGATGTAGGGTATAGTGTAAGGAATATGGTCAATAATATTGTAATTACTATGTATGGTGTCAGATAGGTACTAGATTTGTTGGGATGATAGATGGGAGGGGGTTGGGGGCAGGGTGAAAAAGGTAAAGGGATTAAAAAGTACAGATTGCTAGATACAAAATGGTCATGGGGATGTAAATTAATACACAGAGAATATAGTCTGTGTGTGCCAAGTAAGTACTAGACTAGTTGGGGGGACCACTTTTTAAATTATATAAATGTCTAACCACTGTGCTGTACACCTGAAATTAATATAAAATAATATTGAATATCAACTGTAATTGAAAAATTTAAAAAGATGGGGCAAGGGGAAGGGGTATAAGATGTCCAAATTTCCAGGTATAGAACAAATAAGTCATGGGGATGTAACGTACAGCATGTGGAACGTAGTCAATGATATTGTGATAGCGCGGTACGGTGTCAGATGGTTGCTGTGTTTATCATGGTGATCGCTTCTTTCGGTATATAAATGTTGAATAACTATGGTGTACCCCTGAAACTAATGTAATATTGTACGTTAACTATATTTTTAATAACTATCTTTAAAAAATCGATCAGTTTATACCTTGGCTTTGATTGAAGAAAAGAATTTGGGAAATAAAAAGCTCTAATGTCTTGGTCAAATAAATTGAAAGATGTAAAAATTTAAAAAGCAAAACAGAAAAAAATTTAAAACTGATGTTTTAGCAACTCCAATTTAATTCAACAGACATTTATTGAAATCCCCTAACGTAAACAGCTCGCTGCTGGTGCCATTTTGGGATATGGTAAGAAACAGTCATGGACTACAACTTTTTCAGTTCTAGGGCTCTTTAGCAGAAGAACCTAATAAACTGTCCTAATAATACAACTTCAATTATCTATTAGTTTGTCCTGACAATCTTGCCTTACTTGCTTACAGGCTCTCTTTTCTTAATATAGACACTAACTATGCCTCTGTCAAGTAGATAGGTAAGTGGCTTGAACAAGTTTACACAGCTATGAATAGATGAAACTTGAACCTGAGTTTTCTAATCCCAGTTCCTTCCTTTTTCTCTCTGCATTGCTGAGCCTTCCCAAAAAAAGGTTTTAAAAAAGGAAGAGACTAAGAGCACTCGGCCCTTCAGAGAAGTATGGAGTAAATGAGATTTTGCCTGAGAACATGGAAGCTGGGAATAGGGGTGAAAAACTACATCCACTGCCAATTTTGTCTAGAGTAGCCTTGAAAGCTAACATTTTATAAAGATACCACTGAGTTCAGATTTCCACAGAGGGCAGGTCAGCAGTAATTCTGGCATTATGTGCTCTCAGGCCTGTGACCACAACATAAATGCCAGTGAAAAAAATCTTATAGTCAGTTTGCGAACTCCATTTGAAAATGCAGGTATGTTTGCAAAGAGTCAGGAACACAGGGAGTGTGAGTTATAAGGGCAGATGTTAAATATTCATCTCAAGAAAGGATCTTTGGGCTCTATAATAGTATTGACTGTACTCTCGTTTTATTTTCTTGGTTCAAAAAAAGGGCTTCTGTTGCTGTAGACTCCAAGTGCCAGTTTTAAAAAATTCTGCGTTAAAGGGAAATAAATGTTATTCCTAGTGGCAGAATTCAGTATACTTTTAATAATGGGCAGGTAAGGTGGATTCTTGGAAAGTAAAAGCCGTGATGGTTAAATTAGTGTAATTGAGGCTGTGTCCTCTACCATTTTTAGGGCGAGACCTCTTTCACTTAGGCTCTGTGGGGTGGCGCATAAAGGTCAGGAAAAAAAAAAAAAAAGAAGGAAAAAGAATGTAATGGGAACAAGACTTCTCCTAGCTATTAAATATATAGAACTTTACCCTCCCACCCTTTACCCCCACCCCCAAGGTAATGATTGAGTGCCTTCAGATTATTCCTCTCCCAGCACTATAATGGACTTGCGTACATTGTATATTATAGCAAGGGCTTAAAGATAGTGGTGATGCCTACTATTCTAACATCTAAAGAATTGGAATTTGTCGCTCTGCTTCCTAGTTTTTACATGAGCACAGGAGTCTCTGACAGGGTATCTGTGATTTCTCTGCATGTCTAGCAATTTGTTGCAAAACCTTTCATTCAGACGTTTAGTTGCATCTCACAGTACAGACTTTCTTTCAAAGGTCTTTGGGAAAGAGAGTACCACTATGTGCAGTCGTGATCCCCGTAAAAGAAGTCACCCAGCGATGTTACCTCATTTCTTCTTCCTGCTTCCTGGCTTCATCTCTTTGACTAGGGTTTCTAAGCATATACCTCGGCTCTCTTCTTTCTTTTATTCGTTTTCCCTTCATCACTCAGTCACTCATTGACAAGAATCAACAACAACAACAAAACCTGGGTGTTTGACCAAATGACCTTTCCATCTTCTTCTTTTGTCTGGTTCCATTCATCATAGGCTGATGACAGAGTGGAAAATCCTTGAAGGCAGGTGCCATACTTACTCATAATTTATATTCAAGACCAGGCAACTTTTGGATATTTATTAAATTTTATATATAAAGTATATTATAAAACTTTGATGTAATTATCTCAGAAATACTTTATTCTCTTTTCTTTATTATTTTTATTTTTTAGCGGCTGGTGAAAATAGGAAAAGGCAGGAGTCATCATTTAATGGGGAAAGACATTTCTCTAAATGTCAATACTTATGAAATGCCATTTTAAACCTTTATAAATGATTATCTTCCCCAGTACTGATGGGGTAGTTTCACATTGCTGCTCAATTTATTTACTCAGGAGACCAATTTATTTCACTACCTCTGTACTAACTGTTTGCATTGACATCTAGTTCTGCTTTGAGCAAGCAACTGTGACAAGTTGTTTATTGAACTGTAAACAGGTATTGTCTGAATCTAAACAATGGCTTTATCTAATTAGGAGACTGTGGGCATCCTCGCAGCCCCAGGTGGCTATTCTAACCCAGTCTAGCATCTCTGGCAGATTTCCCATGCCTTTTAAAATCTTGCTCACATTAAAACCAATCATCACAAAGTGAAGAATAATCCTCATTTTGTCTTGTAACTTTACATAGTGGCTTTTTGTGCAAAAAGGGACTGACTGTAATAAACTGAACAAGAGTGGCCAAGCTTAGAATGGTTGAATTAGAAAAGAAAAACATGAATGAGATATAAAAAGAAAAGAACAATGACTAAGGATGAGCTGTGTCTGTTGCTTAGGTTGTAAAAATATCTCGTATAAAGTAGAAAATGTTTTTCTACCAAAAGGGGACTCAATGAAATCATGGTGATATGAATTTGCAGACAAAAATACAGGCATGATTGGGGAAAGCATAATAGAAGAGCTGGGGGTTAGTTAATTTTATGGACTCAGATGGAAATAGAACATGTTTGAAAGCATTTAGGGACAATCATCTTACCTGCCATTGCTTTGTGTCTGAAAGTGCTAATTGGATGAAGCAATCAATGTCTTTTGTTTTCAGCTGTCAGCAGTTTTCTGAAAAGCCTCACCCAATACTAAAGAGAGGAACTCTTAAGGAAGCTTCACTTTTCTGTAGCTATTATTATTACATTTTCCTATTGGAAGGGGAGAATCGCAATAAAAAAAAAATGTCACTGCAGTGACGTTTTCAAATGTGTGGCCAAACATAGATATTCTTCTAAAAAAGTGGGTAGGGAGATGCCCTCCTGGCACACATTTAAAAGGAAAAGCGGTATCAAAGCAAGCAGGGTGATGAGGTAAATATATGTGTGTGTGTGTGTGTGTGTGTGTGTGTGTGTGTGTGTATGCACATTCCTTTCTGAGTCACTATACACTGTTTATTTTCTCATAAAGCTGGTTTTTTTCACACTTCTTGTCTCTCCCAGGCGTTAAGAGTTGCTTCCTTGGTTGCATCCTTAATGATTTGTGTAATTGGTTTCACTCACCGAGGCCAAATTGGTCGGTTCATTGTGAGTGCTTTATGAAATATGAATCTATTTAAAAATTAATCATAAATCAATATTAATTCAATAAAATATTTTAATCTGAGGTATGAATATTTTATACCTTCACAAAGACATGCAGATTTCAAAGCCATTTTCATGTTTCTGACAGGCCGTCCAGTTTTGCCAGGACGACATAAAAATATGCCTCCTGGCACATACTGGCTCTGAGCTCTCTCAGCTAGAGCCGCCCAGGTCAATGGTTATGTTTATTCAAACTGCTGAAGGAATGCAAATGAGATGCATGCTGCTGAGGAACGCAGGAAAGTCTACCTTGTTTCATTTAGTTTTTACTTTCTCTGGTCTCTGCCTAGAATACACTTCAAGGGAGTCTCACGCTGTCTTATAGGTTAATCCTTGTTCACACGGGGTTTGACTCATATCAGACCTGGCGTGCTGAGGCTCCTGAAGGCTGTCCCTGACAAGGGCTGGAGAAAGATGGACTGCCACCAATCTAGGCGAAATGAGCCAGTTGTGCCCAGCTGATAAAACCAGAAATTTACTGGAGCAGACAGGCCCAAACTTAAACAGGCTCCTCTAGTGAAACCCTGTCTGTCACTTGAATCAGTCATCTCCCCTGTCAGGCATCATCAGCTAAAACAATGGACTAGTGTCTGAGTTTGGCTGGAAAGAGGGCGATGTCAGATCACAGAGAGGAATGTGTTACTCTGATCAGTGGGGTTCAATCCTCCTGTGTTTCCTGGCCTGCATTCTGAGAGGGTAGTTGCTACTCCGAGTGCAGAATAAAGCCATAAAGACTTTAGAGCTAAGGTAATGATAATGAATGAGGAGGGGAAAATGGTTTCAGTACTGATTTAATACAAGAAGGGATAGGTAATAGCTAAAACAATAATTTTCCTTCTGTTGGGGTTTCCACCTTCATTTGTCTTTAATGTCTGTGCTACCTGATGTCTAAGCTTTGTTGGTGGACAGAAATAAGCTCCCAAAGATGAAAATGTAAGCTGAAGGCATTAAAAATTTGTTGGCTACGGTTTTTTCTTTAGGGAGCAATGGTAAATGAGGCAATTGAATTACTGAATGTTTTCTGTGCATGGCCTAAGCCCTGGAGAACAAGTCTATGTGGGTTAGAACAGCCCCAAACTAGCAAGCAATGTTATGAACACAGCAGAGGACTTAAACAAGATGCCTAGCGGAGAAGAATGGAATCATCGGCATCTCTGTGTGTCCCTAGAGCCCCGTGTAGAGCCTCGTGCGTAGTGAGAACCTCAATAGACATTTTGCTGAAGGAATGACTATGTATATATTCATTTTTGACAGTTATTTAATTTGCCTTTGCAGTGTCCTCTGGACTCAAAACTGCACCCTAGAATGGTATATCTGCTTAACTTTTTAGTAATTTATTATTGTATTTTCTTTCTAGAACAGAAGGTAGCAACTTTGTAAAAGTGTATTGGTGCTATATATTGAAGCTAAGGGAATGTCACCACATCAATCAGTTCTCATGACAGGACTGTCTTCTGTGTGTGGGAGGGCACTGGCAATAAATGTTCTTTTTGAGGTGTCCCCTGGCACCGATATTACTTTCCTCTTCCATTTTCCCTTATTTGATTGGATGGTTTGTTTCTGAATGTACCTGACTGGGTTCCCTGTTCCTTTTCACAAAACTATTAAGGGGAAGGTGTGGCTATGAGCACACAGAGAGGGCCTGGGTCTGTTGCTAAATCGAAAGATCGCCTTGATAGGTTGACTATTCAGTTTTGTCTAAGACTGCCCCAGTTTTTTTTAAAGATTTTATTGGGGAAGGGGAACAGGACTTTTATTGGGGAACAGTGTGTATTTCCAGGACTTTTATGGGGGAACAGTGTGTTTTTCCCAAAACCCATCAGCTCCAAGTCAAGTTGTTGTCCTTGCGATCTTAGTTGTGGAGAGCGCAGCTCAGCTCTAAGTCCAGTTGCCATTGTTCAATCTAAATTGCAGGGGACGCAGCACACCATCCCTTGTGGGAGTCGAACTGGCAATCTCGTCGTTGAGAGCACATGCTCCAACCTACTCAGCCATCTGGCCTCCCGGGAGCTCAGTGGCAGCTCAGTGGTAGCTTGTTGTCTTCATTCTAGTTGCGGAGGGCGCAGCTCACTGGCCCATGTGGGAATTGAACTGGCAACCCTGTTGCCCAGAGCTCATGCTCCAACCAAGCCACCTGTCTGCCCAAGACTGTCCCAGTTTTAGCACTGAGAATCCCACACCCTGGGAAATCCCTGTCTCAAGCTAAGAGATGGGCACTTGGTCACCCTGGCATTGGCACTTGAGATATAAAGTCTTTGAACTTTACATCAGTGTGGGTTTTAGGTTAATGCTGAACTTCTGGAAGTTCCATGGAGATTGAGAAGGTCTGTGATATATTTTATGATTTTGCTACTACTACTACTACTACTAATAATAATATAATAATTAAAAGAACAGTCATCTAGTTTAGAAATCATCTACCTGGTGGTCTTCTAAGTTTCATTCAGACTCACTACCCATATTTAGAATCAGTTCACAGGAAGGATCTAGCATAGGGAACCACAGATTGTTAGCAGAGTAGGGTCAGCGACATTCTTCATGGAGGATGGTGCAGCTTTGCTGGTGGAGCCAGGTTTCAAAGCCAACCTCCTGGCTTATAGCTGCTGAGGGACACTCTGTGCTTTGCTGAGATTAAAGCTGTTAACTGTAGTGTGTTCACTTTTGGTGGAGTTACTTATTGGCATTTCCCACTAGATCATGACTTCCTTAGGGGCAAGGATTTGGCCTAAGTCAGCCTTGTCTTCTTCCCCAGACCTTGTGGTTTTGGGTGATGGGTCAGTCTTTTGGCTTTTTGGGGGACTGCCTACTCACTTCAAAGTGGTACTGGTGTATAAGAGCCCCACATTTGTGGAGCTTTCCTCCCCACTCTTCCCTTCTCTCCACCTTCTCCCACCTACCCCCCCCATTGAAGTTTGTCCCAGCTCCCTCCTGTGGGAAGTGGATGAGGAAACCTCAGTTATTATTACGGGGGTGAAAAATCACAGCTTCTTGATTCTTGTGTGTGTAAGTGTTTTATATGTGTGTGTGTGTGTGCATGTGCATGTTTATACACAGATGAGAAGAAGGACACATGGTAGCCCTGTTCATATAATGTGTCTGTTTATACAAGCAGATTTTGATACCCAGACACTTGTCTACTTCTTCCAAACCACCCAGATTTACTGGGAGGGAAAAAAATATATAGTTCTGTTGCCTAAAAGCAGCTGTTCCAGATGTTTGGAGAGAGGGCCTATGTAAATATCCCAAAGGTATGGCACTTTAAAGGATGAAACTTTCTTTAATATGTAGTATTTCTTTGGAGTTGAAAGCAATATGGCATAATAGGGAAAACCACAGTGTGTGCAAATGCTAGCTTTGCTGTGATCTTAGGCAGATATGATAAATTAAGCTTTCTGAGCTTTATTTTCCTCACCTAGGAAGTGGGATAATATCTACCTTGTAGGGTTTTTGTGAGGTTTAGTTAGAGGTGTGTATTAAGTAACAATCTCTGGCACATCATAATGGCTGTATAAATGGTAGCTTTTAAAAATAAAATAGAATTCAGTTCAGCCTAAGATAGTACTTTCAAATATTAGCACTCTCTAGCAGTGAAATGGGCTGCCTTGGGAATTGGTGAGTTCCCCATCATTGGAGACACTGAAAACAAGACCAGATCATTTTCTTTCCAGAAATTTCTATATAGTGTAGATTTCTATTATTTAATAAACCTGTTAAAACTTTGGTAATTCTCACCTAAACTTATTTTAATAAAAACACCATAATTAAAAGAAGTACTTTCTGATAATTTTCAAGGTAGATATATAACGTTGGTAAATTCAGCAGATAAGAATATGGTCCCTAGAGTGGGAGTCCAGGCAGATACTCCTTTTAGAAGGACATTTACTCTCCCACTTGGTCAGGTTATGGTAGAAGGCACTGGAGAACAGAAGAATAGGGAAACTGGGATATCTTATTTCCACTTTGTCCTCATGGCCCCCTGACTTCTTCAGTTCCAGCCCTAGGATTCCCTCTGCTCTCAGAGGGCTGGTGAAGGACTTACACAGAGGAGGCCTCCCAGAAGTATGTGGTCATTTAGCTGCATGCCCAGAAAGCCCGCGGTGAAGTGAGTGGTAGTTCTGGGAAGGACGAGAGAGAGAGAGAGAGAGAGAGAGAGAGAGAGAGAGAGAGAGAGAGAGAGAGAGAGCTTGAGAGTGGGTGAGTAGCAACTTCCAACACTTACGTGCATGGCAAGTTCCTGTGCCTTAGCTTTGCTGTGACTCCAGGGAATTGGCAACAACATGCTTCTTACATGGTGTTCAAGATGATGCCACCTTTAATACATTTTCAGTGTTTGTATACAATATGAAAAAAGAGCGATAGCGTTACTGAAGTTTGAGGAACTATGTTTTGCTAGTTTTACACTCTGCATCCCTTAGACTGTCAGCAGCAGGTTTCTTGGTGTTTTTAATACTAGAAAATGTAAATGTCTTTAAAATGATGATACTTTAATGATTGGAACTTAAGATCTCAGTTATCTACAGAAGAGATTAAATTTTTTGACATAAAAGCTTGTAGTATACAAGCATTTTCTTTAAAGCACCTGGATTCTTAAATATTCAGAGAAAATTCAGGGAAAAATAATTTTTGTTACTTGGCTGAGTCCAAGTTATGTGCAAATTGCTCAGGACAATTTGGGCAATGTCTACTCACTTCCTACTTCAAATAACGCCTTAGTTTCTCTAATATAAGATGCAGTAGAATCCAAAGTCTGACTTTTCCAGTTTATCCTCCAATCTCCTTTCCATTAATCTTGTGACTTCCATTTTAAGATTTCAATTTTTCGTGGGATTTTTATTAAAATATAAACTAGAACTACTTTTCTTTCACACTTTTAACTGAAAAAATGTACAGAAATGGATTATTATCAGTGATTTATAGTTACAATGCATCAATAATTTAAGATGTTATTTACTCTTAAAGTAAATAAAATATTTTTTACTCTAAAACATTTATTGGTTGAACACTTTGGATTTTTCTGTGTAATAATTAGGGTCCAGTCAGGGAAAAATAATCCACTCTATATATTTCAATAGAAAGAAACGAATATTGAAGATTGCTTCCATAGAGGACAGAAGGGTTCAAAAGCCACGTAGAGGAAGGTCTAGCATCCCAGATAGTAATGGGAAAATGACACTGCTACCGTCCCTGGTGCTGGAATAACAAGAGAAAGTGTTGTCAGAATCCAGGAGCTGGGCTGCCTGGTGGGAGATGGAACCTCTAGTAGAATAGCTTCTCTGGAACCACAGAGAAAACTTAGTCCCTGACACCATTCAAAAGAGCCTGGGAAATATGATTTACTGTGATTCAGAGCAGAGTAGAAAAGAGGTGGTAAACTTATTTGAGAACATACAGACAAAGAACTGACACAATGGGAATCAGATTAGATGTTGTTTGGTGCATGAAGTTATGTGACCTTTTTGGTGCTAGAGATGAGACAGCTGACCTATCATTATCTTGCATCTTGGATAGCAGCTCCAGAATGGTGGCTGATTTGCACTGATTTCTCCTTCCTCACTCCTTATTTGGAAAAAGGTGTAATGTAGCCCACCCATAATGGGCATGAAGTAATTAAATAGTTTAAGCCCAGGTGGTTGTAGACAAGGTATGATGCTTAAAAGTATGAGACACCAGTATTATGTTCAGGCTAGATAATGCTCTCTTCAATGCAATAACATGAGAACAAGAATTCACTGACTAGCAAGAGTATTTATTCTTCTAACACACAGACCAGATAGACTCAAAAGACAGGTGTGGCAAAGTGAACATGGACAAACTCCATTTATAGTTGAAAAGGCAACAGACATTCTGAAAAGAGCCAGAAGGAGAGGAACTCTCATGTTTCTGCACTTGTGTGAGTCTGAACAATAGCTGATAAGAACAGGATGTGCTAAAGCTATAGAAATTCAGTTATTAAAGACCTCACACATCAAGTATAAGCTTTGAGCGATTACTTAACAGAGGTGCAGAAAGTCTTTAGAGTTGGAAGAAAAGCTCTGATGAAAGAAAATAGCAATGCCAATTTTCAGTGGTATAGGATGCAGAAGATCCGTGGATGTTTGAGTAAAATGATGAAAGAAAAATAGGATCCAGACAGAATCAGAGCATCGACACTTTCCTTAAAGATTCATCAGTTCCCTAGTGAGAAGGGACAGGAAGCAATGCTTGAACAATGCTGCGCACTTTGTTGTTTATATTTTAAACATAATTTAATGATTTAGTTTATTCATGCATTCAACAATTATTTATTTAATGTCTACTATGTGTTAGGATAAAATGATAAACTGGACTTGAGATAGTCCATGCCCTCTGGCGTCTTGTAGTCTAGGGGAAGATACTAACTAGTGACCAGAAAAGTCCAGAAAAATAAGTGTCATCATAGAGGAAGTGAGGGTCCTGGGGGAACTTTGGAGGAACACCTAATTCGGGTAGGATGGAAAGGAACGAAGGATTAGAGAGGAAATCCAGCTAATTTAAGCCTTCAAGGATGAGTCAGTCAGAGTTGTTCAGGAGAAGGGTAACTGGGGAGAGTATTTCAGGCAAGAGAAGAACATGTACAAATTCCTGTGGGCAAGGATAAAATGATGTTTTTGAGGATCTGAAATAAATTCAAAATGGCCAGTGGGTAGGTGAGTATGTACTAAGTAGAAAGAAAATAGACCAGAAATGTTAGCAGACTTCAAGCCCTTATAAGTCACGTTGAGGGACTTAGATTTAATTAATTCATTCACCATTTCATCCATTTATTCATCCATTCAACAGTTTTTAGCTATTCGTGTAGGACCTATATGCTAAATGTTTGGCATAAGCTAGCTATGTCTCCTACTCTCACAGAGCTTAATAGTCTATTCAGAGAGATAATGAAAAAAAGTTTCAATAAAGCATGAAAAGTTCTATGATAGGGCAGCTATTGTAACATGTGGTTGCTATGCAAACACACCAAACAGGCACTTAATCTGATTGTTGATGGAGATGGTGTGGTGGAGTGGGGAGGTAAGGAAGAAGTTCCAGAAGGAATGACATTTAAACTAAAACACCTGAAACTGATTAAAAAAATGTTTAAAAAATAAAAAAAAACAGAAAACGAAAACAAAAACTAGAACTAAACTGAAAAATTGTTAGGAGTTAGAGGGAGAAGATGGAAGTAGCAGTGCTCTAAACATAAGAAAGAGCATGTATAAGAAGGTGGAAACAAGAAAAAACGTGACTCATCTGAAGACATGAAAGAATTTCTGTATGGCTAAAGAATAAAAAGTTTGAAACCATGTTAAGTAGTTTGAATACATCCTAAGGGCATTAGGAATAAATATTTAGAGCATTCAGTAAAATTATTGGATATAAGATAAGTATAAAGAAATCAATAGATTTCCTGTATATTAGCAATAATCATTTAAAATGTAATTGACACAGACAATAGTTTGGTGGACACCAGAGGGTAAGGGGGGGGGGTGGTGGTAGATGAGGGTAAAAGGGATCAAATATAGGGTGATGGAAGGAGAACTGACTCTGGGTGGTGAACACACAATGGGATTTATAGATGATGTAATACAGAATTGTACACCTGAAATCTATGTAACTTTACTAACATTTGTCACCCTAATAAACTTCAATTAAAAAAAATGTAATTGAGGAAAAAATGGTGTCAGCAACAATAATAATATTGATAGTAGCAGCAAATACATATAAAGTGCTATGCCAGGCATGAAAGCCTCTACTCTGAAGTACACTGCAGAACCTAAGTGCTGTTTTCACTATGCTACGCTATCTCTAGAAACTTCACTGTGCAATTCATATCTTTATGGAAATGTTTTCTCTCCCTCTAGGCCTCTCAGTCCACCTTCCCTTCATTTACAGTGAAAAGCCAGGCATTCAGCTCTGCGCCTGCCCAAAGGCAGCCTGGAGTTCCCAGGGCTTAGAGTCTTCGAACCTCAGCTCCTGGGGAAGGGTAGGGCTGCCCGAGTCTGGGTGCTTTTATCCTGATGCTTTGTCCTTAATCTAACTGGTTTCATTTCCAGCAGTTTTCTTTCTTTGATTTGTCCTTGTTCTTACTTTTTAAAACTCTCCCTATACTTCAAAGCTCATTTGCTTCCCAATGCCTCTGGATCATTTCCATGCTGCATATGCTGTATTGGATAACACAGATGTTTTAAAATGCAATGTATGACACTGTGGACATGCACACAAGTTGCCCAGCTCACTGACCACAATGAACACATTTCCATCAGTGAAGGTGAGGTGTGTGGACAGCCCAGATGTTAGCTAGTTGAAGAAGCTCTCTGCATCTTAGCAAAACGACCTAACATGCTACTTTGAAATGACCATAATGCCTTTGGGAAAGACATTTATCTGTTTATGTTTAATTACCTAAGGCAATTGCTTCAAGAAAAAAGCCCAGGGAGAATTTATTTGCTCAATACTTTCTGTGGTGCTATTTTGTATTAAACATACGTACTATATAAATCCTTTGCTTCCACATTTTATCATCATTTCAGTATATTTAAAATATCACATGCTATCAGCATAAGCATGAAACTTGTTTACCGAATTTCTTCCTGAGCTGAGTCAAGACACTGCTTAGAACAAATCGCACGTACAAAATGAAGATAAAATGCCAACATCCAGAGCAAGGCAAGTAAATATTGTCATGAGAACAGCTGGAATGGAGGAAAGAGCCCTGGACTTGGATTAAGAAAAACTGGGTTTGCAACCCAACTTTTCTAATTAGTAGCAGTGGGACCTCAGATAAACCTGAGCCTGGCTTTTCTTACTCAAAATCAGGACAATGGATCTTGCCTTCCTTCTTTTTATTTGTCTACTTAAGTATTCATTACTCATAAACAAACACTTGCTGAGTGCCTACTATAGGGTAGGCATTTTGGTAGGTAAACAAACAGTCACAATGCCTGCCCTCATAGGTTATTATAAAAGTCAAATGCAACAATCATAGCAAGTGCTACCATTTATTAAGTGTCTACTATGTGCCATAGACTTTACGTTATTATCTTTATTATACTATGTGCCTTTTCAGGTAGTTATTACGCCCATATTGACATGAGGCAATGGAAGCTCAACTGAGAAACTTGTTCAGTTAGATAACTTATAAGGGATCTGACTGAGATTTGGACCAAGGTGAATCTCATTCAAAACACCCTGATTTTCCAGTGAAGCCTGTCAATATAAAAATTCTTTACAAACATAAAGCACCAGATAACAAAAATTATTTACTAATATTATTATCCATATCCACATGTGATGCTGTAAAAACAGAACAAAACCAAAACAGGAAACGGGTTTAGTCCTGTTTCTATGGGAATTCTTATACTGTTTCGATTCCTGGTTTTACAGTTTGAAATTTCCATTCTTTTCCCCCTGTGGGCACACATTCTGCTGTTCTTTTTCGGTCTGCAGATTATGGCTGGGCTCTTGGTAAGCACATTATTTTTCTTTTTTAAATTGAAATGTTTTTGTTGGAGAATCACTGTGTCAAGGAGGTTGTGTACCTCCTTGATGATGAAAATGCCAATTTCTCATAAAAAGGCAAAAACTCTAGCTTCAAAAGGTTGAATATAATGTTACTTAACTAATTTCAAATGGCTACTTTTAGGTCACTGAAAAAGTCCAGATATAAGAATAGTCTCCGGGGTCTGTAACATTTTCATTTGATTCAAGAATGGATAAATTTTAATTCATTTTAACCTCTTGCCTTTTGGTATTTGGCTCTTTTGACAGGAAGCATCTGTCTACTGTGAGGTTTGTCTAAGACTCCTGCCTTAAGCAGGAGTCTGTTTTTATATATCCTTGAAAGCTAAATAAGGGCTCAAATTTTTTGACACAATGTACATATACTATTTCAATAGGTTATTTGAAACTTTAATAGAAATATACATAGAAAATTGAAAAAATTTTAAGTGTATTTTTACAAAATAGATTATTACGAGTACCCCTTAAAGCCTTGTTCATTCTGTCTTTCAAGTATACCATGCCCAAACATAACCACTATTCTGATTGTTGTTACAAGAGATTAGTCTTGTCTGTTTTTGAACTTTATATGAATGGCAACAGAATCCTATAATATGTACCATTTTGTGGCTGGCTTCATTTACTCAATGTTATGTTTGTGAGATTTATTCATGTTGTTTTGTGCAAAAGCGTGTTCATCTTTCCTGCTGTATAATAGTCCATCGTTTGAAAATACTACGGTTTATTTCTTATTCATTTTCACTTGATGTAGGTATTTCAGTGGTTTCTATTTGTGGCTGTTAAAATTAATGCTGCTTTGAATATTTGTGTATTGGTACGTATGTCACTTGGTGCATTTATATATGCACTTCTCATGTGTATAGCTCCAAGGCTGAAGTTTCTGGGTATTTGAGTATTGATATTCTATGCGTTAGTAGATACTGCAAGTTTTCCAAAATGGTTGCAGTAATTTAAAAATTTCACCAGCAATATATGAGAATTACTGTTGTTCTCCATTCCTACTAGACTTTTTAATATTAGCCATTCTGGTGGGGATATAGTGGTATGTCATTGTTACTTCAGTTTATATTTCCCTCATGACAAATGAGGTTGAACACTTTTTACATTTTTGTTGACTATTTGTATGTTCTCTTCTGTGATGTGTTTTGGACTAGGTAGAAAAATGTCTCCCCGAAAATGTCCATGCCCCAATCCCTGGAACCTGTGAATATGTTAGGTTACATGGTGAAGGGAAATTAAGGTTGCTGTTAATCAACTTACCTTAAAACAGGGAGATTATCCTGGATCATCTAGGTGAGTCCAGTGTAATCACAAGAGTCCTTAACAGTGGAAGAGGGAATCAGAAGAGAGAGAACCAGAGATGGCAGTGTGAGAAGGACTCAGCTCACTGATGCTGGTCTTGAAGATGGAGGAACAGGGCCATGAGCCAAGGAGTGCCAGCAGCCTTTAGAAACTGGAAAAAGTGAGGAAATGGATTCTGTCCTAGAATGTCCGTAAGGAGTGCTACCCTGCTAACTAACACCTGGATTTTAGCACAGTGAGACCCATTTTCAACTTCTAAACTACGAACTATAAGATAGTAAATTTGTATTGTTTTTAATCCAATAATTTTGTGGTAATTTGTTACAACAGCACTAGGAAATTAGTGTGTCTTCAAGATTTTTGCTCATATTTTTATTGGGTGTGTCTTTTTGCTTTGCAAAGTTTTTTGATATATTACGGATATCAGTATTGTGTTGGGTTTGCTTAGTATTTTGCGTCTATGTTCTTGAGATTCACAAAATTTTCCTTTCTTGCAATGTCTTTGTCAAGTTTTTTTTTTTTTAATTTATTTTTTAAATTTATTGGGGTGACAATTGTTAGTAAAATTACATAGATTTCAGGTGTACAATTTTGTATTACATCATCTATAAATCCTATTGTGTGATAACAAGCTTTTGCTGGCCAAAATAAAATCCCTTTGGGATATGGTCCCTCTGTTTTCATTCTCTCATAGAATACGTGTAAGATTACTGTTCTGTGTTTCTTAAATGGTGGAATTTACCAGTGAAGCCACGTGGGCCTGGGGTTTTATTTCTGAGAAACTTTTTTCTCCTTTCACCCAAGCATTATTTAAAAGTACAGTAGTATCTCGGTTTTCGAATGTCTCTGTTGAAGAACATTTCAGTTTATGAATGCAAACCCGGAAGTAAATGCTTTAGTTTTTGAACATGTCTCGCAAGTAGAACATGTCACATGGCTTACACTGAGTGCAAGATCATAAGGCCTAGGTATCCACTGTTTTTGAACATTTCAGAACTCGAATGGTCTTCCGAAACGGATTACGTTAGAAAACCGAGGTATCACTGTATGGTTTTTATTTTAAATTTTCAAGAACATCAAATTTTTATACCTATTTTAATTTATTTTTATTGACATCTTACTTAGTTGTATTGTGATTCAAACATTAAGATTTTAAAATTACATTTGCAACATGGATGGACCTAGAGAATATTATGCTAAGTAAAATAAGTCAGATTGTGTAAGACAAATACCATATGATCTCACTTATATGTGGAATCCAAAGAATAGAATAAATGAGCAAACAAAACAGAAATAGACTCAGAGATATAGAGAAAAAACTGATGGTTGCTAGATGGGACGGGGGTGGTGATGGGGGAGAAGGTGAAGGGATGAGAAAGTACAAATTGGTAGTCACAATATAGTCATGGGGATATGACAATATAGTGTGGGGAATATAATCAATAATGTTGTAAAGATTATATAGGGTGCCAGATGAATACTGGACTTATAAGGAGGATCACATCATAGACTGTAGATGTCTGATCACTGTGCTATGCACCTGAAATTGAAGTAGAATAATAGTGAATGTCAACTATAATTAAAAAAAAGAAAAAATATGCATAGATAGTCACAGGATGTAAAATACAGCATAGGGAATATAGACAATAGTATTGTAACAGTTATATACAATGTCAGAGAGGTAGTAGATTTGGGGGTTTATCACTTTGTAAATGTCTACCATTGTTTCTACAACTAAAACTAATGAAAAATTTTAAAAAGATTTTTTAAATTAAAGGATTCAATTTGTTTAGTAGGTACACGATAATTCATATTTTGTCCCCCCCCCTTATTTTAGCTTTGATCAACTGTGTTTTATCAAGGAAATCTCTTCCAAATTTTCAAATTTATTTGCATAAAGTTTCTTATATATCTTTTCTTTTTAAATGTTTGCAGGATCTATAGTGATGCCATCATTTTATTCTTGAATTTGGTAGTGTTTGCTTTCTCTCTCTCTCTCTCTCTCTCTCTCTCTCTCTCTCTCTCTCTCTCTTTATCTTGATGAGTCTTGCTCAGAATTTATTAATTTCAACTTTTTTTTTAAAGGATAAACTTTTGGATTTGTTGATTTTTTTTCCTAATAAATGTGAATTTTCTATTTCATTAATTTCTGATCTTATCTTTAATATTTCCTTCTAATATCTGCATTTAACTTTCTGTTTTCTGAAAAGTGATGCTTAAATCTATTGGTATTTTAGACTTTCTTCTCTAATGTATACGAATTTTAACACTAAACATATCTTTCTAAGCACTTCTGCTACAAATTGCAAATTTTGATATTTTTGTTTCTCTCAGTTAAAAATCTTTTCTAATTTCCTTTCTGACTTCTTTCACCCATGAACCATTTAGAAGTACACTGCTTAATTTCCAAGTATTTGAGAATTTTCTAGTTATCATTTTGTTATTGATTTCTAAATTAATCACTACAGTCAGAGTGCATATTCTCTTTATTTCAATCCTTCAGTATGTGTTGGGATATTTTTTATATAGCAAAGTGTATTGTTAATTTTGGTAAACATTCATTTTGCATTAAAAAGGTATGTGTTTTGTACTAATTGTGAGTAGTGTTCTACATATGTCAAATAGGTCTACTTTGTTAATCGTGTTTTTCAAATCTGTGTCTTTGATATTTCAGTACCTATTTGTTCAATCAGTTATTGAAAGAAGTGTGTTAAAATCTTTTATGATTATAGTTTTATCTAGTGCTTTTCATTTTGTCAATTTTTGTTAAGTTTTTGAGACTATGTTATTAAGTATGTATAATTATAAATTATATTATTTCCCTAGGGGATTGACCTTTTTAACATTACAAAATGTCCCTTTTTATCCTTAATAATTCTTTTTTAAATCTACTTGGTCTGGTACTAGTTTCTAGTAGTTGAGAATTTGTTCGTTTTCTTTGGTTAGTATTCACATGTTATATTGGGCATTCCTTGTGCACTGTCTCACATTCTCTTGGACTTATATCTGATCCCAGAAATAATTACACAAAAATAAAATTTAGGGTTTAGGGAACATGGCGGCGTGAGGTGAGCCTCTGTAAAGCTCCCCTGGAATTTACAATGAATAGAACAATAAAAACTACACAAAGGACTCCCTGCACAGCAGACAGGCAAGACGAAGAGGCCCACTACTGAATTCACCTAAAGGTGGGCAAATCGCGCGAGCGGAGGAGGAGGAAAAGGAGAAGTGCGGAGACTGAAACGCGTGGGTGCAGGACGCAGACCTAGCTCAGTGCTCCGAGCTCGCTGCATCCCGGAACTACCGCAGCTGCGGGAGAGGGAAGAACTCGGACTGCTAGGGCTCCGCTTATGGCCCACAGGGCTGAGGGGGCAGCATATAAAACGGCTGACCCATCGCTCACGGCAGAGACCTCGCAGAAAAGACTGAGGGAAGAAGGCTGAAGAAAGTGGTTTAAGCCCTCACTGCTGAGCAGAGAACAGAAACTGTAGGCACTGAGACTAGCCGCCCCCTCCCTACCCTCCCAGAGCTCGACCCGCCCCCACCTGCCCGGTGCTAGAAACGGAACAGTAGCAGTGTCAGATCAAAAGAACAGAATATTTGCTGTTCTGAGAACTGTGGACTGCAGACACAGATTTGCAGCCCAACTAGTTCTGGCAAAGGGCAGGGAGCTGTGGAAGCAGCACGGGTTCTGGTGGTGGTCAATGCCATTGCCCTAGGCCACCTCTCACAACTCACCCCGCCCCTGACCCCACCTATCTGGGCAGATCCCTGCAGGAGTAAACAGAACTGCTGAAACACACGGGCTCTGAATCTGGAGCTGGAAGAGCTTTGGAATATCAGAAGCTCTCTGCATACCCACTGGGACACTGTGCCTTGTGACATAGACGACCTATTAACAAAGGAGAAGCCTGTCTCCCAGGGAATCCCCCCATTGTGTGAGAAGCTGGAATAGTGCAGAGAAAACATAGCATACCGTTTGGGAGAAGAAAAATAAGCTGCAGTCGGAGAAAAAATAAAACATTCTACCAACAAGTACTGGAAAACAAAAGAAAGACCGCTTCCTATCAACCTGTTGCAGAAGCCACTCCTGTAGATGTCTAGGAAGAGAAATAGTAAATCAGTAATTGCCATGAATAACCAAGGCAACAAAACAGCTCAGAAAGAAAGTGAAAAATCTCCAGAAAAGACACTAAAAGATACAGAAATATATGACTTAAATGACAGAGAATTCAAGATTGCAGTTCTGAAAAAACTCAAGGAGATGCAAGAAAACACAGATAGGCAGTTAAATGAACTCAGAAACACAATCAAAGAACAGCATGAGCATTTTACGAAAGAGATTGAAATTTTAAAAAAGAACCAAATAGAATTTCTGGAGATTAAGAACTCAATAGAAGAAATTAAGGATGAAATAACAAGCTTAGGTAGTAGAGTTGACCAGATGGAGGAAAGAATCAGTGACATTGAAGATAGAAAGCTGGAAATTACACAGATGGAAGAATAAAGAGACTTGAGACTTAAAAGAAATGAAAGAACTCTACAAGAACTTTCTGACTCCATCAGAAAGAACAATATAAGAATAATGGGCATACCAGAAGGAGAAGAAAGAGAGAAGGGAACAGAGAATATATTCAAACAAATTGTCGATGAGAACTACCCAAACATGTGGACAGAACTGAACACTCGAATCCAAGAAACAAATAGAACACCTAATTACCTCAATCCCAACAGGCCTTCTCCAAGGCACATTGTACTGAAGTTGTCTAAAAACAAACGACAAAGAAAGAATCCTCAAGGCAGCCAGGGAAAAGAAGACAGTAACTTACAAAGGAAAGCCCGTTAGATTATCATCAGATTTTTCGGCAGAAACTCTACAAGCCAGGAGGGAGTGGAACCAAATATTCAAACTATTGAAAGAGAGAAATTATGAGCCAAGAATAATATATCCAGAAAAGATATCCTTTAGATATTAAGGAGGAATAAAGACCTTTCCAGACATACAGAAGCTGAGGGAATTTTCTAATACACGACCTGCACTACAAGAAATACTAAAGGAGGCTATTCAACCATCATCAACAGGGACAATTTTGGCAACCAAACATAATGTTTTGGCAACCAAAACATAAAAAGGGGGAGAGTAAAGGCCTGAACAGGAATACGGGAATGGAGAAAGTAAGCATGCTGAAGAAAATGAAATACTCTAAATATCAAACTTTCTTTTTCATAAACTTAAGGGTAACCACTCAAAAATAATCCAGAACTGAAATATATACTGTAATAAAAGAAGAAACAGAGGGAAATATCATAGAATACCACCACACAGAAATAATAAACAACAACAAAAAGGCAAAGAAACAATGGAGACACAGCCTTACCAGAAAACTAAAGATAAAATGACAGGAAGTCCTCACATATCAATAATCACCCTAAATGTAAATGGACTGAACTCACCAATAAAAAGGCACAGAGTAGCAGATTGGATCAAATAACTAAACCCAACCATATGCTGTCTCCAAGAGACACATCTCAGCTACAAGGACAAGCATAGACTCAAAGTGAAAGGATGGAAATTGACATTCCAAGCAAATGGTATCCAGAGAAAATCAGGTATAGCCATAATGATATCAGATGAAACAGACTTCAAGGTGAAAAAGATAACAAGAGACAAAGATGGACATTTCATAATGGTGAAGGGGACTATACAACAAGAAGACATAACAGTCATCAATATTTATGCCCCCAATCAGGGAGCACTGAAATATACCAAGCAACTAGTAACAGAACTAAAAGTACAAATTGACCAAAACACAATTATAATAGGGGTCTTAAATACATCATTGACAGCTATGGATAGATCATCCAAACAGAAAATAAATAACGAAATAGCAGCCCTAAATGACACATTAGATGAAATGGACATAACTGACATTTATAGAGCACTTCATCCTAAAACATCAGACTATACATTCTTTTCTAGTCTACATGGAACATTCTCAAGGATAGACCATATATTGGGACATAAAATCAGCCTCAGCAAATTTAAGATGATTGAAATCCTACCAAGCATATTCTCTGATCACAAGGCTTTGAAATTGGATATCAACTGCAAAAAGAAAGCGGGAAAAACCACAAATACATGCAGATTAAACAACATACTTTTAAAGAAGGACTGGGTCAAAGAAGAAGTTATAGGAGAGATCAAAAGATACATAGAAACAAATGACAATGAAAATACATCCTACCAACATTTTTGGGATGCAGCGAAAGCTGTTTTAAGAGGGAAATTTATATCATTACAGGCCTATCTCAAGAAACAAGAAAACTCCCAAGTAAATAACCTCATGTTACACCTTAAAGAACTAGAAAAAGAAGAACAAGTGAAACCCAAGGTCAGCAGAAGAAAGCAAAGAACAAAAATTAGAGTAGAACTAAATGAAATAGAGCACAAAAAGACAAAGAAAAAATTAATGTGACAAAGAGCTGGTTCTTTGAAAAGATTAACAAAATTTACAAACCCTTGGCTAGACTCACTAAGATAAAAAGAGAGAAGACACTAAGAAACAAAATCAGAAATGAAAAAGGGGAAGTCATCACGGACACCACAGAAATACAAAGGCTCACCCAATAATACTATGAAGGACTATATGCCACCAAATTCAATAACCTAGAAGAAATGGACAAGTTCTTAGAAACATATAGCCTTCCAAGGCTGAACCATGAAGAACTGGAAAATCTAAACAGACCGATCACCAGTAAGGAAATTGAATCAGTCATCCAAAACCTTCCCAAAAGCAAAAATCCGGGACCAGATGGCTTCACTAGTGAATTCTACCAAACCTTCAAAAAGGATCTAATACCAATCCTGCTCAAACTCTTCCAAAAAATTGAAGAAGAGGCAGTACTCCCTAACTCATTTTATGAGGCCAACATTACCCTGATACCAAACCCTGGTAAGGATAGCACAAAAAAAGAAAACTATAGACCAATATCTCTGATGAATACAGATGCAAAAATCCTAAATAAAATTCTAGAAAATCGAATTCAACAATGCATTAAAAAGATTATTGATCACGACCAAGGGGGGTTCATCCCTGGGGCACAAGGATGGTTCAACATCCGCAAATCCATCAATGTGATACATCACATAAACAAAATGAAGGACAAAAATCATATGATTATATCAATTGATGCAGAAAAAGTATTTGACAAGCTACAACATCCATTTATGATTAAAATACTTAATAAAATAGGTATAGAAGGAAAACACCTTGACATAATAAAGGCCATATATGGCAAGCCCTCTGCTAATCTCATAATTAATGGAAAAAACTGAAGCCCTTTGCTCTACGTTCAGGAACACGACAGGGCTGTCCCCTATCACCTCTGCTTTTCAACATAGTGTTGGAAGTCCTTGCCAGAGCAATCAGGCAAGAGAAAGAAATAAAAGGCATCCACATTGGGAATGAAGAAGTTAAATTATCACTCTTTGCAGATGACATGATGCTATATATAGAAAACCCTAAAGACTCCATCAAAAAGCTCTCAGAAATAATCAACGAATACAGTGAAGTTGTTGGCTACAAAATCAACGTACAAAAGTCCATTGCATTCTATATACTAACAATGAAATCTCAGGAAAAGAAAAAAAAAGATTCCTTTTGCAATTCAAGCAAAAAGAATAAAATACCTAGGAATAAGCTTAACCAAGGATGTGCAAGACCTATATGCTGAAAACTATAAGACATTTTTGAAAGAAAGTGAAGAAGACACAAAGAAATGGAAAGACATTCCGTGCTCATGGATTGGAAGAATCAACATAGTTAAAATGGTCATATTACCCAAAGCAATATACAGATTCAATGTAATCCCCATCAAAATCCCAATGGCATTTTTTAAAGAAATAGAACAAAAAATTATCAGATTTGTTTGGAACCACAAAAGGCCCTGAATAGCCAAAGCAATCTTAAAGAAAAAGAACAATAATGGAGGTATCACACTTCCTGACTTTGCCTTGTACTACAGGGCTACAATAATCAAAACAGCATGGTATTGGCAGAAAAACAGACACATAGACCAATGGAATAGAATTGAGAACCCAGAAATAAAACCACATAAATATGGACAGATAATTTTTGACAAAGAAGCTAAAAACATACAATGGAGGAAAGACAGCCTCTTCAATACATGGTGCTGGGAGAATTGGATAACCATGTGCAAAAGAATGAAACTGGACTGCTATCTGTCACCATGTACCAAAATTAATTCAAAATGGATCAAAGACTTAAGCATAAGACCTGACACAATAAACTGTATAGAAGAAAACATAGATACTAAACTTATGGACCTTGGGTTCAAAGAGCATTTTATGTATTTGACTCCAAAGGCAATGTAATAAAAGCTAAAATAAACGAATGGGACTATATGAAGCTTAAAAGCTTCTGCACAGCAAAAGAAACCATCGACAAAATAAAGAGGCAACCAACTGAATGGGAGAAGATTTTTGCAAACAGTGCCTCCTATAAGGGGCTAATACCCAAAATATACGAGGAACTCATGAAACTCAACAACGAAAAACCGAACAACCCAATTTAAAAATGGGCACAGGACCTGAAGAGACATTTATCCAAAGAGGACATACAAATGGCAAATAGACATATGAAAAAATGCTCAACATCACTAATCATCAGAGAAATGCAAATAAAAACCACAATGAGACATCGTTTCACTCCAGTCAGAATGGCTATCATCAACCAGACAAATAGTAACAAGTGTTGGAGAGGCTGTGGAGAAAAAGGAACCCTCATACAGTGTTGGTGGGAATGCAGACTGGTGCAGCCGATATGGAAGGCAGTGTGGAGGTTCCTCAAAAAATTACGAATAGAATTACCATATGACCCAGCAATCCCTCTCCTGGGTATCTACCCAAAAAATCTGAAAACATTTATACATAAAGACCCGTGTGCTCCAATGTTCATTGCAGCTTTGTTTACGGTGGCCAAGACATGGAAACAACCAAAATGTCCTTTGATAGATGAATGGATAAAGAAGTTGTGGTATATATACACAATGGAATACTATTCAGCGGTAAGAAAAGATGATATAGGAACATTTGTGACAACATGGATGGATCTTGAGAGTGTAATGCTGAGCGAAATAAGTCAGACAGAAAAAGCAGAGAACCATGTGATTTCACTGATATGTGGTGTCATGCGGGAGATCCTGCTCACAGCGCCATTTGTCGTGTGGGACGGCCTGTGGGGTCTCTGCTCCCGCTCCCCACATAAGAACGCAGGACAGACGCGGGGTGTGGTCCGCCGACCTGGAAGGAGAGGCTCAGTGGCGCAGGGCGTCCAGAGGTAACCGGAGGCCGCGGAGAGTGGCCTGCGGCCATTTATTTCAGGAACGGAGGCTCCGGGCTGGACAGGCGTCGCTCTGAGGATTCTCCATCCAGGATGACTTCAGAAACTAGATCAGAGACTGTAGAAGATCTCAACCCTGTAAAAGTGTGTAATAAAGCATCTGCTTCCCTGGAGATGATTCAAGGCGTTTCGAAGGAGAAAATTCACCTTGGCTCTAGCCCTAAAAAAGAGGGAAGCTGTGATCCCAGCCACCAGGAAGGACTTCAGTCCACGTCCCTTCATTTGTCCCCCCAAGAACAGTCTGCCCATCATCGAGACAGGAGGCAATCCTGGCGGCGAGCAAGTATGAAAGAAGTGAACCGGCGGAAGTCACTGCCTCCATTTCATCAGGGCATCACAGAACTAAGCAGAACCATCAGCGTCAACTTGGCGGAAAGCAAACGGCTTGGCACTCTCCTGCTTTCCAGTTTCCAGTTCTCTGTTCAGAAACTTGAACCTTTCCTACGGGGTACTGAGGGCTTCAATCTTGAAAGTTTTAGAGCCCAAGCATCTTCTCTTTCTGAAGAATTAAAACTTTTTGCAGACAAGCTGGAAAGTAATGGAACTCTACAGAAATGTTTTGAAGATTCACAAGAAAAAGCATCAGATTTGTCTCTGGAAACATCAGTGGCTGAGATGAAGGAATATATAACAAAATTTTCTTTAGAACGTCAGGCTTGGGATCAGCTCTTGCTGCGCTACCAGAAGGAGGCTGAAGAGATCACATCCAGAGGATCAACTGAAACCAAAATTACTGAAGTGGAGGTGGAACCTACAGCATATCTTGGGTCTTCCCAGAGTGAAGTCCTTAATACAAAGCCTGACTACCAGAAAATATTACAGAACCAGAACAAAGTCTTTGATTACATGGAGTTGATGATGGAAGAACTGCAAGGATCAGTGAGGCAGCTGCATGCCTTTATGGATGAAAGTACTCAGTGCCTCCACAAGGTGTCAGTACAGCTCGGAAAGAGAAGCACGCAACAATTAGTTCCCTCACCAGCTCGAAAACTGCTCAAGCTTCAGCTACAAACACTGCCTACCACACATTGCTCTAAATCTTGTCAGTGACCTTATGCAGCTTTGGGGCCACAAGGTGCTCTAGGGGAGAAAAACGGGAAGGGTGTTTGTTACAGCACATGGCGACTCTGTGGCAAGCTGAGCTGTTGATATCTGCCCTGTTGTCTTTGAGGATAACTGGCTGACTGCAGAGCACTTCTATTTTTTCATAAAAGTGACAACATTGATGCATCCCAAAGAATGTTGTATAGACACTTTTTCCCAGAATGCAATGTACTTTAAATTTCTGTTTTGGAATGACCTTCAGAACTCGTGGCCTATTCTTTTAAATATCCTTTGTGATCAGAAGTCTTCATCTTGTGTAGATGTTTTTCAAGTTTTGAAACATCCAAAGTCATTCAGCATCAAACCCAATGAAACATTTTAGGGGTCAAGTTGAGTTCTGGTTGTAAAGGAATGAGACTAATTTTCTAGTGTGACTCCGAAGGTGGTTTTAGGTAGAGAAGTTGTGGGCATTATTTCCATCATGTGGGTATGTACGAGAACCTAATTGTCCGACAGTCATATATCACTTCACAAGATGTCCAAATTGAAAAAAATACCACGGATTCTCTGTCTTGATGCCCATGGTGTGCTTCAGCTTTTAATATTAAGTCAGCTTCCTAAATCCTAGATTCATGGCAAGAAGGGGCTAAGTATTCCTTTTCATTGTTCTCTTATTTGTTAATATTTGCATTATATAATTGTACATAATTAAAAGCTTTCCTTTGTAAAAAAAAAAAAAAAAAAAAAAAAAAGAACGCAGGACATGGTGAGGCCAAAAAGGAACACCCACGGAGCCATAGGTAGGGGAGTCATACCACTATATTCTCTCTGGCGGCACTATACTCTCAATGGAGGCTGGATTCACACTGTCCGCAAACCGCCATCCACACTTGCCAGCCCAGCCACCATCTTCTTGCTAGCCCCCATTCTTTTTCTCTTCCCTCTCTTGCTGGCGTAGCCACAGCAGTTATATTAGTGGCCAATGGCTCACTGGTTACAGCTGACGGCCAACTAGCCACAGCTGATGGCCATGCAATCACAGTTGGCCATTTACTACCTGAGCCAGCACCTGTCTATGTGAGGCCGAGAGCCTGGAAACTACTTTCTGGGGTTCTGCCCCCACATGTGGTATATAAACCAAAAACAACAAAAGAACAAGACAAACAAATGAGAAAGAGAAACTCATAGACACAGACAATAGTTTAGTGGTTACCAGAAGGTAAGGGGGGTGGTGGGTGGTAGATGAGGGTAAGGGGGCTCAAATATATGGTGATGGAAGGAGAACTGACTCTGGGTGGTGAACACACAATGGGATTCGTAGATGATGTAACACAGAATTGTACACCTGAAATCTATGTAATTTTACTAACAATTGTCACCCCAATAAATTAAAAAAAAAAAAAAAAAAGAAAGAAAGTGCATGTAAAGCAACGGGCATATGGAGGCATTTTAAAAATCGACATCCGAGATGGCTGTAACCTATGTAGTCACATAGGGTTCCAAGCTCAGAAGGGCCCGATATTTGGTTTAATGTTCTGCTGTCTCTATCATGAAAGCATTAATAATTTTATCTATGAAGTAAAAAAAAAATACAAAAAATAAAATTAAATTAAAAAATTCTTTCTCATAAAGAATTGAATCAGTATGTGAACTGGTCTCATGTACCAGGAAAACAGGTCAGAGTCATCAGTACCAGTATACATCCTAGGGAATTTACTAAACCTAAGGTTAAAATAAATAGGCATCAAAGCAAAACTCAAGGCACGCACGAAGGGAAAACTATCAGATTGATATTAGATTCCTCCTTATGCATTAGTTTGAGAGCTCATCAGGTGCTTGAAAACAGTGTGTTTCATTCTAGGGGAATGTAAAATCCAACAATTTTCACCTAAGGAGGTGGTCCTTGAGGCATAACAAACATGTTTGTGTTCAAGGACTTTAGGAATACAGAACTTATAAAAGAAATAATCCAAATTTAACTAGACAGCATAAGCTAACCAGACTAGAGATAAATCAAAGTAAAAAAAAAATTTTGAAATGAAAATACTAGAGATGAACATTTAATCCATTTAAATATAGAACTAAACTTTGAAATCTCTCTCAGTTAATAGAATGTAAATGTTATAAACCTTAACAATACACAAATAAAATAAAATGATCAGAAGGGGGAGGAAGCCTAAGTGTGTCAATTTCATGCATTGTTACAGCAGGGAATTGATAGATTCCACCTAAAATTAAAACATTTAGTTTAAAATATATAAATAACTCTAGCCTCCCGGCGCTTTTTAGAATACTTTTGATTAACTTTACTGAGATATTTTGACATCTTGTTCAGTTAATTCAAGTATAATAAAAATGACCCCTATGTATATGAGGAAAGAAATGCCTGAAATAGTGGTTAACCATGTCTTTTGGGAGATGGTAAGTTTTTAATAATTTTTTACTTTTTCATTGTTCTTTTCCCTATTGCTTGACTTTTTCTTTTTCTATAACAAGCATGTATCATTTTTATGAAATCTATAAAGTTATTTTTTTAAAAAATTTCAAAAGAGCAATAAAGCCATCCTTAGCTAGATAGATTTTTCTCTTTTTCTAAATTACTTTTAGAAAGAAACTTTATATTTTATCTTAAAAGATGCTACTGATGGAATTATTCTTTGTCATGGTGATCCTAATGTGATCAATTTTTATTGGGGTATCACTAATGAAGAGTGTATCCTTTTTCTCTGCAACTTCTACCATTCTATAACATTCAGTATAACCTTTCATATCCCAGACTTCTCTGTTTCAAGTCAGTCTGTCATTTCTTCTTCTTAGATCTATGAACAGACATTGTCACCCAAAAGGAGACTCTCTGAGGAGCAGGATGACAGTGGGGTGCTACCAGTTTGAAAGTTCGGCAGATTGACAGCCATTCTGCTGTGTACTATAATAGAGTCAGAGAATTAAAATGCAGAGTGACTTACTTTATGATCAAAGATAGGGAGGACAGGAAAAATTTGCTCACAATTATTGAACACCTGATGTATGCCAGGCATCCATCACAGCAACCCTATGAGTTAAGTGTTACCAATCTCACTGTACACATGAAACAACAGGAACCTGGGGGGTGGGGTGGGGTGGATGAATTGCCTGTGGTCGTGGGGCTATCAGGGAAAGCCTGTTCTTCACCTCGCTTTCCTCTTTCTTTCTATTGCTGCTCTAGAAATGTTCCCATTTGTTTTTTAAAAGTTTTACAATTTTGTTTATTGCACTTAAAAAAAAAACAGCTTAAAAATTTACCTTTCATACAGATAAAGTTTTGCTCCAAATTGTTTTTATTAAGAATTTCTACAAAGACAACAGAAGCAGATGATTTCAGCCAGAATCAAAATTTACTGGTGAAACGAGACCAAACTCACAAAGAGTTAATTACTCTAGCTCTAATTAAGTGTAGTCATCTTAGAAGAAAAAAAGAGAAGAAGCAGCCTGCTTTATCCTGGCAAGACGTCTCTAAAACAGGGACGATCTGTCACAGACTCACAGAACATGGTAATTAAGGTCTGAAACGCTTTCCAATCAAAGAGCAGGAAGAGTTCACTCAGAGTTAACTGTTTAAATAGCTTCCCTTGTGAAATGGCATTGCTACTGTATGTTTTTAGATTGAATTAATTTAATTTCTTACTGTTTGCTTCCAAGTAGGAATTAAACCTTCCATTAGGAATTGCTAATGGTACCCATTCTGGACTCTCTTAGCCCAAGACAGGAGAAGAGGGAAGGACTAATGTAGTGTGTATGTTATGTGTGCTGCAGCCAGAGTCTGGTCACAGGGCTAATGTTTGTAGCAGGCAGGGGTAATGAGCAATTAATGAACCCACATTGTGCTTACACGTCTCATTTTGAAACTAATCATTGATGTGCTGTAAGTAAGTTGTTATGCTTTCACAAAAGCATTAAAATTCACAGTAAATAAAAATGTGTATATTGTTCCAAAAGTATGCTAAAATTTCACGTTTCATTTCACAACGGAGCCCCAGTCAGTCAACACATTCACGTTATGACACCTGTAACTCCCACATGGCGGTGCAATTTAGTAACAATTGACTTTCTCATAATAAAACAATCACCTGAACGCAGTTTCATGCATCGGTCCATGGTTCTCCCTTGCTGTCACTGTTGACCAGTATTTAGGCTCTACTCAGGACACCTACTCCACTTACAAAGTACAGCAAATAAACACAAACGTTGCAATTGTCACTTTCTTCTTACTGAGGACTTGAGGATTACCATTTTTCTAAATTCACTGGGAATTTGCATTTATATACACGTCGCACAGTCATTAGTTGCTTATATTAAAGGGCAGATTTGATAGATCATGTTTAGGTCTAATGTAACTGGTGAAGAGAAATGCTATTCACTTTTCAAAAAATGATTAACTATTTCAGCTACCTGATAAAAAAAATAGCTAATAATTGTTGAAATTTTTTTTGGTGAGGTCCTAAGCCCTTTGTGCATTGTTCCTTTTAATATCCTCAATAACCCTGTAAAGTATTATAATTATCCTTGTTTACATGTGGGGAATCTGAGATTAGGTTAAATAACTTGCCCAAGGTCACATGGAGCAGGGTTTCACACCCAGGTAGTTTAGCCATGAAGGCTTGGTTGCTGTACCATATGTCTTCTTCAGAGGTATGAATGACAGTTGCTCTTTGTGTACCAGAAGGTTGTTTAATTATTAGAAAGGAGTAGGGAAACTTTTAAGGGTCTAACATTATGTCCTGATAGTGACAGATTAACTAGGAGCATATGTTTCCTGTCTATACTAGCAAAGTTCTTGATTATTTAAATCAGTGAAATGAGAAATGAATGTTATAGGACTTTACATTTTTACTCTTATTGTTTCTGACTACTGAATGTTATGTAGAAGCAGAGCAAACGGGAAAGTCAACCACTTATGAAACTAGAAGGATATCCTCTTCCTCCATCTCAATCCCTCCTTATTCTGCTACTCTCTTAAAATTTATTTAAAAATTTCATCACCTACCTATGGGTTTATCATGTTACTAACTCATCCAATCCATTTTCCATTCAAAATTATTCCTCATGTTGGTGAAATTGTGACATTCAATGGATCGAGATCCTGAAACATTTTATACTTCTTAGTATGATCTAAACTCTTTGGAAAAACTCTGGCCTCTGGCACAATATTTTCAGTCATAAGAGTTTAGTTTCCTATGACCTCACTGGTATATAACAATGAATCTTGAACTACATGTTTAGCAAAAGCAGTGGGAAAATGGATGTCAAATCCATTAATCACAGATGAAAAAAATTCTCTGGGTTGGAATGTCAACCAGGCATTAGCTATGCCTTGCACTATAAAATCTATTCAAATGACCTCCTGATTAGGTCAGCTTGTCCTTCTGCCCTGAGATATTTTAAAAACAATAGCTGGCAGTTAGGGCTATAGTCCCAGTGATACTTTAGGCTGCGGGTAGTAAATATTTGGTCATAGGGACACCCACGAGCAACTCCTGTGCAGCATTTTGCTCATAGCTGTCAGTTTGACCAAATCCCATGCAAAATTGATATAAAACTGCAGGTTCTGCAAAGTAAATATGTCCATTAGATGAGAAGTGTTTCAGGGTAATTTAAAACAGTCTGAAAATACTCATTTGTAACTGAAGGATTTATTTAAGATTGATTTTGGGAAAAGTAAATGTAAGCAAAATGGTGTTTACCTCTTATACTCTAAATAAAAGAAAGCACTAAGAAAAACATCATTGTACCTGTGAAAATTGATGTGGTTGAGAATGTGATATGGGCATTTGTGGCTATATTAGAAATGGAGTGACATTAACTGCTAACCATCTGAAAGTTGCAAATGACCATTTATGAATTCCTGATGTAAACATACAGCTGCAGAGTCAAGTATATTTACAACCTGTGAATCACTAAAGACTTGGGAGGCAGCATTGTGTCCCTGGCAGATGCTACCCACCTTCCTCAGCCCTCCCAGTGGCATTCAGGGACAGAGGCTGCTTCTGGAGAGAAGGAGAATAAAGACTCCAAAAGGCTTACATTAGAGTGGCTTTGAAATGAAATGCATTTTTAAAATATGCTTTAGTGCTGCTGTAAAATAATGCTATTGTTGTGGTTGTCATATTTCTGTTAAAAATGAGGCTATTTATACAGTGATAGAGACATTGAGCCTGGAGGGAGAAACCGGACATGTTGGAGTGTCTGATGATATTCTTTTCCTTCCTGGGCACTGGGAGATTCCTCAGTGGTCACTCACATTAGCAGAATGTAGAACACGAGCTGAGTAATACCAGGAATTCCTCACGGGAGGAACCAAAAGCTATTTTGCCCATTATATGCTACCTCTTGAGTGCCACATTGTTGGGGGATTTAATGTGTATGCAGGAGCTAGAGGAAGCCATTTAGTGGGGCTCTACTTTGAGTTTGGAGCACCAAATAGCAAATAATACTGGATATTTTAATTATATGAATGGCTGAGGTTTTCTATTTCAGGGACTTTGGGACTTTTTGTTAGCTAAGAGCAACAAGGGAATAGCTCAAATAATCATCCAATGGCAGGGGAAGAACTAGTGACACAAGGAAATTTGAAGGGACAGTGGGTGACCAAAATAAAGTGCATTATAATCACCCTCGCAGAGCCATGAGTCTACAGAGAGGAAGAAGAGAAAGCTTTAGACTGAAGCTTGGGTAACACCAACATTTGAAGAGCTTGCTGAAGAGGAGGCATCTTTGGAAGAGAAATTGCTGGGGAATAACACCTTCCACTTTGTTATAGATTTAAACCTCACAACGTTTTTGTTTTTTTTTAAATTACCAACCACTTTTTTCAGATAAGTAAACTGAGCTTAGAGAGAGAAATATTAGTCCCAAGGTCACATAGCTAATATGTGGGAGAACGGGGATCCAAAACCTGCTGTGATTCATAGCAAAGCCACTGTGCTAACTACTCCCTAAATCTTAAAAAAAATCAAAAATCAAAAATCACCGGCTTAGAATTACAAGGAAAATATGAGTAAAGAACTGAGTGGTATTAGAACCAATAATACAATACTGAACATTTCCAAGGCAGGGTTGGCAAGAATCTGATGCTGACTCAAAGGATTGCAAATAAAATTGGCATATGAGTCAAGATATTGTAAGTCTTCGATACCAATCTATAAACCCTGGTACTAAACATGTGCCTTCTCTCTGATATTTTCCACAGTAGGCTGACACTCAGTTCAACACCTGAGGTCAGATGGAATGACCTGCTTGTTCCTGCAGTGTCCCCAGGTCTAGAGGATGCTGAGGGAGACCGCGTTCATTGTTTTCACCCACCCTGAATCTATACCTCTTTTGTAGGCATTTTTTAGTTTTCCTCATTATTATGAAAAATGCACATAAAATAATTTTACATTTGGGTTTTGATTATGTGCTGAATGAGGATCTTTAAGAAATGTATTCATTAAAAAAAATGAAACATGGCCTTTATGAGTTACTTCACCTATTTAAAAACATGTTTTTAAGTGAAGCCCCAAGCTGATTCAACAAGCATAAGATTCACTTGTCATTTTAGTTTTAATTAATAATGACATGGAATAAGAATAAGGACATACCTTAACTGAAGATAAGTGCTGGTGAGGTGAGTTATGACTGAGAAACATGAGGCACCTGTGAACATGTAGTAGTGGGAGCCATCGTGGAGAAGGGCTGTCATGCCATTAGCAGTTGATTTTTATTTTCTTCTTAAAGGCTTTCTTCTTTCAGTTTTCATTTAAGTTTTAATTTTGGATTTTTTTTTTCTCATAGAAATGTCTTACATAGCAGTAAAAATAAGATTAAGTTCTTAGTTCCTTTTGAAGGAAGGCTGCTTACTGAGGTGAGAGAGGCCATTCCCAGCCCCAAACAGTACAGAATTTGTACTGTTTAACTGGAAATAAAAGTCTGCAGGTAAAAAAGTCTATTTTTCTGTTCTTCAGTATTACTTACATGTCCATCCTTTCTGCTCTTACAACTTTGCAAATGCCATCTTGTTCTAAAGAGTGCCTTATTGATAGTACAATTTTCAGGTAAATCAAAACCTTCCCTCTCTTTCAATCTAATCTCTCTCTCTCTCTCTCTCTCTCTCTCTCTCTCTCTCTCTCTCTCTTTCTTTCTCTCTCTCTCGTGAATTAATAGTAAAGAGAGGTTACTTTTTATGATGTGTGTCCTGCATATAGACCTGACCACCGAAGGAAGATTCTGTTCTGATCCTAGTGATACTTGTTATTTGATTTCTTAAATTAATTTTTTATTTGTAATCTCAGGTTTTGTTGACCTTGAAAAACCCTCTGAAAGAGCAATCTGAGCACTGATTTCAGTGTGTAGACAGGCCTATGGAGAATAAGGAATAGTAATGTAGTCTGATAGGTCAAATTTTGGATTCCTATTTCAAAGGTCAGAAGCGCAAATTCTATTAAGGTTGTGCTTATAATAAAATTTCTTATAAACCATTTTTTTCATCTTAAGTTTGAAAACTATAAAATGATCTATAATCCAGAATATTTCCTGTATTGGGGAAAAAAGCTGAGTTGTAAAAATAAATATAATGACTGCCACTAAAAATAAGACATTACACTGACCCTCCATTGATTTCAATATGAAACAAGAGTTCAGAGGTGAATGGACAAATTTACAATTGAAAATACTTCATTGGAAAAACTGAGGGCTCCAATGTCATCAACAGAATTTCTGCTAGACTTTTGATGTGACAGACTGGTTTGGTTCTGTGCAAACTCTGGGATGTGGCTGTGAACTGGCTCTGGGAGTCTTAGAGGTGGGATGGTAGATATCTCAGTTCATAACAGTTCAGTCTGTAGCTTCCACTCCTAGCTACCACCACCATCCTTCCCCCCACAAGTTCATGTCCTTCTCACATGCCAAACACATTTATTCCATCCCAACAACGCCCGAAATCAGAACTTATTTCAGTATCACCTCTAAAATCTAAAGTCCATAGTCTCATCTAAATATCATCTAAAACAGATATAAGTGAGAGTGACATGTGGTGTGATTCATCCTGAGGCAAAATACCTCTCCAGCTGTGAACCTGTAAAACCAGACAAGTTATGCGCTTCCAAAATACAAAGGTAGAACAGGCATAAAATAGATGTTTCCATTCCTAAGGGGAGCAATCAGAAAGAAGAAAGGGGTGATTGGTCCCAAGCAAGTCCAAAATCTAGCAAGGTGAATTCCATTGGAATTCTGGTCTGAGGCAGATCAAATTTGGGAATAGGATAAGTCCAAAGTGCCCACTGAGATATTCATCTCTAATGAAGTCTTGGCATTTAAAAAGCATGGTATTACAGTTAATGTGTGGTCTCTATGTCTTTTGGAATACTATCTTTTCTTTCTCCAATCAAGGAGTAGTGACCGCTTTCCGCTGTTGTCACCCTTAGCTTTGTAGGAAGATATTCATGTGGCATGGAGAAGGAAACCTACCTGAAGGTCATTTCTGTATCCAAACTATCAGACACAATGAAAGATTAAAGGACCAGATTATTTATATCTGAATTGATTGGCTTTACAGGTGTCATAATTCAAGAGCTTCTAAAAGGATAAACTCAAAAGGATATTTAATACTGCATATGAAAATTTTATGCAGAATAAGATGATTATATGAAATATAGACTCAGTATTTAAAAATTTGTGAGATTATTCCACAAGATTTCAGGTCTTTTTTTGGGATTTTGTCTATAGGTAAGTCTCTGCTGTTTGGATATTTTTATGCCACATATAAACCTGAAATGTGGAGCAATTAAATTTCAAACCAGTAGGGTGTGTGTGTGTGTTGATGGTGGTGACCAGATCAGGCAAGGAATTCCCCTTGATACCATCTTGATTGTGACCTCCCGGGGGCAGGATTGTGTTTCTGAGTCTTTTGGTTCCCTTGGACTTGGTGATTTAGTGATGGGCCTACTGTTTCTTTCTGGGTTGTCTCAGAACCCAACAGGAGGGATACACTTAGGAAAAGGAAATCTTAGTTTCTGGCTCATATTCCTTAATCAGGGGCTTACTGGTCCTCAGCTCCTAGTGTCCTTTCTCTGGTTCACATATCTATGGGGAGTTTTTGTAAGGATAGAGTGACCATTACGTCGTGTTTGCTGCCACGGAGTTTCCTCTGCTCTCTCCTTCCTGTGGCACACCAGCCCCTCATTCTGTGGCTCACTGGTTATCACAAGGCCCTCAGCCCTCTGGCTGTGGCTGTTCATCCTGAGTAGCTTTATGAAGTCACTGACTACCAAGAGTTTACTAATTTCTATTTCAATTATCACCTACTAGGGGAAAAGAGGCTCCTTTTCCCATTAGTGTTTATAGTTTCTTAGGCCACAGTACAGAGAGGTCTTGCTCACTGAGTTCAATCCCTTGGCTAGTAGAGTATTGGTTCAGTTTATTTAGTTTGGCACAATTTCCCTTAACTGAGTTTGGGAGAGAATTAAAGGGATTTTGTACAGGCACACCTTGGAGATATTGTGGGTTCAGTTCCTGACCACTGCAATAAAGTGAGTATCTCATTAAAGTGCGTCAACAGAATTTTTTGGTTTCCCAGTACATATAAAAGTTATGTTTACACTATACTGTAGTCTATTAAGTGTGTAATAGCATTATGTCTAGAAAACAATGTTCATACCTTAATTGAAAATACTTTTTGCTAAAAAAATGTTATCCAGCATCTAAGCCTGTGGGAAAAATGGTGCGGATAGGCTTGCATTACACAGGTTTGTCACAAACCTTCAATTTGTAAAAAATGCAGTATCTGCAAAGTGCAATAAAGTGAAGTGTAATAAAACAAGGCATGTCTGTAGAATACTAGACACAAATCATTCCTCCCAACTAACGTCCCTTACAGGGTTGTTGGTGGAGTGGAAAAGCCCCAAATCTCTCTTCCCTCAAGTTGATTTATGGCCCTGTTCAGCCTCCCTTTCTTCTTCCCTCCCTCCCTCCCTCCCTCTCTTTTCTCCCTTTGTTTTTCTTTTCTTCCTCCTTCTCTTCCTCCCTCATTTCTTTTTTCCCTTCTCTCATCCTTTCCTCTTGAGAATGGGTCCCTTGGTTGGGGAGAATGAAGATCAGGAAGGTACAAAAAAGTGTCAACAAACATTTACTTCACGAGTCTGCCTCTGGGAGAGCAACTCACTCATCTCCCTGTGGTGGGGCTGCTAAATGTTCGGCATCCCTGCTGCCTGGGAGACAGGGGGGCTTGGAGGGGCTTTCTTGCTTCCATAGACATGATAATTTTGGAACATAAACTTGAGGGGCAAAGCATCAGTAGGAGCTGGGGTTTGGGTACAACTGTTTATTAATTTTTTTCTACTATAACCCATAACGGGGCCTGTAATATAAGATGACACACTAAGGACAAAATGTAAGCCCTGTTTAATTCACCTGTTTATCTTTGTCTGTTGAAATTAACCCTTATTATTGAGTCCCCATACTATTATTTTCTAATTAAAACATATATATATATATCTAATGAGCTTTCAGAATAATAAAGCATTTATAATACTCTAATGAAGGGCATTCTTTTAATCTTTATTTACTTAGCAGCATAATCAAGACCAACTGAGAAAGGTTAAATGTGGTCAAAAGAAACTGATGAAGAGTGGCTATTAAAAGATAGAGCACATATACGCAGACTATGGTTAAATAATGGTAAGTAGGATGTGTTTATTAAAATGATGCAGAGATTTTATCCCTTCATTCTTGATGTCTCTTAGTACCTGACATTATACTGCTACAGTTTCCATGGAAACGGCACACACTCTTCCTTTCCGCTGACCTGAAGTTCAAGCCCTGTTGTTGCAATAGAAATGCTCAGAAGCACCTCCATTTTTATTAAAAATAAAAATACCAAATCTATGCAAAAAGTAAAAGCAAAAAAATAGGGCAAGAAAATCCATTGACTATATTGCAGAAAAGAGAATGCACAATGTTTTCATTAAGAGGGAATCAAAAAACAATTTACGATGCTGGAGGTGGAGAGTGTCTGTCGTTTCCTTCCCCCAAATTACCTTAGAATTGATCCTCCTCAGCCTGCCTTAACATCTGCACCTTTCATTTCTAATTTAATATGTTCTACTATTTTTAGTTTTCTAGAAGTATCTCTTTTACCGATGTAAGAAGTTGTTTCTCTGTGACTCACAAAAAGTGTTGATTTTGTCTATCAGTTATGTCTTTAATAAAGAAAGGTTAAATTTAGGGTGGGATGGCTGGAATAAGATGTTTCACATGAGGTCACAAGGTGGGTCTGCTGTCCATAGCTGCCTTCTGCTTGGTTTACTAGTAAGATACTTTGGATCGCAAGTAACAAAAACCTTAACTTTGATTGGTCTATATAAGAAAATGGATTCATTGGCCTATGTCACCAAAGGGTCCAGAGGTATGGTTTGATAGGGTCTCTAGGTCTGTTCCTCTAGGATTTTGCTAAATCTGAGCTCTGTATGCTGACATAGTTCTCATTGTAGCAAAATTCCTGAAGTAGTTACCCAGATTACATCAGCCTGCCACACAAGAGCAAGAAAATGAGGACATCTTTTCCAGGATTCCCTATCAAATAGCTTCTTCAGCTCTATTGCTCTGACTGGGTCAAGGGCACACCCATGATTCATGATTCAATAACTGGTTATGTAGATTGGCTGTGGGCCTGAGGCACATGTTCCGTTCCTGGAACTTGGAGAAGTCAATCTCCTACAAAGGATATGGGATGCATGGCAGAGGAATAGATAATGATATGAAATTTAGGCAAATTACCAAGAGAAGAAATGGATGGATGCTAGGGAAACAGCCGCAGTAAAGGGCTAACTCATTCTAGAAACACGAGTCTCAGACCAAATTTTCCACAATGCCCAGCACCTACAAATTTCTGGTGTATATGTGAACCTCTTTGTAATACAAATCAAATCTCACATTTGAAAAAGAAATGTTGATTAAAGTGCAATCTCACCTTCTTTCCTATTCACAATTTAACCTTCTGAATTTAATCCTGTTTGATGTTGCAGCCTGTCTTCACATTACCTTGTCTTAGGCTCCTTTTTCTTTCTTCTGTAGTACTTAACACCTTTACCATACTGTAATATTAATGTTTACGCTATTTATTGTTATTATGTTTGCTGTTTATTATGTTCATTGATGCATCCCAAGTCCTTAGTGAATGTCTCATTCCATAAATATTTGTTGAATAATTAATGAATTGAATAAGTGAATAATTGGAAGTGGCCAGGTATTTTGTGGCCATTTATTAAGGCCATTTGATTGTTCTGATTTTTGACAAGGGGAGGTAGTGCCAAAATCCCTATTTCTGCAACTCCTTGTGCTCCTGAAAGCAGGTGGCAGTAACTTAGACATTCTGGGAGAGACTAGTTTTTTGGTCTCTGAAACCCTTTTACTTGGTTGGGAATGAAAGTGGTGGAATACATGGGAAGCATGGATCGATTGTAAGGACTGTATGAAAGCCAACAAAGGCTTCAAGCAGCCAAGATCACGCTGGGCTTGAAGGAGTTAACTGTGCCTTAGAGGAGTGCTCTGCTGACCACTTAACATACCAGTGGATATCTGGACACACTCCACTTCAAGCCTCTTGGGACGATTTGCAGTTTAACGTCAACTTGAAAACAAGATGCTTCTCTCAATTTAGGGTAAAAAACACCTCTTTTATCTATAATGGCCATTCAGCCTGAGTAGCATAGGCATGGGCCACCTAAGCAATTTCTTTACAAAGCAAACCTTGAGATTACCAGAGAGAAAGACCAAGTTGGGGAAAGAGGCTGGCAGGTGAATTTTCTGCTCTCAGTGACCTGGGATAAAGGATGGAAACTTATACCTACCCTCTTGTGAGAAAGGCTAAAATTCACAGTTTTTGACTCTTCCTTAGGACATTGTGATGGCTAAGGGCACATGACAACTTCCAGTTTAGCTCTGTCTGTTGGCCTCTCAGACTTATCCCAGGGGTCATACCATGGGTTCCATTTTAGGGCTATGACTCTTGTCTCCACCACTGGGGTGTCAGAGTAAAGCATTCAGGAGACCACCCCATGGAGAGCATATCCCCAGCTCTTAACACAATTTTATCTAATTTTTCTAAACAAATGCCTGTTTTGTGAGCTCTCTTGCCAATTCAGTTCGCAAACTCATCCTAGAAAAAGTGCTACATACCTCACTGCTGAATATCACTAGGGTCACCTTAGAAGTATTCCCTTTGGGAAGCTATGCACTGACGCCAGTGCCCAGTCCACCATTCAAAGCAATTTTGAAAGTCATTTTTTGGAATGGCTGTCAGAGCTGTTATTGTATTACCCTTGATGTCCTGAATGTCATCAAAATGTCTTCCTTTCAATGTTTCCTTTATCTTTGGGCAGAGAAAGAAGTCATTGGGGGCCAGATCAGGTGAGTAGGGAGGGTGTTCCAATACAGTTATTTGTTGACTGGCTAAAAACTCCCTCACAGACAGTGCCATGTGAGCTGGGTGAATTGTCATGACGCGCAGCAGCCATGAATTGTTGGCAAAAAGTTCAGGTTGTCTAACTTTTTCATGCAGCCTTTTCAGCACTTCCAAATATTACACTTGGTTAACTGTTTGTCCAGTTGGTGCAAATTTATAATGAATAATCCCTCTGATATCAAAAAAAGGTGTTAGCAACATCATTGCAACGAGTTCACAAACTTAATTGTCAGAACTCGTACACCTGAAATCCAAGTACCTTCCAAGGATGATAACCACATTGGTAAATATTTCCATTGTGTAACACTCCAGCCAGAAATAAGCCTCACTGTGAAGATTATGTAAAAGGTTCGGCTTTATATGGCTTTCCTACCATAATCCTTGACTCTAAAGTTAGGTATAGTTATCTGAACAGGGTCAACAGCTCATCCTGTTCAGTAACTATATGTAAGACTCATCAGAGGCAGGGGTGATATTAAAAATATTTAATAAGCTGCATAGCATGGAGCCATGCCCAAAGAGCTCCCTATGTGAGCTGTGATATCAGCCTCTAGTTCCCATTCACCATTTGTAAATTAAATGATCACTTTTCAGAGTTTTCACATGTCATCTCATCATCTATTTCTCCAGATGATAACTTTTTCTAAGGGAGGTGAGTGATTTGCTTGAGGTCATAGATAATCCAAATGTAACCCAAATAAATTGTGGAACCCCATGTGCTCCAAACTTTGTATGTTGTCCCATGCTAAGAAAAACAACCTAAAGACCAAGAATAGTTACATGTATTTTGAATCTTTTGTTTTTGTTTTTGTTGTTTTAGGTTTTTAAGCAAAGAGGAAAATGTATTCTTCCCCTACTCCCCCTGTGATAAGGTTTATTATCTCCACTCTGTACAAGCTGTGTTGGCCACGCCACCCCCACCCCACAATCCAAAAGTGCTCTCAGGCCCCCGTGTGCCCTCCCAACTCCGCTCACATCCCACTGTCCAGCAGTATCCCAAAGGAAGGGAGAGATGCAGTTCACACCTTTCTCCACCAAAGCTTGTGGGAAAGCATGATGCTGGGGCAGGGTGGTGGTGCTGATGGGGGTTACAAAACAGGCTCAGTCAGAGGATCAAGTTCAGGGTAGGACAGGACGACAGGAGGGCCAGAGAGATCCAGATTGGGAGTGATTCAGCCTTGAGTTTGTACAGCAGAACCTTGAAGGAGACTCGTCTGTCTGAAGCTCTGAAGGATGGAAGAGGCGACAGTGAGGAGTGGGGAGAATCTGGCCTGCAGCCGAGGAAGGGCAAGTCTGGAAGGGGACATCTGAGTGGAGTGGCCGAAGGGGCAATCCCTGGTCAGACCTCCTAAGTGTATTCTTAATAATTGGCTAAAGTCATGTTTTCTCTCTACTTAGGATATTTCACTTAGTTGCTACTCTATATGCCTCTCTGTTTTCCTCCTATCACTCTGTCTAAAAGTCTTCCAGAAACTCCACATTTGTGGGTTAAACGATCCTCCTTCCAATGTTGAAGGAAGCACCGCGAAGTCTTGTGCAATAGCTGGCCTGGCTAGCCTGTGGGGGTGGGGGGTGGGGTGGGCAGATGGTCTAGGAAGCCAGATTCGCCCTGATCCCACCAGTGTTGATCTTCTGATTCCCTACAAAGGGAGGCACCTGGAGCCCACTGAGAAATGTAGTTCTTGTGGTCTGACAGCTTTCCTAGTGAGAAATCATTTTTGGAAATTTCAGTTGAATAAAATTCTCAATTTCATTGCACATATAACCTCTAAGTGCTAGGGCCAAGAGCAAACCCCAGGGTTTCTGGAATCTGTGCAAAGGGAAAATATGTCTAATTTACACACAGCACACACTAAATATGCAATAACCATTTGCTAAATAAATTAATACATGTAAGATAAATTGAGAGAAATAATATAGGAAGAAAATGGCATTCGGAGAAAAAAGAAATCAGGTAGTTTCAGCCCACCTGCCTTCCCTCCTTCACTCCCTCCCTACTCCTCCCTGCCTTCCTCTCTTCTTTCCTTCCTTCCTTCCTTCCTTCCTTCCTTCCTTCCTTCCTTCCTTCCTTCCTTCCTTCCTTCCTTCCTTCCTCCCTTTACCAGGATGATTTGAATTAACCATCTATACTGAAGAAATTTATTGATTGATGTTTCAATTCTTCTGTTCACTTTGTGCAAACCCTTTGTAATTTACTTCTATGTTCTGTCTCTGTTTTCGCTTCCTGTCACTTTTCCCACTCTCCTTTTCACTGTATTCATGAGACTAATTTTTCATTGTATTGTTATAGCGAAGGGTCTCTGACAGGGTGGCGGTAAGATGACACAGCTAAGTGATACAGACTTTAATGACTTAATGCTGTAATAATTTCTAATAAAAACATAAGTAGAGCAGGGGTGATGTTTTAGAAGACATAAAGATGGAAAGTGAACTGTGGAAAAGATGTTCATGAAAAATTACTGTGGCAAGTGAGGATGCAAGAGAGGCACATACAGAGTTGGTAAAGGCAGGTGCATAAAATAGATACTATTAGTAAAGGGATAAAGTCACAGGAGAGAAAAATAACATTTTAAAAGTACAAGTATGTGAGAAAGAAAATAAAAAGATGACAAAGGAAAAAGGTGGACTGCCTTCTTAATAGGGAACAAGAGCAAATAGGAAATTACAGAGAAAAGAAGGAAGACTTGTCCTGTCTTATGAACCAGGCTTGTGACAAAGAGTAATAGCAAAAAGAACACTTAAGGTAATAGTACTCAATGAGGAAAGACAGTGCGGAGAAGCAATGATGTGTTTCAGGATATCCAGGGTAGGAAAATCCCTGCACAGCACAAAGAAGAGAACGGAGGTAGTGCAGGTTGGCTGGCAACTCATTTTAAAACCTTGGAAGACTATGAGGTTCCTAGGAATTTGCAAAGGGAAAGACATTCCATTTTTATTTTTTCAGCGTGATGAAAATGTGTTAAAGTAGGTCACAGGGAATTTGTGGATTTGGTGGGCTTATTTGCTACCAAGGTAAACTCTTAAACTAATAAAATGGCTAAATGATAATACACATGGCCAACATGCTTGCTGTATCAAATGTGGGCCTCTGAGGGCTCTGGGTCAGATGCACACCTATTTCTTATCCTCATCCCACCTTGTGTACAATCTCACTGTGTCTTACTCCTATGTTGGCTACAAATCTACTTGTGGTAGGCATTTGCACTGGTCACCCACATTTCCAGTTCTCTTCATGTCTGTGCACACACACTGGGAGGACAGCTCCTCCCCATCGTGTGCACATGGGTATGAACTTGTCTGCATGGGAACATTCAAAGGTGGTGTGACTCTGCACGTTCCTTCTTCCCCTGTGCTTTAAAGTATAGTATATTAACAGAAAATTTGAGGCCAAAAGATAAGGGAAAAATTGCCATTAAAAAGACAGATACCTACTTCCAGTTCCCAATAGAAAGAGGCACACGATGCCACAGGAGGTCACACAGAAACCGTAGGGTCAGTCATGAGGCAGAGGGAGAACAAGGACCTGTGGGAAAGACCTTTTATGGTGGTTTCTGCAGGAAGGATTGAGCAAGGCAGGGTAGGCAGGTTTAGGATTGGCTAGTTTGAATGACTATTGCAGGCTCTGGGGCAAAGGGACTGTCCCTAGTTTTCTGGTCCCTGGGGCTGGGGTGATTAAGGCAAGTGGATAGTGGCCCTGGGTGTGAGAGCCCAACAGAAGAGGTGGTTGGAGGGGTAGGACCTGGGTTGGTTGGTTATTATTTGTAAGTGTGCCCCTGGGAGAACTGTTCCTGAGGAAGTCCTACCATTGCCTGGGAAATAATGTACCTTAAATGTTAGCTGGGTTAGGAAAACCACTAGAAATGAACAAGAGGAAGATTCTGACCAGATGTATGTAGACTCAAAACAGTCAATTAAAAAGGGTTATTCAGGAATAAATGTTTTTATTTTTGATTTTCGTTACTGACTAGTTTGATTTCTTTGTTTCCACTTTAGGTTCTTTCTTGCCCTGGAGACTCAAAGATTTTATGTCTCTTGCTTCATACATCACAAGATATCTGGAGTTAGGTGGTGTGTTTCTTTCTTTAGTGTGAGCCTATAAAACCTCAATTAGTATTTTAAGGCAATCAACACTTGATGGAGTCTTGCATAATTGGCTCCATCTTTCTGTTTTCATAAAAACCACATACTATAGACAGCCCTGAAAATGTAGAGACCTTTTTCTTCCTGAATGTAAATGGAATGATAATCAGGTTGCAAACAGTCTCCTACACACATGCACGCACGCACGCACGCGCACGCACGGCTATCCGTATGAATAATACCACGTTTGGCTTTGTGTATTTACTGTAGAATGATCAGCAATTCGGGGAATAATTGAAATGATCTTCATAAAGATGAAGTGCCAGTAGAACATTTGTGGGGTGTCTTGGGCTTTCAGAGCACCAAACTGATGGGGGAGCGTTACTATTGTGTGAACTCCCTTTGAAGTATCTCTGAAAATAGAAGGGATGAGAGATAAGACCAGTGAAGCCTTGGAACTCGTATTAAATCACCCATCTTTTCATTGCTGTATTTTAAGGATAGCCTGCCCTTTTGCTGCTAGTACAAAATGACCCACAGCATGTGTGCAATAGATTATTTTATCCTTTTATTATAAGAAATATCTCTCCTTCCTTTTCACCTTGGGGTGGAGGAAGGGGAGGTCGGGGGACTTCTGGCCCTGGAACTTCTAGAAAACTTGAAAAAAATGTCTGCAGAAGCAATGAAAGCTGACTTGGCAGATCTGGCCATAGCTTTGGTGATAGGCTCTGACACTGAGTTTAGGATTATTATTTTTCTGGGAGATATTATCTTCAGAGCCAAACATGGTACTTTGGAAGAAATGGAAACAGATAGTGTGTTTCTCCTAAAGTGCTGGCACTTAGATTTAGCCAGGACAGCATTCATGGGAATGAGACCTGAAGAATACAGCTGATGGGAAAATCAGCATAATAAAGCTCCTAGCAGAAGTGGGTTCTCAGAAACTCCTTGAAGGTGAAGAGAGAGGTACTCATGGTGGGAGATGATTCTACACACAAGGAGGCAGCCCAAAATAAGACATACAGTAGAGACCAGTGAAGCCTAACAGAATTTGCTCTGGGGAAGTAAATGACCAAGGGGAAGGTCAGGGGTGACAATGGATGAAATAAAATAAGGACAAGGATGAAATTAAGAAAGGATTTAAAGAGACATACAGCTGGAGAAGACAGCCAAACAATTAAATGATGTGGGAAAATAACTGGTATATCCTGATGAAACTGCTACTGCTTGATGAATTGTGTCTATATTTTCTGGAATTTTCTGTCAGGCAGCAAAGGGATAATAGAAATTAGGTTAAGATGTATGTTCTTTGTTAGTTATTGAACAAAATAAGAACTCAGAAGTCTTTATTTGCAAATGAGGTTACCGGTCAGGAGAGCAGTAAGATTGTCTTCTAAGGTACACATTTTATATTACCAAAATTGGGATTCTTGTGAAAAATTACTGGGATGAAACCAGTTAATTTATGGGTTAAATACCTTGAATATATATATATATATATATATATATATATATATATATATATATATATATATATATGTATTTTGGAAAGTCATTATTACTACTAGTACCTTGGAAAGGCCAGGAAGAGGCTAAGGTAGAACAAGGGAAGAGAATGTGATGTAAGACTAATAGGTACAAGTATGATTTGACTGTTAGGGGAGAGATTGATAAAATTCAATCATATGGCAATAACAGAAATTATAATGCAAATATCATTTAAAGGGTTCAAATGGACACAGGATAACTGTAGAACACTCTAAAACAAATAAATTTACCATAATTTATACATTAAGAGGAAGAATTTAAAACTAACTGAAATGTGATTTACAGGGCCTGAAAATACTCCACTTGCTTATTATAATCAGTAGGAATAATCCCCACTTAGATAAAGGATGGAACTAGAAGACATAAGGCCTATGGAGCCAATAGGTGGCATTTTAATTGCATAATGTCCATTTGAATCTATGAGACCATTTGTATCTGCAATGTGTTGAACAAACTCCATGTTATATTTGCGAACCCCTTGGCATTGGGCAGCATTTCCCCTTCCTTCTTCATTTTAGGAATGTTTCTAGTAAAATCTCAGATTAAAGGTATAGAGTTTAATATAAAAATGGTACATGAAAACTTTACACTTAAACTGATGAATATTTAATATTTGGATGCTATTCACATTGGTATATTGTCATGAGATGGCAGATAAAACAATTACTTGATACTTCAGAATACAATAGAAAAAATTAATGACTATACCCCTATAGAACATTTGAAATTTTCAACATTATCAATGTTTAGGTGAATAAATACTTACAAAAAGTTAATGTAAACAATTACTGGTTTCTCTTCTAAGAATTGTGACTTGTTGCTCTAAAGGGGCTGAAGACTCAGTGATGTCCAGAGGACCCCTTATTGAAGAGTCATTTTTATTCTCCCCAGTATCCCGGTGACAACTCTAGCCATGTCCTGAGCTCACAAGTCCCATTCTCTTTAGTCCTAGACTACATGTCACTAAACTTCTTATTCTGCCCCAGCTAAGTTGGAAGCTAATCCACCCAACACTTCTTACAACTAGTATGGGACCACCGCAAATGATGTGCAAGTTTGAGTTAACTTTAATCCTGGAATAATATTAGAGAAGAAAGGCAAAGGGAGATGAGAAAGAAAGTAAAGGTTGGTGATTAATGGAGTAGTTCCTGTGAATTACAGCCCTTCCCACACTACGTAGTTTGTTCAGCTGTCCTTCTCCTCATTGCACTGACCTCCTCCTGATATCATTATATATGCATCTCTGTTTGTTATTGTCTCCTCTTTAAACAAGACTTTGTCTTGTTTAGTGCCCTATGTGTAGAGCCTAAAGCAATGCCTGGCACTTAGTAGGTGCTCAATAACTGCTTTTTGAATAAATGAGAAAGTTAATGAATTACACAGCTGATACCAGTTCTCAGAGTGGAACGATAGCTTCCATGCTTTTGTTATACATTAGCATCTTAGTTATCTTGTGGGTAGAGGATGAAAACCTGTTTTAAAAGTAGAAAGCATCTCTTTTTTTCTACCTAGCAAAGTATCTCATGGTATTATATACTGTTAAATAATAGGTGCTCAAACATATTAACGTGTTTTAAAGAATTTATTGAACATGAAAAATTAAAGGAGGCATAAAGGGTGGTCAGGAGGGATATAAGACAAAAGGAAAATAATTATTTGTGTGATACTGAAGAAACCAAGGCTGGGAGAAAAACTGATGAGAGGGGCAGGTAGTGGAGTTGTAATACATTTCTGCCTCCAGGTGAACCTGGGCTGAGACTGTCCCAGCTACTATGTATTTGATTACCCTTCCAAATCAAAAAATTTTTAAAAATGTGTTTCATGTCGACTTGGAAGCTTTCAAGTCAAATTTTAAAGATGTGTTTCACGTCTATTTGGAAGCCATGTCTGTGGTGGAGGACAAAGAAGAAGGTATCAATTTAGTGGCAGCCTTCAAGTGTCCTCTTGCTGCCCAGCTCTGGCCCCAGACTTGCATCCCATAAAATATGGCTCTGAGGACCCACCATTTCTGAACAGCTTCATGAGACCACTCACTCTGTGTTCTCACCTCCCGCTCATGTTTCCCTGCCTCTTGTTCCAAGCAGCTTATCAAAACGCCTGCCAACCACAAGCCACACTCTCCATTTCCTTATTCTTTCAGTGATGTTGCACGGCCCACTGTCAATTGGATTACAAAGTAGCTGTCTGGCTTCCAGGCATCTTTACTCTTGAACTTGGAAATGCCTTTAGTTTCAAGTTGTGTGGAAAATGAGTTAACTGCAATATTTAGGGGTAGATTTCAGTAGTATTAGTATAAAGTATTACTAAGTGTGGTTATGTGTTAGATAATACATAGTGGACACAAAAGGAAGTTTTATTTCCTTAGAAACTGACTATGTAGAACTCATTGGGCTCAGCATGTGACACATTATCTCCTTCCAACCTCATGATCACCTGATGTATGAACAGATGTCATTTCCATGTTATACATGAGGCAACTGAGGTTCAGAGAGAGTAAAGAACTTTCTCAAAGTTGTAGTGTTGGTCAGTGAAGGAGTCAAGACTTAAACCAAGATCCATGCTCTAGCCACTACCTAGGCTGTCTCAGTGGGAATTTATTCTCAGTGGCAGAAAGCACTGATATAGTGAGACACAAAAGAAGTAAGCATATTGTTGAGGAATCCACACAGGCTGGTGTTAGGAGTTATAGAAGTGGGGTAAAGAATTGCATGACAGGGACATATCTCTGTTTTGTTTCTGCCAGTAGTTTCCATACCATACCCTAGAATAACTATATGTTCTCAAATATTGAGTCAGGTGTCATAACTAAACTTGGGATACAGTGCTGAAGAAAACAGAGATGTTGACTTTACTCATGTAACCTTAGTCCTGCTACTCTCTTGAGAAACAGAGCTCTTTATGTGGTTTAGACCTCAGCCTTGTATCTTCTTGGCCCTATAAACACACCCCACTCTGTACTCCTGCCTCATCCAACCTGCTTTTTTCTTCCATCATTCCTCAGACATCCAGCTGTCTCTTACCACTCCCTAGGGCAGCTTATCACCTTCTAATCCTGTGTGAAGGCCTAGGCAGGGCCACATAAGTTCATATGTCCTTGGTCCTTTTGCAGTTGTGGGCCCTTTCCTCCATTACCAGTAAAAGTAAATATTATATTTTATGACTGCCATGGTATCAAGGTGAATATATTAATGTTATATATTAAAACATTTTCTTTGACTTAAAACTTTATATTTTCATAGGTCCTTATAAGGATTGGGACCCTGGGTCCTGTATCTAGTGTGCCTAGTGTCCCTAGTTTGTTGTGGGTCTAGGCACCACTTGGCCAAAAGCTATTGCTAAGCTACTGCCAAACTGAAAGTCAGACAAAATTGGAATGAGACAATGTCTTAGGCTAATTGTGGTCTGTCTGTGAGTGACTGTGGGAGCTGAATTCTTCTGCCCTTTTGCTCTGATGCTATAATCACCACTCAGCTGTCACTTGGTAATTGCTTAATTATATTATTTGGTGATAAGTGAAGTTTTTAAGTGACAAACTCTTCCAAACAGCTGTGATTGGGTTTGTTTTTGATACTTTATTTAATTCACAATTGCATTTCTAAAATCATAATTTGTCTAATTTATTGAATGACCCCCATTGTAGGCTATAGAATATTTTCTGAGGGTGTTTTTAATTACACATGAATTGACACCATAATTTTAGAAGGCAAGTAAATTGGGTATTTCTGTAATTCCCACCATTTGTCCTTAGCTAAGAATTTAGTAATTTTTCCCTGTACAATAAAAAGTTTCTTACTGAATACAATTTTTTCCCCCAAAAGGTTGAATTCACTTAGTAATTTAGAGATATATTGTTTGCTTTCAATGTTTTGGAATCTAGTTCCTGACCTTTTGTTTTCTGTGCCCAGGATAAATATATTTCTTTGGATAAAGTTAATGATGTTATAACTGATCCTGAACAAAAGGTTAAGTTCTATATTATAAGGACCACAATTGAATTTTTGGTTAATCTGTTACAAGTGGTTTCATCTATGTTTTTTAAGTTATGTCCCTTAATTAGCTTTACCTTAGAGCAAATGTGTGTTATTTTTCACTTTTAGTGAGACCATGATGGTGACATTTGGAAAAACCTGAGTAGGGAAGAGTGATGCGCTATCATTTTTTCCTACTTTGCTAACAACGCAGAGTTCTAAAAAGCCTGGATTGCACTGTGAAAAGTTTGTGTGCTTAGTGAAATGTTGTCCAATGGCCAACCCACTTGGTCTTGGGAAATATCCTAGAAGCTTGGCAAGAAGACCTTCTCAAGAGATCATGAGTGCTGCCAATTTCCAATTGGCCAAGACACTTGACAAGGACAACCTTCTCTCCGAGCAACCTGGCATTTCCACTCTAATTGGAATCTGCAACACAAAGGTGCCCATGATGGAAAGAGTAAGCTAACCTTTCCAGATTTCTGCTTTGGGTGAATCTTTCATTCTGGTCTATCTGGTGACTTTTTCATTTCACATCTGGTCTGCTCCACTCTTCTGTTGATCACTGACCATTTCAAATCTTAGGGAACAGTGGGCACATTAAAGTTTAGTTTAGAAGTGAGAAATAGCCAGGGCCAATGCAGGATGAGTGAACAGATCTATTTTTATATGTATGCACAAGGCATTGAACCTGTCTGAACAGTTCAAATGGTTGCTAATAAAATTTTAGGTTTGCTGTGTGAAGAAACCTGCTGGGCACATTGGCCCTTGCTCAAGTAGCTCCTACCTCCAATGACTGTTTGGGAAATGGTGACAGCTGTGCTCTCTGCCTGGCTGCTTCCATTTATGAAAACATGGGGGTAAATGGCAGTCACCCCCACAGGCCCCTTTACTGTGAATCTTCTTCTGTTGCCACAGCCAAGAGTAAAAACCCCCAGCAGGATTGAATAACAATCATTCTAGACCTACTTCATATAGGTTTAATTTGCATTTTACAAAAAGACTTCAGGAACTTTACATTTTTTTAAAAAGAAGGAAATGTAAAAAAGAAGATATCTGCCTAACTGGAATTTCTAAACAATTTTTTTATGTTTATAAATCAACACTCATTTAATGTTATTTTTACATAGGCACTTGTGATAGTTTAGGTAAGCGAGACAAAAATATCTATTTACACCAAGTAAAATTTTCTTCCTAAAGTTTATTTTCTAGATGTGGCTAGGGAGGGCTTAGAATGCTTGGAGCTCACATATGTCCCTTTGGCTAATCTGGCCTCATTTTACCTTTAAACAATTTTGTCATCTCTGAAAACAAAGACTAGGAGCAGATTAGTTCAGATGGTTCCCTCAGATGGGTTAATTTATCTTTGTCTCTGGTCTGGTTTTCCTTATCACCATGCTCCTCAATTCCTGTTTCTTTCAAAGTGCTTTTAGGATTTTGTTTCTGCCCTGGGGCTCTTATGTGCCTGACCATCATGGCAGGGCAGCCTGGTCCTTGCTCTGCCTTATGGAGACAGCAGAGAAGGGGAGCAGAGGACACTCAAGAGCAAGTGCAGCCTTGTCCCCCAGGTTATCATCTTGGCCCATGTTCCTATGGCATGAAAACCATCCTCTGAAAACCTCCTGCACCCCTGCCTTTCAGTTTCTATCACAGTCACATTATCGTTTATCCCCAGATCAGCCAATGAGCACTAGGCTTAGAGTTAGATTTATTGTAATTAGAGGAAAAAAAAAGATTTCTTGAACACATACTCGAATTTGGGGGCTAAAATTTGGACTTGCTACAATATGATTAGTAATATTTGGCTAAGAAGTCATTATTGGGGTTCAAATATTGAAGGCTTGCTGAGCTAGTTAAGTTATAAAGTCCCTCTCAATTCCGAGAGGGATTGGATAATTTTTGGATTCATGAAATCAGTAGTCAAAAGTTCTCTTACTCTTCTTATTTTGGCAAAACAACTTTAATTCATTTCACTCTGTCTCATATGATGTGCAAGATATTTTCATTCACCCTTTACACATTCCTGTAAACCTTTACAATAGTTACAAATTCTTTTCCAAGTGTGGTTCCCCAAATTCAATACTGAAGGTTAAGTGTGGCTTCAATTTGTGCATCTGTGAAATGCAGCCATTAACAGGTCCTGTTTGGGGATAAATTGTGAAATGAATGGCCTTGGGCTTCTTTCACATCCTCTCGGCTTCTTCCAAGGCCCTAGAAGTAGGGTTGCTAGATTTAGCAAATTAAAAAACACATGACACTTATAGAGATTTGAATTTCAGATAATTAAGCATGAATTTTTTTTAGTATAAGTATGTCCCAGATTTTGTATGTTTATTTTGAAATAAAAGTTATTCATTGTTTATCTGAAATTCAAACTTAACCAGGAATCCAATATTTTATCTGGCAACCCTACCTAGAAGTTGCCCTAGAAATAGTGCATTAGTAATTTTGTTATCTTTTCTCAGAGAGTAAGTACAAATGGTACAAGACCCACAAAATTTCAAATCTCTCCATGTGGTTCAGTTTGTGTTTTTTTTGTTTTGTTAGAAATATGCCTTCATAGAGAAAGTTCACAGCATTTTATGGCCTTTGTTGATGAATTTATTTTATGATGCAACAAGATCAGCAGCTCTTATCTTTTTTCACTTGTGTTTGCTTTTTATTGAAATTTGCATTTGCATCAAGCCCTTTCTATTTATAGTATTTTAATTGATCTGTAGCCTGTTCCTAGCCATATTTCTAGCCACTGATTCTCCTATCACTAGATAAAGAGAATACATATCACCTCGAGTCACAAACAAGACTTTCACTTGTGTAGAGTTCCTATGAAAATGCTATTGAACCTCTCATAAAACAGGAGCTGAAAAGAAAAAAGAAAATTTCTTTTGAGGCCAATTATCTGCTTTCTTTGAGCTCAATGGTTATTTTCAGGATCGTTGAGTACTCAGAGGTCTTTCTCCTCCTCACTAGTCATTGGTGAGACTTGCCTCACTCAGAGAATGAGCCACCCTATGCAGTGGCTCTCTGGGTGCCCATTTCTGACAATTAACACAGGTCTCTCTGGATGCTTCCCATAGGGAACTGCTTGTCACACAGATAAAACAAAACACTATTTTAGCCAAGCCTATGTTTATCTAGGTCCACTCCCCCCACTCACATTTTGGATAATCCTTCCAATCCTGACAAACCCAATACTTGGTAAGGCACTGCCAACAGCAGTGTTGATAGGGCACTGCCAAACTGTGTGGAGGGGTTGGCCAGTTCCGCAGCATCTGGGATGTGAAGGGTCTTACTCTGCTTAGGGGAAAAAAAAGCTTTCTTATGGTATTTGTCTTTCTCTGTCTGACTTATTTCACTTAGCATAATGTTGCAAATCGTTGCAAATGGTAGGCTTTCATTCTTCTTTATGGCCGAGTAATACTCCATTGTATAAATGTACCACAGTTTCTTAATCCAGTCATCTACCAATGGGCATTTTGGTTGTTTCCATGCAATAAACATAGAGGTGCATATATTTTTTCCGAATTTGTATTTTGAATTTCTCTGGATAGATACCTAAGAGTGGAATTTCTGGGTCATAAGGTAGTTCCATTTCCAGTTTTTTGAGATACCTCCATACTTATTTCCATAGTGGCTGCACCGATCTGCAATCCCACCAACAGTGCATGAGAGTTCCCTTTTCTCCATGTGATCTCACTTATATGTGGAATCTAAAGAATAGAATAAATGAGCAAACTAATCAGAATCCGTCTCAGAGATATAGAGAAAAAAACTGAGGTTTGCTAGATGGGATGGAGGTGGGGATGAGGGAGAAGGTGAGGGGATTAGAAAGCACAAATTGGTAACCACAAGATACAAGATATGCAACAGGGATAGAAAAGACAGTTTGGGGAATATAATCAATAATGTTGTAAAGATTTTTTAGGGTATCCGATGGACCCTTGTCTTATTAGGGAGTCCACTTCATGAACGGTGTAGATGCCTGACTATTGCAGTGTACACCTGAAGCTGAATAATAATAAATGTCAGCTATAATTTTATATATATGTAAATAGTCTCTCTCTCTCTCTCTCTCTCTCTCTCTCTCTCTCTCTATATATATATATATATATATATATATATATATATATATATATATATATATATGTATATATAGTCACAGGATGTGGAGTACAGCATAGGGAATAGAATGAATGGAATTGTAACAGCTATATACGATATCAGAGGGGTAGCAGATTTGGGGAGGGCGTTTATCAGTTTGTGAGGGGTGTAAATGTATAACTATTACATTGTTTTGTACGCCTGAAACTAATACAATAAAAAGAATAGGCTTTGCTTTCTTATAAATTTAAGTTTAAGTAACTTGGGAGTAGGCTTGTAATATTTCTTACTTACTATGTTCAAAATCGCTAATGCAAAATCAATTATCCCACTGTCATTTTAAACACTGTGTGAGAACTACAGAGTTATGCTAATGGTTCAGCAAATACAATTTGTCCTTGTGGAAGTTGTGCTGCTTTATCACAGATAGTTCTCACCTTAACCCTGAATGATTTTCCATTTTCAACCAGTGTCCCAGTGCCACTCACTACTTTTGAGTTTCTGTGTACCAGGGTTACACTAGTTGAATACTCCAGGGCCAGCAAAGTCATTTGTTTGCCAGCATACTTTCAGCTGCAGTTATCCCTGCCTTGATCAGCTGGCCCTTTGCTCCTCATCAAATCCAGTCAAGAGTAAGTTGTAGAGAAAGCCCAGGCGCTCTCCATCATCGCAAGACACAAAGACTGCTTCCCATAGCCAAATGTTTCTCCAGAACCAATCAGACTGCTATTTCAGAAAAGTCTTAGGACAGTGTCACAGTGTGAGGAAGAAATGTCCTAAATAAGCACTGAGAATTGACTCGTGGTCTCATATTTTTCAAAAAGAGGTACTGCACTAAATGATTGCTAGTCATTGAGGATTTTACTAATGATATTTATTACCTATGGTAGCTAACATATTTTGAAGTCTTTTTCTGTTCCAAGCTCTGTGATAGCAAATCTACTGTATCATTTCATTAACTCATCATTTGATGAGGGGTCAATATTATTTCCCCCATTATGCAAATGAGATACTGAACAGTTAAGAAATTTCCCAAAATCTTAAAGCCAGTTCATTTTGGAAAGGGTGACTGATAGGTCAAAATAGGTTTGGTAGGCTGTGGCCTCCAGTATCATCACATTTAATGCAATTCTGGACCAAGTACTTCAATCCTGTACTTCAATCCTGGATCCACTCAACTTCTTTATTAACAAAATGAATCTAATCACAACATCTATAGCAAAGGGTTGGGAAGATTAAAGGGAAAATAACAACATTAATTAACACTTATGAACCATTATGATGTGCCAGAAACTGTTTCTAGTTCACTGAACATGCATGCTTATTTACTTCTGACAACAAGTCTGTGAGTTGATAACATTTACCCGCTTTTAGAGACGGGGAAGCCGAAGCACACAGAAGTCAAGTCACGTTCCCAAGGTTGTTATGTAGAGAGAAGTGGTGAAGCTGGCCTATGAAGCCAGGCAGTCAGTCTGTGCTTGGAACCACTATACTCTGTTGTCTTCACTACGTAACCAGAGCACTTAGCACAGTGCCCACTCATGGTAACTACTCAATAAATGGTCACTACACAATGTGATACATAGATTATGTATTACAGAATTATACACTTGAAACCTATGTAATTTTACTAACCACTGTCACCCCCCCCCCAAAAAAAAAGAACATAACTCCATGCCAGGTACCCTGTTATTTCAGAAATCCTCATGATCACCTAATAAGGTCACAATAACCCCACTGTTGCATATTTGGACACTAAGTTACAGGTTAAATACTTTGCCCAAGGTTATATCTCTTCCTAACATCATATTCCTAGTGGGGGATATGCTGGGACACAGACCCTTTGCTTTTTGAATTCCCAAACCTACGATGTTGGCCAGTCTGCCAGACTACTGCCACTATTTTTACAAATAAAAATCCTGGAAAGCAGCATATTTTTATGCAAGCGTTTTACATTTTCTGTATATCAAATGGCTTCCATGTAATCTTTTTGGTGTTTGTTTAGGTTTGATTTGTGGAGTTATGAAATTGATCACGTTTTGATCACTACAACTTCCTTTTTCTTTCTCCTCACCCAGTGAGATGGGAAATACTGAAGTCTCCACATTCAGTATTTCCCACCTCACTGGGAGCACTGGTACGACAGGAACCATTTCGCATTCCAGGCCTCTGCTGCACCTCACATTGGGGTGATATATCAGAAAATCAGTCCCAGCAAGAGACTAAACGCCAGATGTTGCTTTGTCAGTGAGGACCATCCTTTGAACATCTCCCTCCAGTCCTGAAAGGGGAAATGCCCTTATGTGCAGGAAACATAGCTATTTATAAGGACGTGTCTGGCTGCTAATTAGTCACCAGGAGTGATCCAAAGAAGTAAAGTTACCCCCAAAGGGAACTGGTCACATTCTGTGAACTTGGTGATATTTTTAATGGGTGAGGATTAGAGGGGTACTGGCAGACTCTATGGAAGAATTGATTGGGTGCTCTTTCTTATCTTCTTTCAATCCCAGTGGCTATGTGGGTTTCCCTAGGACCTTCTTCATGTTTTGGTATTCAAGTAAAGAATATTAAAAAATGCTTGTTATAAGGAAGCCACCATGCTATGTATGGAGAGACTATTATCATAGGATCTTTCCCTTAGAGGATTATGGTAAAGGGGGTCAAATACAAGGTGATGGAAGGAGACTAGATTTCAGGTAGGGAGAATACAGTAGAGTATACAGATGTCATATTACAAAATTGAGCACCTGAAATTTATATAATGTTATTAACCAATGTTACCTCAATAGATGTCATGCGGGAGACCCTGCTCGCTGCGCCATTTGTCGTGCTGGGAGGCCTGCAGGGTCTCTGCTCCCGCTCCCCATACAAGAACGCAGGATATGGTGAGGCCAAAAAGGAACACCCACGGAGCCATAGGTAGGGGAGTCATACCACTTTATTCTCTCTGGCGGCACTATACTCTCACTGGAGGCTGGATACACACTGTCCGCAAACCGCCATCCACGCTTGCCAGCCCAGCCGCCATCTCCTTGCTAGCCCCATCCTTCTTCTCTTTCTCTTCCCTTTTTCTCAAACCGCCATCTTTTCCTCTCCCTCTCCTAGCATAGCCACAGCAGTTATATTGTGGCCAATGGCTCACTGGTTACAGCTGACGGCCAACTAGCCACAGCTGATGGCCATGCAATCACAGTTGGCCATTTACTACCTGAGCCAACACCTTTCTATGTGAGGCCGAGAGCCTGGAAACTTCTTTCTGGGGCTCCGCCCCCACACTCCACCCCTACAGGCTCTCGCCTCACAATCTACGCAACAAGCGTCTTCCGCGAGGGGACCTGTGCGAGGAGCCTGGGGGTGAATGCAATATCCTGGACACAGCCAGGCTCTCTGGGCACAGCCAGGGTTTCTCAGGGCACCACCAGTGCTTCTGGGCACGGCCAGACTTCCTGGACTTCTTAGGGTACCACCTGTCTTCCCGGACACAGCCAGGGTTTCTCAGGGCACCACCAGTACTCCTGGGCACTGCCAGACTTCCTGGACTTCTTAGGGTACCACCTGTCTTCCCAGACACAGCCAGGGTTTCTCAGGGCACCACCAGTACTCCTGGGCACAGCCAGACTTCCTGGACTTCTTAGGGTACCACCTGTCTTCCCGGACACAGCCAGGGTTTCTCAGGGCACCACCAGTACTCCTGGGCACAGCCAGACTTCCTGGACTTCTTAGGGTACCACCTGTCTTCCCGGACACAGCCAGGGTTTCTCAGGGCACCACCAGTACTCCTGGGCACTGCCAGACTTCCTGGACTTCTTAGGGTACCACTAGTTTCCCCGGGCACAGCTAGGATTTCTCAGGGCACTGCCACTTTCTCTGGGAACAGCCACACTTCCTGGACACAGCCAGGGCTCTCAGGGCACTGCCACTCTCTCTGGGAACAGCCCGACTTCCTGGGCACAGCCAGGGTAACTTCAGGGCTCAGCCACACTTCCTGGACTCAGCCAGGGCTCTCAGGGCACTGCCACTCTCTCTGGGAACAGCCCGACTTCCTGGGCACAGCCAGGGTACCTTCAGGGCTCTACTACTCTCTCTGGGAACAGCCCGACTTCCTGGGCACAGCCAGGGTACCTTCAGGGCTCTACTACTCTCTCTGGGAACAGCCCGACTTCCTGGGCACAGCCAGGGTACCTTCAGGGCTCTACTACTCTCTCTGGGAACAGCCCGACTTCCTGGGCACAGCCAGGGTAACTTCAGGGCTCAGCCACACTTCCTGGACTCAGCCAGGGCTCTCAAGGTACTGCCACTCTCTCTGTGCCTCTCAGGGTACCCTGCTGGAACAACAGCGACTCACAATCAAGGTGCTTACATATTCTCAATGGCGGCCAGTCAAGAAACAAAAGCAAATATCCCCCAGTTCCACTAACAACAGTTCCCAAACAAACAGTCAAGCGGTCCATTAAATTAGGGATGGAAGGCAATTCCCCATAGTCCATAGTCATTCACCAGGGCTGTCCTGGGGGTGAGGGACGACCTTGACCTCACCCTCATCTCCCACGGAGGACTCAGCAAGCGTTACCTCCTGGGACTACAAGTCCTGCATCCGGGCTGCCTGAACAGGAACCTCCCCGGCCCACAGGGCTGCAACGACCTTCGCTTTCTCCGGCCTGTGCTGGTTGGGGAACCGTCCACATCTTTCCACCTCTCCACGGGGCTCCATCTCTGCAACAGCTGCATGGCTTTTCCTGCGCTGGTGGGAGAACCGTCCACGTCCTCCCACCCCTCCACGGGGGTCCAGCTCGCTGGCAGCTGCTCCTCCTGGTCTTCCTCAGACTGGGTGTTCACACGCACAAACTGCTCCACCGTCCTTTGGAGAGCTTTGGCGGGCACCATATCCTGCCGACTACGCCATGTGTCATGCGGGGGTACCCTGCTCGCTGCGCCATTTGTCGTGCTGGGAGGCCTGCAGGGTCTCTGCTCCCGCTCCCCATACAAGAACGCAGGATATGGTGAGGCCAAAAAGGAACACCCACGGAGCCATAGGTAGGGGAGTCATACCACTTTATTCTCTCTGGCGGCACTATACTCTCACTGGAGGCTGGATACACACTGTCCGCAAACCGCCATCCACGCTTGCCAGCCCAGCCGCCATCTCCTTGCTAGCCCCATCCTTCTTCTCTTTCTCTTCCCTTTTTCTCAAACCGCCATCTTTTCCTCTCCCTCTCCTAGCATAGCCACAGCAGTTATATTGTGGCCAATGGCTCACTGGTTACAGCTGACGGCCAACTAGCCACAGCTGATGGCCATGCAATCACAGTTGGCCATTTACTACCTGAGCCAACACCTTTCTATGTGAGGCCGAGAGCCTGGAAACTTCTTTCTGGGGCTCCGCCCCCACAATAGATTTAATAAAAAATTAAAAAAAAGAATTAGTGTTGAACACAGTGTGGTCTACGTGTCTTTGTATAGTTGAAACTAATTCAATTCTTTCTTGTATCCATTCATTTAAAAATTTGGTATTGAGTGCCTAGTATATCTTTAAAATTATTTAGAATTATGACAATACTAAAATAAAGGTTTGTTTTTTAAAAAAAGTTTAGTTTTGTCTTTAGTATATCAAGCTTAGGGTTGAACCAGGGAAAACATTATCTTAAATGTTTCCTATTGTTGCTATAAGAGTTATCACAAATTTAATGACTGAAAACAACACACATTTATTATCTTACAGTTCTTGAGGTCATTGTCCAAAATGTGTTTCACTGGGTTAAAAAAAAGGTGGCAGCCAGTCCATGCAACCTCTGTAGACTCAAGATGGGAATCTGTTTCCTTGCCTTTTCCAGCTTCTAGAGGCCTACTTCATTCCTTGTCCCATGGCCTCTTCCTCCATCTTTAAAACGGGCAGCATCTTAAAATCTTTGATAAATCTCTTTGGCTCTGGTCCTCTACTTCCATTGTTATATCTCCTTCCTTTTATGACTTTGATCTTCTGCCTTTAAATCTCATTGTTATAAGGACATTTGGGACTCATGTAATTACACTGGGTCCATGCAGATTAACCCAGGATAATCTTCTCACCTCATAATCCTAAATCACATCTGCAAAGTACCTTTTACCATGTGTATTAGTCTCCTAGGGCTGCTGAAACAAAGTACCACAAATTTGGTGGCTTACAACAACAGAAACGTATTGTCTTACTGTTCTAGTGTCTAGAAGTCCAAAATCAAGGTGTCAACAAGGTCATGTTATTTCTGAGACTCTTAATAGAACACTTCCTCACCTTTTCCTAGCTTCTGGAAGTGGCTGCAATCCTTGGCATTTCTTGGCTTGTAGCTGTATCACTGCAATCTCTGTCTCTGTGGTCACATGGTGTTCTCCCTGTGTTTCTGTCTTCACATGGCATTGTCTTCTAATGAAGATACCAGTCATATTAGATTAGGGTCAACCCTAATGACTTTATCTTAATTTGATTACAGCTGGAAAGACCTTATTTCAAAATGTTCACAGGCATAGGGGGTGGTAGGATTTCAACATGTCTTTTAGGGACACAGAATTCAATCCATAACACCATGAAAGGTAATCACAGGTTCCAGGGATTAGGACATCAACATCTTTGAGGAGACCATATTCAGTCTACCTATAGCTCTAGATTACTGATGATAAAACTAAGTATCCCAGAGCATAAAAGTCTTATCTGAGTTCCTAATGAGAGTCTGAGTTGAGTCTAGAATTCAGAACTGTGGACTTTCTGACCTATGCAACTTCTACCTGAGTAGATAAGTTCTTATGCTAGTGTCACATGAAAGAGTGTTGGGGTGAAATTTTATAGAAATTGTGTTAGAATCATTGAGAAGGAAAAATATTTAGAGGTTTCAGTGTCCATTTTTAAAGAATGCCACAGGCTGGCTTTATGACCTTGAAGAAATTATCTTTTAAATTTGATCTTTGTTACCTGGGCTTATAAACAGGATTATCATAAAAACTTAAAATGAAATTGGCTGATGACTAATTAAAGGGTCCTAACAAACCAAATTATCAGGGAGAGCCACAGAAAGAAGGAACAGAACTTAAGAAGTACAAATTGACAGTTATGAAATAGTCACGGCATGTAAACTATAGCATAGGGAATATAGTCAATAATATGGTAATAACTATGTTTGGTGTCAGATCATTACTAGACTTATTGGGGTGATTACTTATTAGTTATATAAATGTCTAACCACTATGTTGTACACTTGAAACTAATATAATATTATATGTCAACCACAAATGAAAAAATAAAACAAAAGAAAGGTGACTGGTGGAGCATAGGTGTGGGTGTACAATGAAACAGGAATAGGACAAAGTGATTGCCAGGAGGCCCCTGAGCCCTTCCTCTGTAGGTGAAAACACTTAGAAGTTTTTCCCTTTGATGATAGCATTTAAAATCCAAAGCCCATATTCCATCTTTAGCACCAATTATTTAAAAAAAAGGTAGAGAGAGCATTTAAGCCCTTCCTGCATTTCCTCTACTTTTCATTTGCTTTTAAATTTCTCAAGATTGGAAGATGAAACCTTTTCCTTTAATTAATAAAGACTGCAACATTTCAGCAAATTTATCCAGTCCACTGTCAAACTCATAGTTTAACTTGGAAAGATGAAAAGAGTAAGATTTGGAATCTCCCTCAAACCCAATTATGTCAAATGGAACTATATTTTGGAGAAAAAAATCAGGAAAAGTTTCCTTACAGATCTGTATCTCTAAATAGATTGGGGATTTGTTAACACTCTGAGTTAATCACGATAAGAAGGGAAATGGCTGATTTTACTGTCAATTCAAATACAGGCAGCAGGAAGAGTTTGTAAGGGTGCACTTGTTAGTTTCCTATTGCTATGTCATGTATATGCAATATAAGGGGCCCACTTTTACTGAGAAGCCCATATTTTCTTTTGAAATGTATTTTGTGTGAAGTGAGAGATAATACTGAATGGGTTCATACACCAAGAAAGACCTGGATACCTAGGTACAATTCCACTCAGCACTGCTCTCTCCCTTCCATTTTCTGTGTGACTTGGGGAATGAGTTGGCTTCTCCTGCCCTTATATGTCTTACCTATAAATAATAGATTGGATAAATCTTTAAGGAACTTATCATTCTGTGGTATTAAGAGAATAATTTCATTACCATTTGTAGCTACACTGAGGACATGAGTGGAAAATGTCACCTTTTTGTGCACAGTGGTTCACTGTTGCTTTGCGCTGCTTCATGGGCCCTAATAAGAAATGCGTTGTATGAGAAATGATGTAGGAAGGATGTCCAGGTCCTCTGAATGTACCCTAGGTGGAGCCTACCTTCTAAATGGTTTGTGGTAACAGGGAGCATGCGAGTAAGAATCCTCAGAATTTCCTGAAGTGTGTTCCCTATAAGATGGATTCCAGAGGCTTATGAGTTATGATGGTGTTTTGCTGCAAGGAACCAAAACCCCTATTTGTTTACTACTCAATCTGTGATTCATGGACCAGCACCTTCCTCTCTTGAAACATGGGTAGGGGTCCCAGCTCAGATTTACTCAATCACAGTGTGTGTTGTAACAAATCCCCAGGCAATTCATGTACATATTAAAATCTGAGAGCACCTCCCTGCTGACTACACTGCCATAAATAGAAGGTGTTTATTTGATGCAATAGGAAGTCCAGGAGTAGGCAGTTCTGACCCAGTGCACTGTCTCAATGATGCAATTGGCCATCTTTTTGCTCCACCATCCAAAGCATGTAGGGCTTTGCCTTCCTTCATGATCTTAGAAGCCTAAGGTCAGCCACTGACTTCTGGCCAAGAGGAAAGGGGAAAGGGCAAAGGCAACCGGAGAAGAATCGAGGTGAGCCCTTCAAGGGCACCTGCCTCAAGGGGTTCCACCTCTTATTGGCCATAACTGCGACGTATAGCCAAGGTTAGACACAGGCAAACTGAACTACAAATAATTTAAGGCTCCAGCCTCTGTACCACAGAAGGCACAGATTCTGAGTTGCTCTTGGGTGGTCAACCCACTCCATTTGCCAAATTTGTTAATACATGATCATGGAGAAAAAGAAATGGCCAATTAAGTTCGGGAAATAAATCTAAATAGGTTTCTTTTACACAGGACTTTTTAAAGCCTTTAAGATGCCCAGGTGCATTTTAAGTCTCCCAGAAGGGGATATATTATAGTATGTAGTATTTTCCACTTATCTAATCACAGAACTTCTTTCCCTATGAATTGATTTTCTGCCAAAAAACAAAAAAACAACAACAACAAATAAAAAAGAAAGTTAAAGGTAGATTGGTATCATGTGGTTACTTTAGAGCAGGGGTCAGCAAAATTTCTGTAAAGGGCCAGATAGCAAATAGTTTAGGCTTTGAGTGGTCGTATTGTTTCTGTCCAAGTACTCAACCTGCCGTTAGAAGACCAAAGCCTTTGTCAATAAGTGTGAGGTGTGATCAAAAGATACAGTGAATGTTTAAAAAAAAATTACAGTAAAATACACATTGCCATTAATCCCCCTTAAAATACTCCCCCTCAATTTGAACACACTTATGCCACTGTTCTTGCCACTTTCTGAAGCAGTTCTGGAAGTCCTCTTTCCTCGGTGTCTTTAGTTGGGCTGTCGTGGCTGCCTCAATGTCCTGAATCGGTTCAACCATTTATCTTTCATGGTCATTTTGACTTTGGGGAAGAACCAGAAGTCGACGGTGCCAGATCCAGTGAATATGGTGGATGAGGACACAGCATAATGTTTTTATTTGACAGAAATTGCCATACCAGAAGCGATGTGTGACACGTAGCCTTTCCTTGTGATCACAAAATATAGTGAATGCTGCTGCCAAGTGCCATCAACAGAAAGGCAAGGATCTTCAATACAGGAAGTGGCACGTGGAACCTTAGAAACAGTGTGATAAATTTCAACTTGTTCAGTGCAGTCAGTCGGTGTGAGCTACAGTTGAGAGAATTTTTTTTTTTAATTTAAACATTCACTGTATTGTTTAATCACACCTTGTAAGTGTTGGCCCTCTGTGGGCTGCATTTTGCCCATGGGCCATAATTTGTTGACCTGTGTTTAAAAGTTAGCTACAACAAAAACAAGACTAAATGCAATACAACCACAACATCAACTAATATTTGTCTGGTGCCTTACAGTCTACAAAAGGTTTTAATATAAATTTATTTTGTATTTTTGTATTTAACATAATATATTTACATTAAACATAAAATATATTATGTATATGTATACACACACACAAAAATCTCTTCTGATCTAACAAACCCATGGAAGAGATTATCACTTTTGTGTGGTTTCTTGAAAAAAATTAGTGTTATGCTATAAATTTCATATAAGAAATGAAAGCATTCACCAAGGCTCTGCTTATTATATTTAGTTAATTGTATAAACATTATTATGCTTTGAATTTATACTTTTTTCTTTTCAATGTACTCAGAGAATTTCTTAAATTTAATCCTCATGTGTATTTTTCAAGGAAGTCCAAAATCCATTTACTTACTCACATGAGCCTTTGAAAATTGTGCATGAACTGTGGATTTACTATTGGACTCCTAATTTCTAGATCTTAAATCCCTCCCCCATTTCTTCTAACCATATTGGACTTTTAAAGGCAGCTCAGCTCTACTGCTGTTATGTGTTACCATTATACAATGTACATGAGTCTATCTAACTGGTGTTTTTGTGCATTTGCTCATTTAAGAGACAAAAATGCCACTTGAGGGCCAGGCCTGTGTGTGTTCTATTTGTTCCTGAGTCCTCAGTGCTGAGCAGGGAGTGTGATAACTGCATGTTGTTGTGTGAACTGTTCCCTCTTAACAGGAGTGGGGGGGCAGTGAGGGTGTAGTGAGGGAGACTTCACAACTGCTGGGCTGCCCCTGGGGCTTCACAGTCAGTGTCTTCTCCACTCACTGACACACTGTCTCCACCACTGCAGTTGGCTATCCATTCTGACTCTGCTGGTATTTTCTGTCATGTTACAGCAATGAGAGCAGATCCCAAGGTGACCACAACCATATACCTGTGGATTGAGTTCAGGCCATTAAATTGCCATCATGTGACCTATCTAATGTCATTATAGTCCAGCTCGAGCAAAGAAGAGAAATAGAGAGAAAAAAATGACACACTTACCAAAATCCATGTTCTCAGACTTTCAAAAGGGCCTGAAGGAAGAAGTGTCTGTAATAGATGGAATGTTACACACACACACACACACACACACACACACACACACACACACACACACAGGCACACACACAACCACCCCTTCAGAGGGGCACCTATAACCTATAGGAGGAAGAGCATTATTAAAGTAAGGTTTCATTGGGATGTGAGCCCAGTTCATTCTCTCTGGAACTCTTTACAACCAAGTCTGTTTTCCAGGGGCTTATGAAAGAAATTTTGCAAATTCAAAAGAGGAGTTTTGAAACGCTGAGACCCTTAAATCATATACCAGGTATTTACCTGGTGACATGTATTGCCTTGTATTTTACTTTGGGATTAAAAAGGAGAAAGAACAGCACTGGTGGATGACAAATTTGGGCGAGAGCATATATATTCTGTAGCATGTAATAGGCCCCTATATATCTTTATATCGAACACACTGCATCTTGGATTTGCTAACTATACTCTTCGAGATGTTGTTACGGTAGTTTTGATCTGGAATATTTCCCCTGTAAAGGTGCTTTAGAGAAGTTCAGGATTTTCTGTCCTTAGCAGTTTTCTCAAGTAATACCTTGTATGGTGTATTGTGCTGTTTTTTTCCCTTTGTTTTTCCCTTTGTTTTGTTGTTACACATTTTTTTCTCTTTGTTTTGTTGTTATTGTTATTGTTGTATTAGGTTCATTTCTTAAGGAAAGACTTGTGCCAAATGTCCACTTCTCTTGGCTTCTTAAAATTTTAATATCAGTCTCTTTTGTCACGTGATCTTGTAAATAGGCCTGGAAACTTTGAGCATCCTTATGCCTTAATATTATTTTTAAAACGCCTCCCACCTCCTCTCTAATTAACTGTAATCAGGAAGGCTAGTTGGTGGACACATGGTGTCGTCGCTCTGTGAAATGTTGCCTGATGGCTATAAACACGGCCATATGTTCTCCATGAAATATGGTCATACTCACCAGCCACAGGAACAGCTGATAGGAGATGAAGTCTCGGCTCTTCCCTTCCTCCTGCTTTATTTTCAAAACCTGTAAGGCACTTTGCAGATCAGCTCAATATTTTCTCTTAGCAATCATTGCTTCTGCTAAATTCCTGTTGTATTTCCAATGTATATTTGAGTTTGAAATTGCAGTTATTAAAGGAATATGTTTAGTATCTCCTGTTTAACACCACAACACTTAATTAGGATGGCTTCTCTTTAAATCCTGTGGTACACACACATTACACAGGTTTCTAAAACTAAGTGCTTATCAAGAAAGAGGATAAAACCATCAAAATTTTCACAGTGAATGAACAAGAATTTCTCAGTAAAGTTCAATAGATTTGCTCTGAACTGGTGCAGCTTCTAAAACCCTTGAGCCTAATTGCTTTCCTGCATTTTGGCAAGAAAAATAGCTGACTTGCAATGGAGTAGAAAGAAGAGGTTTGGAAGAAAGTGTCTTAAGAAAAGCTTCCAATGAAAATTTCAATCAATATTTTTAATCCCAGAAGACTAGATAAAATATGATATTATGTTCCTTGCACTCAGAGATTGTGGAGAGGGTTGTTTTTCAGTGTGGGGAGGAGAACAGTTTCAGGAGCAAAGCTGCTGCAGGATCCCACTCACTCCGATGCAGACAGTGAGCTGTATCCCGGTGTTCGCGAGGTTTGAGACAGTGGCCCTCAGATGCCACATTCTCGAAGCAGGGTGGTTTCCTGGTTTCACAGCTGGGTTGTGCGGCACAAATGTCTGGTTTTCCCATGAAACTCGGTGAGAGTAGCAGCGTATGAGACACGTAATATACTCTACGTCTCTCCTCTTAGCATCATTTGGCTGCTCATTAAAGTAACCAGACAAAATTGAGTGCAGAGTACAGGCACTAATTGCCTTTACGCCTTCACGTTCCCATTTTAAAATGTTTTAGATTATTAATTTTGAATTCAAGTTTTCTACCTCTAAGATTTTATATATATAGTTGAAATGATATATATATATATATATATATATATATATATATATATATATATATATATATTTACACACATATAGATGAATGTATGTATATGTAATTGAAAGCTTATTTTATTGCCTCTTTAACACTTTTAGGGCCTTGTTAAAACAGGGCTCTCATCCTTTAACCTTTCTCCCCCCCTCCCTTTTTTTTACTTTGTATGTACCACACAGGCTACTTACTAAAGTGTGTCCAGGTGATTGATCTCTTTAATAAAAGCAAGTTCTTTAGTAAGCAAAGAGTGATAAAGATAAACAAATATACTGGTTTGTCCAGTGCTTTGGAGATTATGGTAACACGAGGGCATCAAGAAAGCCCATTAACAGATAAGTTAGATGAAACACATCAATCTGATCTCAGTAAGTCAGGAAACCATTTGCTTTAAGTTAATTTTATCCATGTTTTCTCTTCATTTATAATACTTTGTGGGTTTTAACAGAAAATATTTAATAGTGTGCAGTGCAGTCCATAGATAAACGATGTTGGCAATTTCTCTACCTAACTGCTTGTCAAGCCCTTTAGCAAGGTACACAGTGCCCTGCAGTTTATCACCTCACTTTCTAGATTGTTTTGGAAGATCATTGAGAGGGCTGAGACTCCCCAGAGTACCATGCTCTAATCCTGTCATATTTTTTAAAATGCTGGAAAGTATAATGTTACATGGTAAGATAGCTTTACCCAGGCATTTCTTCCGCTTGTCTCCATGGTGCATTCTTTCCATGGTAACCACTGTTTCCATGGCACATTCCGTATGCTCCTCCAGAGTAGCTAAGGGCTTTATGAAGATGTGAACCCACCCACAAGTGTGCATGCACACACCTGCCTTCTTTCTCTCTCTCTCACAGGCACTGCTTCCTCCTACCATTTATGTGAATATAGGTACGTTTTCTACCAGATTCACTAATTAGAACAAAGCTAATTTTAATATAAAATCTGCTTTTCTCCCTCTTATATAATGAGTCACCACTAATGTGGTCTTTTGGAGTGATGTGGACATAGCATAAAAACTGGTGTTGTCCTCAGTGACATGGATTAACAGGATGAAACCTTGGAGGCAATATTTGACAGGGAAAACAGTGAGCACAGAACCAGATTTTCTAAATTTAGGTTATTCCTTAGATTCTGAGCTAAGTGTATACTCAGCATCATGTTAGGTGCTGTGGAGCATAAAAGACATTTATGCCCCCAGGACCTTGCATTTTCTGCAGGCTTGGGGGAATAAGATCTAGATATATGTATAATTAGAAAATAATATAACGCTGTAAATTATCAAAATAAATTGTTCATGTCCAACATTTTGGGGTTTGGGGGCAAAAAACTGTAGCTGTTATTTATTTAAAAAAAATTTTTTTTCTATCACTTTTATTCTTAGGACTGGAGGAAAAAAGACATTTCAGGAAAATGTACTGGTTTAGGTAGATGTAATGGTGAATAACTTTTTGAGGTGCTATCTGATTAATTGTCACAGAGAAATAACAGTTGTTATCCTTTTTCTTTTCTTCCCCCCCCCTAATATTTAATAGGTTTTAATGGCACATCAAATAGGAATATATCAGAGCAAACTATGAAAATAACCTTTTTTATATGTAAAAATTACATATATTGTAGGTATGATCATATTTGTCAATCTCAGTAAGGATCCAGAGAAAAAGTATAAGAGATTTGTTGTTACATATGTTATCCTGTTTCATCCTATAAGGTTGCTCTGACATTAACTTCCAAGCGCTGTAACTAAGATGTGGAGTTTTGATCCAGTTACACTGGATCTTCATCCTAATAATGATTCTTGTGTTATCCTTTGGCTTTGATAACGCAGGGCAGTGTCGCAGGCAGTGCAGCTTTAGGGTCATACAGCTTTATTTGAACTCTGGACCTTTCATTTATTAGCTTTGTGGCCTTGGCCATGTTAACCGACCTCTCTGAACCAGAGCAGCAAAACAGTATTCATACAAGGGTAGGTATATGTGCTCTCTCTGCTCAGGACAATTGTGAGGATTAAATGAGATATTGATATGCTCAATCAATGATGGCTTATTTATTCACTTATTTGATCAATATGCATTAACTGTGCCCCATGTTTCAGGCATTGTCTTGATGTTGTGGATATAACAGGATTGATTTCTGGCCCTTGGGGATGTAGCACACAGACACTGAAGCAGGAAAACATAATGACATGTCATCCATTGGAATGGAAGCTCTATGAATGCTGAGTGGTGCTCTTTTCTTTTCTTTTCTTTTCTTTTCTTTTCTTTTCTTTTCTCCTCTATTTTCTTTTCTTTTCTTTTCTTTTTTCACTATTGTATCACAAGCCTTTGAACAATGCCTGTACACAGTAGGTATTCAATAAATATTTGTTGAAAGGTTAAAAAATGAGAATGTGAAAAATAGGAATGTAACCAAATCTGGGACATAAATGAATGTTAACCAGAGCAAGTGGCATATAACAGCAACCTAAACATTAGTGAGTTAGCCTGGGAAAGTAGGGGGATTTGATTTTGTGGGTGTGAGAGATCTGTTTTCCACTTGCTTCTCATCTGGGGTGTGTATTTTTTCCATGATGTGTCCATGGCTAAATTCTTACATTTTAATTTGTGTTTCTGACAAATTGATGTGCAATAAGTATGGATCTTTACTTAGCCTTTGAAATATCTAACCTAGAATTCTTAACTAAAGCTAATACTAACTTCTGACTCTTTAGGTCTTCCTGAGATTGCTGTGGCCAAGTCCTACTTTCTCATTTGAAGGACTCACTTGTATGTCCACTAGTGTATTCAGTCATTAGACATGTTTGTTATGCACCCTACATGCAAAATAATAGCTATGTACTAAGGCCGGAACACAGATTAACCAGCAGGCATTAAGCCTCTCTTCAAGGAACTGATAGTTCCTGAAATTGAGGAGTTTATGGGGGAACTGATGATAAGAAGAGAACAGGGTTTCAGTCTGTCAGCAGATATTTTGGGATAAGATGCATAGAAATCAGTAGGTCATGCATCCAAATCTTTCCATCTTACACTTGAATCAAATTATCTCTTAAAGTGAGCCCTACCCCAGTATGATTTTTGGAAGCTATTCTTGGTAAAGGGAAGTATAAGTAGGCATAGCCAATTCTTTTTTTTTTTTTCAAGGAACATTTATTTTATTCCCAAATGTGTCTAACAATTTCCATAAAGAGTTTTCATTTTTCTCAGCAAGAAAAGTAAGATACCTATGTGGAGCAACTAAAGAAGAATTCAAGATTAGCATGAAGACTCAGAGTAAAGATGATAGAAATCATGGATTGAAAGGAATATAAGATAATGTTATAAAAGCACTATGTCTGAAATTGTACCTCAAGGCAACATTAATAACAATAGTAAACAATGGGAGTAAGTGGAAAGGATGGGAGAAGGTGTGATGGAAAACTTACATGTGCAAATGATGAAAGCAGAAATTAGTCTGGTACATTATGTTAAGTGAAAGGAGCCCAGCACAAAAGACCAAATATTTTATGATTCCACTTATATGAAATACATGGAAAAGGCAAATCTATAGAGACCGAAAATGGGGCTGCAGGTGGGAATGGGATTAGTTATAAATGAGCATGAAGGACATTCGTGGGATGATGAAACTATTTTAAGATTAGATAGATTATGGTGATGGTCGCAGAACTGTACTAAAAATCAATGAATTATAAACTTAAAGTTGGTGAATTTTATATTATGTAAATTATGCCTTAAAATGTTTAAAAAAACAACAACAGAAAGAAATGAGTCTAGTATGAGTAAGGGATGGTAAGGAAAGTGACATAGTTACAGTAGTGGGGCCAGAGTCTTAGAGCAGGGAAATAAATTGACCAAAGTCACACTGAAATTTTAAATTTCATTGAAATTTTGAAATTACCACAGCTGGTAAGAGGTAGAACTTGGTAAGAGGTAGAACTATCTGCTCCAAGATAAGACAGGATAAGTGAAGTGGTATTAATTGGGGGACAATATTGGATTAATTGGGAGAGGATGGGTTTCATTTGAAAAGTTACCTGGAATATTTTTGACTCTCTGGTAAGAATAAAAGGATGCAGAAAGTGGCATTCACCTAGATTCATAGGTGAAATGAGGTGAGGTGGGCCTAGGTTAGATCTATAGGACAGGAAAGGGGGGGACATTTTGAATGAAGAAGAGTCAGGTTATGGTCACCAATCCCATAGGATTAATTGCATATGAAAATGCTTTATAAACTAACAACTTCTAGAAAAAAAATCACAAATAATGAACATTTACTATTCAGCATACTGAAAGCAGTAATCGAGTAACCAGAGAAACTCACGATGTTGGAGAGGTAAGTGATTAAATGTGGGAATAATATCTTTGAGGATGGATTATGGGATGGGATTTTGAGTAGAGGGGAGGTGTTCTTCATGGGAGCTGGCAGATAATTTAATTTTGCTCATGATGCACTTATAATACTGCATGTGTCAAGAACCATGCTGGATAGCAGGTATTGATTAATTAGAGATTTGGGTTGTCTGTGACAGAAACCCAACTCAAGTTAATTTAAAAAACATGGAATGTATTGCCTCACAATACTAGGAAGTCTAGGAATTGGGAGCAAACAACAAATATGAGAACTCTGTCTATTTAAATTTCTCAGCTCTATTTTCCTCTGTTTAACTCCATTTTCAGGCCAGCTCTTTTTTCTCTGCGGCAAAAATGACCACTGACAACTCCAGTTATGCATGGTCCTTGTAAGTAGCAATTCCAGAAATTATAAAACATTTCTGTCCCAGTCATGACCAAATAAACCACCAGTGTACTCTGATGGGTCCTTCTTGGATCATGCCCCTGAGCCAACTCCTGTGGGAAAGAGTGTTAGTTCTCTTACTAAAGGTCCTGGATGGGCCAGGACCTTTTTCCCTTGCCCTGGGGACAATCAGCCTCATTCAAGCCAAAAGGAGAGACTGGTTTTATAACTAGAAGATAGGGAAAGGACCAAACAAAGCCTCCAAATGTGCCCATTACGGGAGGTAGTGTTGGAATCTTATAAACTCCCTACAATCAGATTTATTGTTTTCATTTCACAAATGTGGAAAGCAGACCTTGGAAAAGTTAAGAAATTTGCTCAAAGGCATACAGCTATGAATAAAATTATAAAGCTGAGATTCGAATTCAGGTCTGTTTGTTCCAAAACCTATCCCTTTTGAAGAACATAGTTGATGGAGAGCAGGTATATGAGAAACGAAAAGGGAAGCACATGTGAGAATCTCCCCTTGAAGTATTAAACACAGGTACTTCAACATGAATCAGGAGGCAGTGTGAGGGGAGGGAGAGGTGGGAAAACTGGGGGGTGGGGACGAAGAGTTGGTGGGTTAGGACCAAGGAGAAGGTTTGGAATATGTACTTCAGATTAGAAACTAGGATTTCAATGAGAGGTGATAGTAGACTTGCCAAGTAGTGGAAAAGCCAAATTGAGATGGAGCTGGTTGTTGAGTTATGGGGTTATTTCAGGAAATACTTCTGGTGACAATACAGAAGTAGAGATAGTGGACATCTTCAATGACCATGGTTCACTTTAGTTAGTGAACCATGCTCTCTCCAAAGTAAGCACGTCAAAAAAGACATGTTAGCACGCTTATATCACCTCAGTGTAACGAGTAAAACTCGCCAATAGAGGAGGAGCACAAGTAAACACTGTGAGAGAGCTGAACTCATCACCATTGTCTACATCTCTCTCCCAACTCCCCAAATCCTTGTTGGCATAATGGGCAACATGAACCCCTTGATGGGTAGTAAGTCTCTTCATTCTACAAAATACCTTAGCTCTTCTGCCGATGCCTGCTACGTCCAGATCAGATTAAGAATGCAATATTGGTGGTTAGAGCAGGTACCCTTCATGCTCAGCTGGCATCTTCTAGGCCCGTATTTGAGTTTTGTGCACACTGAAAGTGTTCTGCCTCAGACACTTTTATATTTCTACTTTTCAGGCTGAAGGCTCTCTCTGGTGTCATGGAAACTTGTTTAGCAGGATAGTCAAGAAGTGCATCTGGGGCAGCCCTCAAACCATGAGAGATGGGAGTTGGCAGATTAGTACTCAAGCTTTCTCGTCCTTCTGTGAGACATTTTGAGGAATATTCTACTAGGTTCCAGCAGAACTGAGCCACAATTTCTTACAACGGGAACATGTTCACTGATACACCATTTACTGATTTTCTCCTTTTTGTATTTTACTATCCCTCCTCCCTTACTTGTACTGTCTTGGGTCACATCCCCCCCACCACCAAATTTCCTGAACTCAAGTTTCTTTCTCAAGACCTGCTTTTGGGGGTAATAAACTCAGACAATGGATGAGCCCATCTTTCCTCATTTTATTTACTATGGGACAGGTGGACTATGGCAGGCATCTATACTTATGTTGGTAAACTGGTAATAAGTATTTTTTTAAACATCTTTTCCTTAATTCTGCAGGTAATGAAAGCCAGTGTTTTTATTTGGGTAGGGGTGTGCCTCAGCAGAAAGGATCTACTTCCTCCAAGGTTATGGGCCCTTCTCAGGGGCAGCCCACATCAAATAATTGATTGATACAGAAGTCTGAAGCTTGCCCCACTCCCACTGCCTTGGCTCAATTTGATATACTTCTGAAGGAGATTCCTAGCTTCCTTGCCACCCATAGAGTTGGGATGACTGAGGCCTCTATTACAACTGCATTACAGTTCAACTTCTCATTGTGTCTATTCCTGCTTCTTTTTCTTCCCTACAGTTGTTATTCTCAAGAGCACTTCCCCATAAGCCTTATGCATGCAAATCTCTGTTTCAGTGTCTGTGTCCAGTTGGTGCCTGGAGTGGTCCTGGGAATAAGACTTTAAAATGGGCATTTGGAACTGGCCAGTTGGCATTGAGGACTCCATCACAGGTAGTCACTGGAGTACTGGTTACCCTTGGCTTGCTGTTTTGGAGCAATTGTTGAAAGCAGTGATGAACTGGGATGACATACCAGTGGAAGGGAATACCGTAGCTGGTCCAATATCTCAAGGATTTGAGCGGTGTGGGGGAAAGTGGTCATTGTAGACTATGGAATTAGATAACTGCTGCTTTGAACTGTTCCTGATTTGATCAATGGAACAGATCAGAAACTCCAGAAATAGATCTACACTTATAAGTCAATAGATTTTCAACAAAGGTGCCAAAGCAACTAATTAAAAAGATCATTAAAACAACTGATTCTGGAACACCTGGAAATTCAGGTGAATAACCATATACTTTGGCTCTGTTTTACACAATACACAGAAATGAATCCAATATGAATCTTAAACTTTAATGTAAAATCTAAAACTACAAAACTTCTAGAAGATAATACAGGAGAATAACTTAGGGTAGACAAAGATTTTTAAAAACAGGAAAAACAGCAATAATAATTTTTTAAAAAGCTAAATTATACTTTATAAAGTTGAAAACTTCTGCCATTGAAAAGACACCGGTAAGAAAATAATTAGGCAAGCCACAGACTGTAATAAAGTATTATACATATTATATATTAAAATGCATATTATATATTAAAAATTTAGTTAAATAAAATATGCAAATTAAATAAAGGCCTCAAATCCAGACATATCAGAAAATTCCTTCCACTCAATAATAAAAAAAGTTGCAAAATATTTGAGCAGTTCAGACCTTTCAAAAGAAATCATAGTCACAGGGGAAATGCAAATATAATCAGATTTAGATACAACTTCACATCCTCAAGAATGGCTAAAATTAAAAATACTTTGAACACTAAATGTTGGGTAGGAGAGAGAACAACAGAAAGTTGTAAACATTGCTGGAGGGAGTGGGAAATGGTAAAACCACCTAGAATATCGTTTGGCGGTTTCTTACAAAGTTATACACAAGCTACCCTATGACCTAGATATTATACTCCTAGGCATTTACCCAAGAAAAATGAAATAATATGTCTAAAAAGACAACTCATAGCAACTTTATTCACATTAGCCCCCAAACCTGATGCAACCTAAACTTCCATGAACATGAGAATGGACAGACCAATTTTAATATATTCATATGGTACTACATAACAACAAGAAAAAAGGAATTAAATACTGACATGTAGAGTAACATGGAGGAGTCTCAAAAACATTATGTTGAAGGAAAGAAGCAAGACACGTGAGAGCACATTGTTTATGAAGATCTAGAACAGGCAAAACTAATCCATATTTGAAAAGATCACAATAGTAGTTTCTTCTGGGTGTGGCTGTTGATAGAGAAGGGGCAAGTGGGAACTTTCTAGGGTGATAGAAATATTCTATATATTGATCAGGGTATGGTTAGGTGGGTACATAAGTGGCTACAATTATATGGACATATTCATTTGTCAAAACTCATCAAACTTAAAACAAGAGCATTTCACGGATGTAAATTATTCTTGAATAAAAGAAAGAGTTTAAAAAAATAAAAGCAAGTACAGAAAGGACTTTACCAAAAATTTGGATACAGGTTTTTTGAGCTTGATTAGCTTTTTTTTTTTTTTAATTTATTTTTTAAATTTATTACAATTGTTAGTAAAATTACATAAATTTCAGGTGTACAATTCTGTATTACATCATCTACAAATAATTTAAAGAAAAAGAATATGATTAGCTTTCATATTCTTTTTCTTTAAATTATTTGTTGATCAAATGATCACATGGAAGAGTGTCTTTACCTAAATACATTGCTGTTACAGATTCCTAATCTAGAAATCTTTTCTGAGAAAACAGAAGTACAGACCAACATGTATACGAAACGTTGTTTACCGAAGTGTTTGATATTATATTTAAAGGTAAAACATTAAATGAAACCCAAATAGTTAATAAATTATCACACATTTGTATGATGAAATATTTCATAGCTAAAAATATTAAATAACTGCTATATAATGAGGAAATATTAAGTTAACATTAGTGAACAATATGATTGTATATATAAAATTATTACATCTATACAAATAATATGTGAATGGAAAACCATGGACAAATATATACCGGGTTGTTAATAGTGGTTATTCTGGAATTGTGGATGCCTTTATTTTATTCTTTTAAATCTTTATTTTCTGCCTTTCTCTTTTTTCCTTTTATAATCTGAAATAAATTATAAGAGTTATAAAGTTTTAGTAAGACAGTAAGACAAAAGGAAAACGTACTAGAGCCCTGAACTTGCTTTCTTTGCTCTTCTATGGCCACTCAACTATGGGGTAATCATCTATAGAAACCCACCGAACTTTCTCAGAAATTGACTGCTCAGTTCTCACAGAAAGAGGATATGGAATTTGATTTTCTTTCTTTTTTTTTTTTTTTTACATTCCTGATGAAACCAGTGCTCCTCTTTCATCTAGTTCTTTCCCTCACTTCTCTGCATTCTGTTCCAATTCTGCTAGTCTCTGAACCATGAAGAGCAGCGATGCTCTTTAGGAGATTCTAGCAAACACTGATATCACCACCTTCCATGTCGTTCTAGAAATACATTTCATTTGGCTCCATTTCCTAGTCTACAAACTTGTTTTAATCAAAATTGGAATCAGTACGATAAGAAGTCAGGTACATCTCAGCCTCATCGCCCTGCATAGAAAGGTTTCCACAAGCTTGCAGGCATCGGGCACGGTTATGATAATAGAACAATTCCGTTTATTAGACAACAAATCAGTTCCTTAAAACCAAGGCTATGAATAACTGCGTATAAGGAGAAGCGAAAAAGGAGGGAAGGAAGAAGAATATAAAAAAATCTCTCTGTGAGGTTTTATTTTATTTATTCAAAGGCAAATCCAAAGGTTGCTGCAGGACAGTTCTCATAAAACAGGTCTGCAAAGGGAATGTCCTTAAGAAAATGCTGGCTCCCTCGCTTCACTGGCAGTTGAGTTTACAGTAGAAATACATTCAATTCCACATAGTAATAGTGCTTTAATAACAGATGAAAATATGTTTTATGGTGTGTGTTGATAACTAACTGCTTATCCTATATATAGAAATTCAAATAATTGGAATTTCTCATAGCCGGCATCCAGTTGAAACCACTGGAGAATACCTTGATATAGAAGGTTAAAATCAATAGACTGTGTTTGGGTTATTTTTCAGAAGATGTCTGCTGTATGTTTAATATACTATATTTGTATTATGGGCTCTGGTTCCTGTAAATCTGAGGTCTCTCTTTCTTGAATGAATGAGGAGATAAGCGATTGAATTTGAAAGATACTTTATGCAACAGAAAAGCAATTTTGTTCCTGGTTATCAGAGGGCAAGAAGTGAACTAGCAATTGAATACTAAATATTTTTAACCCTTGGGATTCTTTCTGGTTTACTCTGAGCTCAAGCCATCTCAGCTACAATGTTCCATATAATGGAGGAATATTTTACTGGAATTTTAGTCAATTTGAAGTAATTACCTTTTACTGTTAATGGATGTGAATTTATGTTATGGAATCTCAAATTTCCATTTTTATAAAGGAAGGAAAGTAGGGAGATTTCCATTTCTTCCATTGAGGACCCATGGAGTAGAGAATAATGTTTTGCTCTGACTAGAACCACTTTGTGATGAACTGATTTTGGTTTTAACTATTATTTGTAATACTCTCCAAAGTTCTTGGTGTCCCCATGGTAGAATAAATGAGGCTGGCACTTTCCCATCACATTTCATGGTGAAAACTTCATTGTCCAGCTCTACTTGTTCTCCTCAAATAATTTTTAAAAGAATGATATGACATGAAACTTACTTGTTTTTTTTTTTTTTTTAATTTTTTTATTAAATTTATTGGGGTGACAATTGTTAGTAAAATTACATAGATTTCAGGTGTACAATTCTGTATTACGTCATCTATAAATCCCATTGTGTGTTCATCACCCAGAGTCAGTTTTTCCATCACCATATATTTGATCCCCCTTACCCTCATCTCCCACCCCCCACCCCCCTTACCCTCTGGTAACCACTAAACTATTGTCTGTGTCTATGAGTTTCTGTTTCTCATTTGTTTGTCTTGTTCTTTTGTTGTTTTTGGTTTTTAATTTTTTTACTCCTGAATCTTTGATAATAATAGTACTATATCGATTGTTTATGGATATAGCTGACATATTTTACTTAATGTTTCTGAAAATACCATGCCAAAGCTGATGCTTTGGGGCTTAGCAGTTTATGTTACACTTTGGTAGCCAGCCTCCAAAATGGGCCCCCACGACCTGCCCCTCCTTGTACTGATGTCTTTGTGTAGCACTCACCTCACTGCATTAGAGTTGGCCTTTGTGATTGATAGTATATGGCAGAAATGATGATGTGTGTCTTCTGACACTAGATTATGTACGACCTTGCCAGTTCTGCCTTGTTTTCTTGGATCACTTACCATACACTCAAGTATTCCTATGTGAAGGTCTGTGTGGCAATGAACTGAGTGAGCCCTCTGACAACAACCAGCCATGAAAGTGAGACATCTTAGAAGTGGATCCTCTAGCCCCAGTCAAACCTTCTGATGACTGCTACCCTGGCCAACATCATGCCTATAACTTTATAAAAGATCTAGACCCAGACCACCTGGCTAAGCCACACTTAGATTCCTGACTCACAGAAACTCTGAGAGATAATAAATATATACAGCAGGTCCTTGAATAATATAATTTTGTTCAATGTTGTTTTGTTATAACATTGAGGAGACAACGTAGGAACTTAACTCTTTGTTATACCAAATGGACTATGGTAAAATTGGTTTCATCATATGTTATTTTGTTTAAAGTGGCAGAATCTAACAACAATGTTAAGTGGGTACTTACTGTACTGTTGTTCTAAGTTGCTAATTGTTGGAGTAATTTGCACACAATAATAAATAACATAATACTGGAAAAAGCTTATAATGTACAAAACTTAGGCTTCTCACTTGAACTAAATTTTATAAAACCATGCTAAAGATGAGAGAAATATGGGGAGTCAGACTTTGTAGATGTAACAATGCACTTATTTTTTAATCAGTTTCTGCAATTAAACTTTTTTATTATCAACAAATGTAATCATTGCTTTTAGTTGCTAAGGTCAAAATCCTCCATGGGTTTGCTGACATGGACCTGTCTCTTAATTTATGCAAATATATTTGCTTTGACATTTTAATAATTATCAGAGTGTGATTCTGACTCCAGGAGTCATTAGAGACAGCTGAGTGGTGAACTGAGAGGTGAATTTCTGACATGTGTGTTAGAGAAGGAGGACCCACGAATGATAGACTCTCCCAAGCACTGTGATATTGGGAGGGTAGGATATGGTGAATATTGTCTACTTCTTCCTGAATTGGACTCTTCTCATACTGACAAGCTTTTCCTGACTGAATCAGGTTGACCTGCCAATCTTAGAATAAACAGAAAATCTACAAGGAGCAATACACATATACACACAAAATAATGAATAGGTCTTCATAATAGGTCTCTGACTGAGTGCATATTTATTGAACCCTTGCTGTATGCAGTCCAGTCTGCTATGAATTTCAATTAATAGAAGACGTGGATTCTGCTTCCTGGCCCATTTTGTTCCACAACCTGTAAGACTATGATAAGCAATACTGGACTGGAGCCTTCAAATCCCTCCTACCTGAAACCCTCTGTCACTCAATCATTGGCACTGTGTAACCAGGAACACAGTGAAGACTTAGACAGTAGTGTATAGGGTGTGGTCAGAGGACCCTGAGCTGAGTAGAGCAAGAGATGGCCTCCACTGGGTAAGGAGAAGGCTGCAAAAGCAACTTCGCGCATGTTGTGATCAGCAACTGAAATAATATACGGACAAGAGCTTTGTAAACTTCAAAGCACCATAGAAAAATGAGAAAGAATGATTATAATACCAGAAACTGTGATGGTTGCCAGTAAAATAGTATTTGACTTAGGGCTTTGCTATTTCTTTCAAAGAAAAGAGTTTTGAAGATCATTGCTTTGAATAGCTCTTCTCCATGTTCTATTGCCTGTAGCTATCTTTGTCTCTTATTGACTATTTTTCAGCCATCTTTAGTACAAATGGTGAAACTGTAGCAAAATTTCAAGGCTTTGCTCCTCACTTCCTTTAAACGTTCATCTCTTTTAGAGTTTACAACTGTGGCAGCTGCAACTCCCAGAGGTCCTGCCTGTGCTCTCGGTTTGTTTACCACTCAGCAGGGATTTGTTTACCACCCAGTAGGAGAAGATTCAAGAAGATAAAAGCCAATCACTGAAGTAGAAAGACAGAACCAGGCAGAAAATACCAAGAAAATAAGATTAGAAACACCAGGCTCAAGCAGAGTTGACTTTCAGCAATATGATGACTCTGGGAAGTCTGCTCTATGCACATGTTAAATCACTTTATTTTGTAGGTTATCAGAGATATAGTACATCTTCTGAAATCACTTTGTGTCTGCTGAACAGGAACCTCCATTTTAAACTTTTGTGTTCTAAAAAAAAATCTCCAATCACTTCATTTTCTTTTAAGTTCCCAAATAATGCATGTTTATGCCTCTCAAATTTTAGATGGCTGGTCAGATTATATTTGGGGAGAAGGCTTACTTGGTCTGATAAATAATAAAATACATTCATCCTGAAACACTAAGAGAACAAAGTTTTTCTTTAATACAATTTTTTGGTAACTAAAGGTTATATTACAGACTTGAGTCCTAAAGTAACATTTGAGTTTACAGACCCAATTATTTTAAGCAAAGCGTAAGTGCATTTTATTCCCTTTATTTGAAAATTAGTGGTCTAGTTATTGTGTGGGTATAGTTACTTTTCATTAATTAGAATAGCCAGTGAGCCAGAAATTCTGGTTCTCAAAGAGTCCGGAAATGAAAATTTTAGTGTAGGAATATTTTATAGGTTAATGCATATCATTTATAACTTTGAAGGTGGTAAAGATTGTTGGATTATTTTGCTCATGGGATCATTTCATAAGTATGTTTTTATAATCTATTTTAGTCACTCAGAGACGCTATACACCATACCTCTAATCTTGCTATTTCACTTGAATATGGAGTAAGCTAAATGATTTTTATGTATTTTAAAAATAGAATTTACAATTATTGATTGAACTGGTTGTTTATAAATGGAAGCAACTGTTTCTTAGAGGTTGAATATTTATTGTGCATGAATTTCATTAAGGGATAAATATGGTATGTAATTCAGAATATTTTAAACATAAATTTGAGACCATCCAACACCATTGAAATATATTAATAAATCATTCATTCACCAGACATTTATCGAGCACGTACACGTTTTCTAATAATTATGTTAGCTACAGGTATTTTTCAAATGTCAACGTCTAGAAATAAGGTAGAGAACAAAAAATTAAGTGCTACATTTTGAGCAGCATGTAGGTAATTGTCTTTCTAGAAAAGTAATCCAATATTATTTGTATTGATGAGAAGAATATCCCAGTTTACTGGGAATTTCCAATAAAAACCATGCAGGATGGCAAGTCAAGAGCATTCTGGGGCAAATTATGGAGAAGGCAGGCATGCCTTGAAAGTGAGGAGAGTCACACTTAATAACTGTTCTTGGACTGTTTTATAAGCCATTGCTACTCTTCAAAACCTGACAGCCCATGGGCAAACCGGGGATATTTCAAAGACTCCAGACAGAACCAGCAGAAAGGTAATTATATCCTGTAGATCTTGTAGGAGGAGGTCAGAAGGATTATTAGAGTTCATTAACCATCCTAAGGGATTTCCTACACACCTTTCTTAGGGACTCTGAATTTTGCCATTTCCTCCTGACCTCTTTAACCTTTGGCCTTTTCTTCCTTCCAATTAATTTTAAATGTTTCTGCAGGAAACCATATTACCAAGCTTCCACTTTGACTAAAATATTGCAATGACATGTTGATACACTGTGGATTTGACCATAGACATCTGAGATTTTTGCAACCAATTTTCATTACTTGCTAGTAATTTCTACTCCTGTCAAGTAGATAGGGCATGCCTTTCCTTTACTTATTTATTTTTTCCATTTTTTAAATTAGTTTCATGTGCACAAAACAATGTAATAGTTAGACATTTATCATTTATATCCCTCACACAATGACAACCTCCCTCCCCCATCCACTACCCCTCTGACATCTCACACAGCCATTACATTTCCACTGTCTCTATTCCTAATGCTGTACTCCGGTTCTTCTATCTATCTATCTATCTATCTATCTATCTATCTATCTATCTATCTATCTATCATCTATCTGTCTAGTTACAATATATAAAATTACAATTGACATTCATTATTGTTCAACTTCAGCTTCAGGTGTGCAGTGCAGTGATCAGGCATCTACACCTTCCCTGAAGTGATCTCCCTAATGAGACAAGTGTACATGGAATACCCTACAAAATCTTTACAACATTATTGATTGCATTCCGCAAATTAACTTTCATTTCCCCATGGCAATCTTGTGGTTACCGACTGTGCTTTCTAACCCCCTCACCTTCACCCTTATCCCCGTCCCCCTAGCAACCCTCAGTTTTTCCTCTATGTCTCTGAGACTGTTTCTGATTAGTTCATTCACTTATTCTTTTCTTTAGATTCCACATATAAGTGAGATCATATGGTATTTGTCTTTCTCTGTCTGACTTATTTCACTTAATATAATGTTCTCTAGGTCCATCCATATTGTTGCAAATGGTAAGATTTCCTTCTTCTTTATGGCTGCATAATACTCCATTGTATAAATGTACCACATTTTCTTAATTCAGTCATCTACCGATGAGCATTTCTGTTGTTTCCATGTCTTGGCTATTGTGTATAGTGCTGCAATAAACATAGAGGTGCATAAATTTTTTTGAATTAGAGTTTTGGATTTCTCTGGATAGATACCTAAGAGTAGAATTGCTAGGTCATAAGGTAGTTCCATTTTCAGATTTTTGAGATACCTCCATACTGTTTTCCATAGTGGCTGTACCAATTTGCAGTCCCACCAACAGTGCACAAGGGTTCCCTTTTCTCCACATCCTCCCAGCACTTGTTGTTTGTTGATTTATTGATGATAGCCATTTTGACTGGGGTGAGGTGGTATCTCATTGTGGTTTTTATTTGCATTTCTCCAATGATGAGTGAGGTTGAGCATGTTTTCATATGTCTGTTTGCCATCTGTATGTCCTTTTTAGAAAAATGTCTCTTCATGTCCTTGGGCATGCCTTTCTTTTAAATAGCTAGTTACCCTTCTACCTGGTGAGTCATTCACTTATTCTGCATAGGTTTTTGGCTATCTACTTTTTGTACCATGCTAGGTGCTGGTGGGAACAAAAACAACAACAACAAAATATTTAGATTCCATCAATCCCCCAAAAGGAACTCATAGCCTAAAGAGAATACAGGCACATAAGTGATTACGAATAAAAGAAGTGGTGTTACACAGTTGTGATGAATAAGGGCATGGGGGCACAGAGGAAGGAGTACAACTCTTGAGGGATCCCAGAAAAGCTTCGCAGGGCAGATGATGCTTGAACAATATTATGGAAGATGAACCTATAATTTTCATTTGTAAAGAATGGAGAAATGACAACAATAATAAAATAAAAGCATGACTTAGAAAATAACAAATAACAGTATAGTTGGAGTGTTTGCAGTGAGAAATGAGGCATAGAGAAGTAAATAATCATATTTTTTTAAATAGAAATACATTCAGAGATTCTCTTTTAAGAGGTCATGATAAGGTAATATATGGCAAATTCCAAATCCAAATTAAATAAATAAAGTTTTTAAAGTCCCTTTCTTCAGAGCTTATTTGGAGCTTCTAGCAAGGGAATATAGCTACTCTTGTACCCTTGACCAAAGAATGGTGCTCCTGTATCACGGAAGGTCATTCTCTTTGACCGAGCACCAGCTTCGAGAGGGATGTACACAGGACCATGAGGGAGGAAAGGGTCACCCGCTTAGCCAGCAGGCCAACAAATTAACCGTGTTGATCAATGGAGTAACAGATGTCACAGCCAGATCTCCCTCACATCCTAAAAGTATCTTTGTGAGCACAATAGCAAAAAAGAAAGGATCTAGTGCCAGAAGTGAAAAGGGATCTCAGAGTGGGTAGTGGGACTTGAAGTCCTGTGTCCTACAGAGGTGCCTTATCATAGAGCTCATGTTAGGATTTAAGTCATTTGTATGAGGTGTGATCAACAAATATGGTAAATGTTTAAATTAAAATAATATTACAATAAAATACATATGGCCATTAATCCCTCTCAAAATATTCCCCCTTGCTTTGAACACACTTATCCCATCATTCTTGCCACTTTCTGAAGCAGTTCTGGAAGTCCTTTTTTGTGAGTCTCTTTAGTTGAACTGTCGTGGCTACCTCGATGTCCTGAATCATTTTGACTTTGGGGAAGAGCCAGAAGTCACACGGTGCCAGATCCAGTGAATATGGTGGATGAGAACACACCATAATCTTTTTATTTGACAGAAATCACCATATACCAGAAGTGATGTGTGACATGGAGCATTGTCATGATGGAGGATGATTTACGGCACACTTTAAAACACACCTTCTCTCTACCGTAGCTCACAACTGACTGCATAGAACAAGTTGAAACTTGTCACACACTGTTATTAAGGTTTGTCGTGCTGCTTCCCATATTGAAGATCCCTGCCTTTCAATTGGATGGCACTCAGCAGCAGTGTTCACTGCATTTTGCAATCACAACAGAAAGGCTACATGTCACGCATCACTTCTGGTATGGCAACTTCTGTCAAATAAAAACATTACAGTGTGTCTTCATCCACCTTATTCACCAGGTCTAGCACTGAGCAACTTCTGGCTCTTCCCCAAAGTCAAGATGACCATGAAATGTATGTTTGAATCAATTCAAGACATTGAGGCAGCCATGACAGTGCAACTAAAGACACTGATGAATTTGAATTTGGACTTCCAGAACTGCTTCAGAAAGTGGAAAGAAAGTGTTCAAAACAAGGGGGAGTATTCTGAGGGGGATAAATGGCAATGTATCTTTTATTGTAATACGTAAATTTTTCATTCAAACATTCACCATATTGCTTGATCACAGCTCGTACATCAAAATAACAAATTGGACTCCAACATCAATTCGGGAGAAATTCCATGTACTGATTTTAGGATACAGCACAGAAGCATCCCATACATGTTGCTATGTAGTGTTGTTATTGCTGCCTAAATTGTCTTTATTTTTAGTTTTGATTTCCCCTTTGACCCACAATTTGTTTAGAAAAAGAACTGACACGCTGCTGAGTGAGTTTTCCTGGGTGCGATGGGAGTTTGTCTTCTAGGTGCAAGGGCAGCCTGTTTCTCCCTCATGGTTGCCCTAACGGGGACATTGGTTTCCAGTCACAGAATCTTCTCTATCAGTCTTTGGTGTCAGAAGTTGCACTTTAGAAGACTGAAAGCGTTCTGTTTCTCTGAGAGCAAGCAGGTGGGGATGTGGGTATCACTGTTCCACCTTTCACTGTAGCCACGGGACACAATTACTCTTTTGACTGTTCTATCTAGAATCTTTAAAATATCCACTCAGTTTTCTGTCAGACTCTCTGTCATCCTGTCCTTTGTGTATGTGGTTTTGTTGTCAGTCTGTTCCCATTTGTTTTATTATCTTCTACAAATTCCTCACTATTTGCTTTTCTGGCACCTGCCCTCCCTCTGCCCCACATATTCTTTAGCTTTTCAGTGCCATTTCAGGTTTATTTTCATATTTATTTTGTAATTTTATTGGAATTTTGCAAGGGGTAAAGGGTAAATGTGTATATTTAGTCAGGTATCAGGAGGAAGAAAACTATCAATTTTCCCTGTGGTCTAGTTCATGTCTTTTAAAACCCATGGAAACTATTATTTATTAAGTTTGCTCCACAGACACTGAAGAAAAGCAAAATTGCTTTAACTACTGGAATATTAGGAAACTGTTGTTTTCTACACTTACTAGGTATTTCAGGATAGCACCAGTCCCTCAGGAGTAAACTCTGGAACATCACTGTGTTCGTTTGTCTTACAGATTCCATCTGCGGAAATGCTATGTCCTCCCACACCTGCCGTCTTAGTGAGCTACTTCAAGGATAGCTTCACTGACCGTGACTTATGAGTAATTCTGTCAGTTTAGCAAAGGGAGGGTTTTTGTAGTAGCCTATAAGACAGCTTTGATTTGTGTGACTGTGTAACACTGTGTTTAAATATCCCTTTTGCTGTCTAAGTCCAGAACAAAAAATAGAGGGGAAAAAAGGAAGGATTCAAAGAAACCACTTAGAAAGCTTTATAAAAGTGGTTCCTGGAACCTGGGAGCCTGGTATATTTGATTCAAACCTGAATAAAATAATCTACAGATTGAAGACTAGCTAAAGCGACCTGTGGCAGCAGAATAGAGGGCTGCCTTTGAGACGGGTCCACCTTACCTTGAGAGCAGCTCAGGAGTTTTCATTTCCCAGGGAACAAGCAGATAAGGAATCTGTAGTAGAAATGTCTGCCTAGGGTCATTTAAAAATTAAGCCCAAGAATCTTCTTGCAAGGACTAAGGAACTTAAGCCAACACCAGCTGCCATGTCTGTTCAGGTGCAGAAGCTCAGGAAAAGCCAAAAGAGAGAAGCTGCCCATGTCACATGTTCCACCTGAGTGTGCCAGAGAGAGGGCTTCAAACATCTGCCAGAGTCTGAGGAAACCAACACAGATTACATGGGTGTCAGTTAAGTAAGATTTCCTGCACCACAAATCTTCTCCTTCCCTCATGAAACCTTTCAAGCCTGGGATGCCACTGGCCACCCTCCCAGTGAGGAAAGAGGAATTTCTAGGCAGGGAAATAGGGAAGTCACCTGTGTACCTCCTTCCACTGTAGGCTTCCAATACGAGCAGCTCTGAGCTGGAGAAATGGAAAGAAGCCTGAAATCTAAATGCAGTGCAGAACTTGGCATATTACATGGTTCTTGGCAATTTAATTATTGATAGGAGACATCCTGGAGGTTAAGACGTCCAGAGAACATCTTAATAGCCAAGAGTGTCCATAGAATCTTTGAAACCTCACTGCAATTTCCTCAAGGCAAAGAGAAGAAAAATACCACAGGTTGCTTCATGAGCACATCTGTCTTATTATCTCAATCTTTGTTCTGTTAACTGCTGCCTTATCATTCTCATAAGTTCAGGAATCTGAGCTATGTTGTCATTTTTCTAACACTAAGCCTTATATGTGAAGGAAGCAAAGGGAGACACTAGATCAGTGATTTTTAAAGTGAGCGTTACCTAGGAACTTGTTATAAATGCAAGTTCTCAGACTTACTGATTAAGAAACTCTGGGCCTGAGATCCAGTAACCTGTATTTTCACAAGCCCATCAAGTGATCTAATGCACACTACAGTCTGAGTACCACAGATGCTCAACAGAACCTCATTTTATTTCTAAATGTTTTTTGCACTTTTTAAAACTGGGAGATATTGCTTGGCACAGTATGAATCACTGGGGAAAACTCCATTGCATATCATTCCTTTCTTATTTTGGATGATGTTATTAAAATACCACTTGGGTTCCTTAAATACAAAATTTCTGAAACACGTTGCTTGAGCACAGGTGAGTCTCTGACAGTTTGAATTCCAGCTTAAGTATCTCCTGGTGATTAAGCTGGAGCCCGGAACCAGAAAACTTTGTTTTGAGTCCTATTTGCCTTCTACTAGTTGTATGACCATGACTGACTAAATTGTTTAAAATTTCTAAGGCTCAGTTTCAAAAATTTTGTCACTGCGATGACAATCAAAGTACTGACCTTACAGGACTGCTGAATGGAATAAATATGACATTGCATGTTTACTGTGAGCAAAGCACCTAATTCAGTGCTCAATGCATAATAAGCTTTCAATAGATGATGGTTGTTATTGTCACTGGTTGTCCTCCACATAGTGTGGGTTGTATCTCATGTGTCCTAGTCTATCTCAAAAAATGAAAGTTTGCTGCAGATCTGCCATAATCCAAGAAGTCCAGAAGTCCAGTGATTTACTCCTCTCCACGGCCACAATTGTCCAGGCTTTCCCAATACTCATGAGGATCAGGGTCTTCATTCAGAAGTTGATCCAGTTTTCTTCCATAATCTTTTTTTTTTTTTTTTTTTTTTTTTTTGTGATTCAGTAGAAACCAGCCTCAGTGAGATGTCTGAAACATGGGAACTTGGCAACCTTCTTGCCTTTCCCAGCAGACATAAAGGTAAAGTGACAGGGTCCCCTGCTAGACTTTGGGGACAGGCCATCCTTACATGGCCAGTTTTCTGCTCTAGATCAGCAATTAATTATTATTAAAGATAATAATTATTACCAAACAAAACACTCAGTTTCTCAGTCTAAACACATCTGTACTACAGTGTTTTCTCGTAGAATAATAAGTATTGCATTACCTTTGGGTTAGTAAATGGGCCACTTAGGTGATTTTCTCAGGACAAAGGGAGTATTTCACTTTGCCATTTTTGTGAGAAAAAAATTATCTCCAACTCTAAATGAGTTTTTCTAGTTTCTATCATTACCATCATAGTTAAAAAATGTAGCAAGGTAGTTGAGTAGTTCAGAATAACGGATTGAAAAAAATCTGTCATCAAATCCTAGCTTTCTGCCTTACGCAAGTCGTGTGACATGGGGAATTGTTCACCCTCTCTAAACCTCTACTGCATCATCTACAAAGCGAAGAGAGTGCTAAGACCATCTCCTTCACTGTGTTGTGGGGAGGGATACTTGAGAAATCAAATGTAAAGCATTTAACTTGATGGCTGGTACCTGGAAAGACAGTAAATTTTAGTTGTTGTGTTGGATTTTTGGAGAAGCAGACATCAAGATAGGCTTAGAAGAGCAAGAGATTGATAGGAGTTTATGCCTTGTAAAGGATAAATGGGACAAACCCGTGAAAGCAGAGAGAACTCATCTGACACTTGAGAAATAAGAGGAAGGGGAGGAGTAGGGAGAGTCTCAGACAGTTCAAAGGGTGTCTGGGCCAGGCTAATGCGAAGTCTCCAAGCCAAACTTGTCTTTTGGAGGGATGCTTTTCTGTAGGATTCCTATAGGATGCCTACAGAAATGGGTCAGGGGTAGTACCCTGCCATGCTTAGTCATTGCCAGGAGCAGCAGGGGGAAGAGTGGCCTTGGCACAGATGTGATGGATTCAAAGGGGCAGTTGCGGGGGCTGTCAATCAACTATGCTTCCTGAAGGATGAGATCTGAGCAGCATATTTTCATGGCCACCATAATTGTTGTTGCTGTTATTTAGGATAGGTCAGAGCTGCCTCAGACAGTTGTGCAGACTGGGCCCTGCGCAAGAAAAGTGGTCAAGGGGCAAAAAGAGGCCTGAAATCCAAGTCCTGCTCCAATTGCTAAACTGTGCACCTCTGGAGCAGACACATCTGGAAGGGGCACCTTTGTCTAATTTACACAAAGGTGTATCTGTGTGAGGTGTCTGGTCAAGACACTTTAAAACACAGATTCTTTAAGGATAGTAGTATATATGCGTGCATACACATGCCTCAAGTAGTGAGTAGGAATGGGGCTGTCCAATCAGAATCTATTGGGAACTGACACTGTAAACTAAGAAGCCCATTAGTGTCGTGTTAACTTACTCTCTGGAGCAAGGGGCAGGCTCTGCGGGATCCCTTACCACCAAAACTGTGAGTTTGGGTAATTAATCCTTTGAACACAAGAGTATCTCTTCTACTGAAAGCAATCATACTCATCACCTCGTGAGAAGGGTGAAGTTCTAAAGACTTCATTTATCTCAGTTTCTTTGTACTCAGCAGTATCGGTGCAAATTGCTTATAAAAGTGAAAAGCGAAAAAAAAAAAAAAAAGTGAAAAGCGGTGTGTGCTGGCCCGCGGGGTAAGTGACTCGTGTTGGACGCAGCCTCTGCTTTTGTCACCACATCACAATGAGCATCACCTCCTCCATCATCACGACCGTATCTGAGTCGCGGCAGGAACTTCCGGAAGCTCTCGGGTGTCCGTTGGGTCTGTCAGCGCGCACTCACACCCCGAGCGCGTCTGGATGGGCCAGTGCGTCCCTGAGTCCTGCACGCTGAGCCACGGGCCCCACGCCTGGAGGAGCCCCCACGTCCCAGTCACCTGCGGTGGCCCCAGAGCCCCCGAGTCACCCTATCCCAGCAGTAGCTTGTATCACATAAGCAGGACAGAGGCCACATTTATGCACAAAACGTAAGCACAAAAGGGCAATTTTGTTTCACTGTGAAGGTCCGGGGTGGGTCTTCAGACATGGATGTATCCAGATGTTCAAGGACTGTGGTCAAGGTCTGTTTGTCTCCGTCTCTCAGCTTTGATGTCCTGTGTGCTGGCTTCCCTCCTGGAGGCAAGAGGACCACCAAGAACTCTAAAGGCTTAACAACGTCAACCGAGAAGTAGATGCGCTTTACTTAACAATTTTAGCACAAAGCCCCAGAGTGAGTTTCACTGGACTGACTTAGTGTATGACACAGTTTTGAGCCAATCTCAGAGGAGCTGGGCCTCACCTTCTGCCTGGGAGTGGGGGAGGTTCCACATGGAACTACATGGACTGAGATGGGTATGCGCCCCACCCCAAGGAAACAGCAATGCTGTCATTGCCAGCAAGAGGCCTGGGGCTTGGATGCTGTGCAGGCAACATCCCATATCCTGTTTTCAAGCATCCGATGGTGAGTTGCTATCGATGACCTGAAGCTATTGCTGTAATGAAAGAGCAATAATAAAGGTTATGATAATGACACACACACACACACACACACACACACACACACACAAAAGTGAAAAGCATGGTGGGGGAAAGGCATACAGGATTTTTCTGAGGAAAGCTCTGTTTTAACTCTCGGCATGATTCTCCATTTATTATCAGAGTGAACTATATCAAATATTCCTGTGCTGGGAACAATGATTGAAAGAACCTTCTCATTTGATTCTAAAAAACAAGGGTGTAAGCTTACAAAAAATCAACCAATGCCAGGCTCCCCACCCTGAAGAAATGAACTCTGTGTGCTGGCTGTGGTTTTGTGTGCCACAGACACCTGGAGAAGTTTCACCTGTGACGTGCTCCCATCATGGTGATGAATTAGTTAACAGTCTCCAGAATTTCATGGGCTGCAGCTAAGATTTCAGGTATTTTAAATATAACTGAAGGTACTTTGCTTATCCTGTGTAAATGGAACTTACAAACAGAACTGCAATTTCATTTAATAGCTATAAACCATTACTCTAATGGTTTGACAAATACCTATGAGGATAGAGTGCAATATTTCATCCAAGAAAGGACTGAATATTAAATAAATGTAACCTCCCAATGGGTTCTACTTTAACCCCCTACTAATTTTGGAGGGTGGATTTAAAAGCTGAAAGCATTTTAGAGTAAATGTTAGGGATAGAGGCAGCAGGTTCTGTGGTACAGATTAGCGCTTTATCCCAGTCATCGCAAATCCTTTTTTCATCTTCCATTATCACTTCAAACTCATCACTGTGAAGTGCAGAACTTAACTCAGAAGTTTGAAGCACCATTGCTTCATGGCTAACAGCCTCTGGGGATTAAAAAAATTAACTAATCTCTCTGCTCAGGTTTATTATTATTATTAATTATTATTAGAAAAAGAAAGCTAACACTACATTTACAGACCTCAGCTAGGTTGATATCAAGTGGTGTCAAAGTGCATGTATGCCCTAATAAAATGGAAAGATGACTCATCTTTCCATAGTCAGAGACTATGTATATCAAAGTCACCATCTCTTCATTCAAAGAATAAGTGTCATCAAGGCACTTTCAGATATGTAAGAGGCCTCATGAGTTGGAAAATTTGAATGATGTCTAGGACCAGAAAAAAAATGGTTTCTATAATTATCATTTGTAATTAAAGATACTTTTGATGTTGGCTGGTTATAGATTGAGAGAAAATAGGACAACGCCCCCAAGGACAGATGTGTTCAAGGAGAAATTTGAGAAGAAAAGGGACAATTTTCATGCTGAGCATAATAAACATTTAACTTCATTTGATTCATAAACTTTTTTTCTTCTGAAGACATATCACTTACAAGCACCACAAACTAATATTTATCCTGATGCTATGGGCAGGAACTCAACTATGGGAAGTACCCACAAAATTGATCATGTTGGTAATAACCTGAACAAAATAAAAGCAGCCACAAACCCTTTGATTATAACTGTCTTTAAAAAATCCTGGAACTGCTGGTAATGAATGATACTTTCATTCTGTAGTTTTGTTTTGTGTTTCACAAGAGAAAAAACGTACTAAAAGCTTCTGATTACCCAATCACAATTACCAGAAAACCAATAAAAAAGCAATCTGGGTTTTTAGAAAAGTGTGACTTATCAATTTGTTCAATAGAGTTCTTTTTTTTTCTTTTTAAGCTAATTGAATGGTGGTTTAATTTTTTAAAAAAATTTCACAAGAACACAGATTTTTACTAATAGAATAGATCAAGAAAGCAGATCAGAGACATGTGCTGCATTGTTAGAAAGACTGTCCCTGTCACTACACCTATTCATTTCCCAAGGCACCTTGGTTCCAGATTTTCTTATATTCAGCTGCTGCACCAGCAGCACATCCAGAAACTGCTGTGAGGAGACCCCATTTTCCCACAACAAAGCAGGCATGGGGTGTAGCATTGTGTTCTGATGAAAAACCAACATCCCTATGAATCTTCTAAATTGCATAATGTTTCTTCAGATGACAGGAAAAGGACACAAATACATATAATGAACTGATCTGAGGCATAAATTAGTCCCCTTCATAGCATGATGGGGCTTTAAAAAAACTGCATGAAGCAGAAGCCTGTGTCTCTCACCTCTTTTACCCACCCCCATCCACTGTGGCTCAGCAGCACACCTCATTCGTCTGCAGGTGGAACAGCAGCCACCACCCAGGAACCACACACACACACACACACACACACACACACACACACACACACACTCAAGTGTGAAAACAGTTTTCCTTCTGCAGAGAACTTGACATGCATTTGAGCACAAGCATACACACATGTGCACGCAGAGACACACACAAAGGGAAGTGGAAGAGGGTGTTTTAGTGTTCCTTTCCATTTTTATAATGGACTAGCTGTAACCAAATTCCATTTTTTATCACTGTATTCATAGGAGTAATTCCTAATGGCAACTTTTTCAAGAGAGGTTCATGTGGTACCTAAAGGTTGAACTAGCTGTATGTTAAAGGGGAAAAAAACACAAAGAAAATGCAGCCTCTGCTGTATTGAAACCTGCTTTTTATTGGAAAGATGCTGAAGGCAGAAGTGTACAATTGCTTGCCCTTCAATATTCCATTTGCAAGAACATCTTTTCATTGATTTCTGTCTATATGTCCTGAAAGTGTGTGGTGTTAATTTGTTTCTTTTAGATATAGATCACACAGTGTTGCCAACACTTAGGTTTCCCGTTAAAGTTCTTTGTAGTCTAGTTTATTTTTACTTCTTTTGCAGCAAACTTACATCTGCTATTGTAGACAGAACTCTTCACAGTCCAAACAAAACAAAACAAAAAATCCTAGTTGTTATGAAGGCTAAAGTTCAAGTGCCTTAGATTGAAGTTCATTTCAGGTGGAAATATATTTTGTACTGACATGAATGGACACTTTAGTCATCACTGAAAGTTTCATAGACAACTTCATGGTGACAAATTCATCTCATTCATTGAACTCAAAAGAAAAATGGAACTTTCATACTGACGTGTTTTGTTAAATTTCAAAATGTGAAGGAATTTTTAAAATTAAAATTCTACTTTCCCATTTATTCAAGTGTAACAATAGCTTTAATAGATCAAGAGGATTTTTCAAATTATTTTGTTAATACTATTTTTGAGTACTTCCAACATGCTGTTTGCCTTGTGTCAAGAAATTTACTAACATTGTTACATTTCACCAAATGTATATTTTCCCCATTTCACAAATGTAGAAAGTAAGGCTCAGAGAATGTTGATGGTTCACCCATAGTCAGGAAATTACAATGCCTGCCCATTGGTTCAGTATTTACTTAGAATAATTTTGAATGCTTCAGGTAAAAAGAAGGTCATGATTTTAAATCTCACTGGGCTGATAAAACAGGCATTACACTGAGGGTTTATATTATTATTTCTATGGCACTGGAACTTCATATGCATAAAGTGTTATTTTCTGACATTATGTGGCTTGATTTATTTTTATGGTAAGTCCATTGTAGAGTTTGATACATATTTAAACAAGAAAAAGGAAATTAAATCTTAAAAGATCATTTATATAAGATTAGAGAGACTATCCTAAATACACACATGTGGATAAGGGAAATGTTAACTAAACTGTGTTTCATATCTGACTCACATTCTCTTCCTGCTCTTTCCTTTCTGAAAAGTTTTTCAATCACGATTTTTTCACTGAGAGAAAAAGGTGTTGGCTCATCCTTTTCAGTCAGCCCTGAAACACTGGTGATGTTAGACTATGTGCAAGTTAATTTATTTAAAGATATCCAAAGAAGGTCTTGATGTTTAAGATCTTTAGTTATATCTGATGGAGATGGGCACATTTCAATGACTTTTTTTTTTTCCTTCTTGTCAAGTCAAGTATTCCTCAGACTTTCATAGCAGGGCCCAATGAGAAAATGACTCTCTTTGGTTACCTACACCTCCGGCCCCACCACTGTTTGTTTCTTTAGGTCCTGCCTGGAAGCTTGGAGGACTCATAGGATGTCAGCACTCACATAACCTGTTAGTTCTGGTCCATAGCAAACGGGTTGGGATGCTCTGGCTCTAGTTGGTAAGGAGACTGATATTCTAGAAAGCAGACTAGAGGTGTCAACAGGTCAGCTTGACCCTTTTCATGGCCTAAATTTGTAGTATTTTTACTCAAGTTTACCCGTTATTCTTCATGTATCCCTTTCCCCTTTCTTTTCCTCTCTTTTTAGGGCCCTTTATGGTCTAAGGCTAGAAACCTAAATTTATAGCCAAAGCATTCAGTGATTATGGGGACAGAGCCCCGGAGAGCAGTTTCCAGGCTCTCGGCCTCACGTGGAGGGGTGCTGGCTCGAGTAGTAGATGGCAGTCGGCTGTGGCCGGTTAGCCAATTGGCCAATGATATAACTGCCGTGGCTGCGCTGGGGAGGGGAGTAGGACGGTTGGCAGAAAAGCAGACAGGAGGTCACACGTCATGTGAACCCAGCCTCCAGTGAGACTATAGTGGTGTGACTCCCCTACCTATGGCTCCATGGGTGTTCCTTTTTGGCCTCACCACATCCTGCGTTCTTGTGTGGGGAGCGGGACCAGAGACCCCACATGCCGCCCTGCATGACAGTGATCCTCTTAGGTGAAGTGTATGGACCATTATCTGAGATGACAAAGGAAAATCCCAACTGAGTTTTCTCTAGAACAACTATTGCCTGACTCATTGAAACTTTGCCTACATTTTACTGAACAGTGAAATTTATTTTAATACCTCAATAGTTTAGCCATGTCATGGGCCTACATGGAACAATTCTAAAGCAGAAATCGGCAGTATAAGGAAAAATTCATTCCTGATCTTTTTTTATATTTGGCATATTTATTTATATTTGCAGTAAGGGGTTATGCACTTGGAGTAATAGAGTTGTGGCTAAAAAGTTAGAAAAATGAAGTTGGAATTTTTGCAAACAGTGTCTCTGATAAGGGGCTAATATCCAAAATATACAGGGAATTCATGCATCTCAACAACAAAAAAACAAACAACCCAACTGAAAAATGGGCAGACGATCTGAAGAGACATTTCTCCAAAGAGGACATACAAATGGCAAATAGACATATGAAAAAATGCTCAACATCACTAATCATCAGACAAATGCAAATAAAAAACACAATGAGATATCACCTCACCCCAGCCAGAATGGCTATCATCAATAAGACAAATAGTAACAAGTGTTGGAGAGGCTGTGGAGAAAAAGGAACCCTCATACACTGTTGGTGGGAATGCAGACTGGTGCAGCCGTTATGGAAGGCAGTGTGGAGGTTCCTCAAAAAATTACGAATAGAATTACCATATGACCCAGCAATCCCTCTCCTGGGTATCTACCCAAAAAATCTGAAAACATTTATACATAAAGACACTTGTGCTTCAATGTTCATTGCAGCTTTGTTTATGGTGTCCGAGACATGGAAGCAACCAAAATGTCCTTTGATAGATGAATGGATAAAGAAGTTGTGGTATACATACACAATGGAATACTATTCGGTGGTAAGAAAAGATGATATAGGAACATTTGTGACAACATGGATGGATCTTGAGAGTATAATGCTAAGTGAAATAAGTCAGACAGAAAAAGCAGAGAACCATATGATTTCACTGATATGTGGTATATAAACCAAAAACAACAAAAGAACAAGACAAGCAAATGAGAAACAAAAACTCATAGACACAGACAATAGTTTAGTGGTTACCAGAGGGTAAGGGGGGAGGGGGGTGGGAGATGAGGGTAAGGGGGATCAAATATATGGTGATGGAAGGAGAACTGACTGTGGGTGGTGAACACACAGTGGGATTTATAGATGATGTAATACAGAATTGTACACCTGAAATCTATGTAATTTTACTAACAATGGTCACCCCAATAAATTAAAAAAAAAAAGAAAGAAAAAAGAAAAATGAAGTTGGAAATAAAATTTTTTCTTCCTTTGCCTTTGCTATTTAGAGACTATTTTCAGTGATCAAAAATATTTTTTTAGTGAATGTTAAGGGTGTACATTGACTATAGAAAACCTATAGTACGTTATAAAAAGTAAAATTCTCTATTTGTTGTTTCACTATCAATTATTATTCTAACTGTGATGATATGGTATGTAGATTGGTTATAAAATAATAAAATAGTGTCTAGATTATTGGACATATGAAAAATACATGGTTATAAAATAATAAAATAGTGTCTAGATTATTGGACATATGAAAAATACATTTTCTTAGTTCTTCTTGCTTTCCTCTTTGCTGACTTTTATTACTTTGGTCCTTCAAGTCTTGATATTTGTTGAGCTAGTTTCAGCCAGAAATTATTTTATCTCCCTCCATAAGAGATCTGAGTATGTGTGGTGGGTGGTCAGGGATGTGTGTCAGGGGAGCATTCTACATCTCTGTAACTATTAAGCAGAGCCACTTCAGAATAAGGTAGACTTCCTTTGTCTGAGATATTGATTTTCCTACATATCAACTAAGTAATTTGAGGGCTCAACTCTTTGTACTAGATGTGGAGAAAGGAGTTGGGATATACAGATGCCATTCCAAATAGCACAAATGTTAATATAAAAATAATAAGAGGAAGTCATCCCGGACAGTTTTTGGATGGTAAGGGCAAAAATAGAGTCATAATCTGATTCCACCCTTAATAGACCTTTATAACAATGAAAGGTCTATGAAATGTTGCAATTTTCTACTTTTGGATAAGTAGGAGACGTTTGAGTCCTGTCTCCCAGGATACAGTGGACAAGGTATATAGATAGATAGATAGATAGATAGATAGATAGATAGATAGATAGATAGATAGATAAATAAATATCTCCAGAGAGACTTGAGCCAGATTACTCTGTATCTTATTTATTTCTTTATTCAAATACTGTTTATTAATACTTATTATGTGCCAGGCTTCAGGGTAAATTTTGTAGTTACGATGACCAATATTGTAGCAATGAGCTACATGTGGCTACTTAAATTTAATGTTAAATTAATTAAAATAAATTAAATTTAAAATTCACTTAGTCACACTACTCACATTTCAGGTGTCACCTTGGATTGTGGCTACCATATTGGACAGCACAGATATAGAACGCTTCCATCATTGCAGAAAGTCATAGGGCCAACTGTTCTAAAGATTTAATGGTAAATAAAACACCATAGTCTTTGCACTAAATCACAGTGGTGGATGCAAACCTTTCTTTTTCAAAGTAAAGACATGAATTCTGTGTTCTGTGCTATAAGAAAGAAATGCTTACGAAGTTTGACAATTAAGTTTGCGAACTTGTGCAAAAAAGTTGCTAATCTTTTTTGATATCAGGGGTATTATTCATTATGAATTTGTACCAACTGGGCAAACAGTTAACCAAGTTTACTATTTGGAAGTGCTAAAAAGGCTGCATGAAAAAGTTAGATGATCTGAACTTTTCGCCAACAATTCATGGTTTTTGCATCACAACAATACACCAGTTCACACGGCACTGTCTGTGAGGGCGTTTTTAGCCAGTAAACAAATAATTCTATTGGAACACCCTCCCTACTCACCTGATCTGGCCCCCAATGACTTCTTTCTTTACCTGAAAATAAAGGAAATATTGAAAGGAAGACATTTGATGACATTCAGGGCATTAAGGGTAATACGACAACAGCTCTGATGGCCATTCCAGGAAAAGAGTTCCAAAATTGCTTTGAAGGGTGGACTAGGCGCTGGCATCAGTGCATAGCTTCCCAAGGGGAGTGCTTTGAAGGTGACCATAGTAATATTCAGCAATGAGGTTATGTAGCACTTTTTCTGGAATGAGTTTGCAAACTTAATTGTCAGACATTGTTGTACATGTCAGAGAAAGAGTATAATGTGGAGGAAGGTGAAATTTAAGCTAAGATATAAAGGAGGAGGGTAAGGTATGCAAAGGGCATTATTTCCTGATCTCACCAGGCATAGCTATGGAAAACCACGCCCTGTTTTCTGGTCACCCCACTTCTGCTGCTTCTCTCTATTATTTTCCTTGGGGAACTGGATCCAACTCATAGTGAGGACCCAGCTATGACACTTTATCTGAAACTTCAATTATGAAGTTCAGGCTCTAGGTCTAAGGAGTCATCTCATCTCACTGTGTCCGTCAGACTCCAAAATCCACCCTCCGCTTTGGCATATTCAGGGCTTGTCAGGGATTGTCATGTCTGTATTCCTCTAAGAGCTCCAGACATATTGGCACTTGAAAAATATTTGTGGAGTAAGATAACAAATGACCTAGATGCCTCTCCATCAGCTCAGATGCAACTTGCAACAATGAACACATCATGTCTTCTCACAAAGCATTGCACCCTCTAACACAGCACATTTCCAGGACACCAAGATGTTGACTTTCTTCCTCATCCTCCTATTCCCTCAGCCATTGAGACTTCGTTTCTATTCTCTCACCAGTCAGTCCATTTCCTCATCATCTGATGGCCTAATATCCAGTTTCCCAACCCTTTCCTAGTTCTGCATTTACTACCTCTGCACACAACCCTGAGATGGTTCCTCACTCCCTCTATTTAATTTGACATACAAACCTCCAGCACCTGCTTCATGTTCTTCTTGCTGATAATATCTCCTCACTTGCCATCCATGTAGTCATCTGACCGCCTCTTCATCTTGTTTTTTCTTAATACATACTGTAGTCAATCATATTTATTGTTATTAACAATCTCTCCTACCCATAGAAGCCATTCACTCACATAACCAATACTTATTAATGTCTATTGTGTTTAGGGCAGTATGAGGCCAATTAAGTTCGCAAACTCATCCTAGAAAAAGTGCTATGTACCTTGTTGCTGAATATCACTATGGTCACTTTGAAGTTCTCCCCTTGGGAAGCTATGCACCGATGCCAGTGCCTAGTCCACCCTTCAAAGCAATTTTAGAACTCTTTTTCTGGAATGGCCATCAGAGCTGTCGTCATATTACCTTTGATGTCCTGAATGTCATCAAAATGTCTTCCTTTCACTATTTCATTTATCTTTGGGTGAAGAAAGAAGTCATTGGGGGCCAGATCAGGTGAGTACGGAGGGTGTTCCAATATAGTTATTTGTTTACTGGCTAAAAACTCCCACAGACAGTGCTGTGTGAGCTGGTGCATTGTTGTGATGCAAGAGCCATGAATTGTTGAGAAAAAGTTCAGATTGTTTTCATCTAACTTTTTCATGCAGCCTTTTCAGCACTTCCAAATAATAAACTTGGTTAACTGTATGTCCAGTTAGGATAAATTCATAATGAATAAACCCTCTGATATGAAAAAAATGTTAGCAACATTATTGCAACAAATTTGCAAACTTAATTGTCAGTCCTGGTATGCTAGAAGCTGAGACATACAGTGAACTGGACAAGCACGATTCTGCCTCCAAGAAGTTTGTGATCCATTCCCTTCCGTCTGCTTGTTTCAACCCTGCTCACACTGTTCACCTGCACAGAGCCTTTCCTGCCTTCCCTCCCTTTAGCCTGCAGTAAATAACTTTTGTCTGAATTTCCTCAGCAGTTATTGTTCTTATCTAGTATTTTGACAATTGATTCATTCAGTTGACAAACTTTTTTTTTTTTTAAGTACTCACAAATGCCAGAGACTTTGCTATTTTCCATGGAGAATATGACATTGTAAAATACACAATTGCAGTGCCATTGACAATATTTACATAAATGACAATGGTAACAAACTGTGACTGCACAACACGCAATGAGGGCAGGTTACTATGGTGCCTGTGCAATGAGAGCTCTCACCACAATGTTACCATTTTAGTGCTGTCCAAGGATGCACAGCAGGCAGCAGAACTAGGATTTGAACTCTGTTTTCCTGACCCCAAATTCTACACATTTAACACAGTCAGGGGCAGCCAGGGGCTGTATTCCCCCGAGTACCTAAAACCTACTGACACTTGAGAAATGCTTGTTGAATAAAAGAATTCTGTCCTGTATTCGTAGTATCTTGTTCCAAACATCAAATAAGCCTTCTCTCTGGGAATGGAGGAGGCAGCTGGCCTCCAGAAGGCGCAGTGACATCTGAGTGACCAAGTGAAGATGTGTTGGGCAGGCATGTCTTATCTGCGAAATAAGGGGACATGGTAAAGAAACAGAAAATCACATATTCAGTTCTAATTATAGACCATCAGAGCTGGTGAGATCTTACTATACAATGATAACAATTTAGAGATCCTTCTAAGCTGAGGCCTGCTTAGAAAGGTAAAGAGGTGAAGCTCAAAAAACATCTGTGCTGAAAAAACTTTTATTGGTTGCATAGGATGTGAAATCTGACAGAGATAATTTTATTTATTAAAACAGACATATAGATAGCACCCACTTAAAACACACACACACACACACACACACACACACACACACACCACTTTTGCACTCTTCTAGGCACTGTGAGGGAGTCAAAGAAAAATAATAAATAATAAAATATCCACCAGCATTATGAAAGAGACATCTACTGACAAAAATGCTTCTCATAATATAAAGTACAATGTAATTGTGCTCTAACGGAAGTACAAAGATGCTGTGAGGGTGTTGCAGAGTGAGAAATTAATTCCAGCCGAGGAACATTGGATGACTTAATGGACTGGGTAGGTTTTAAGTGAGCATGAAATACAACTAACTACCAATGGTAAACATTACATGAAAAGGCATGTCAGCTAGAGAAAACATGCAGAACAAAAGCTAGAGCAAACATAGTTCAGGAAAGAAAGGGAGTGTTTTGGAAAGCATACCCGCAAAGGGCAATAGAGATTGATAAAGGAAATGGAATTGTATTCTCTTTGTGGGGGGAACGGAGAAGCTGTCTGAAATTTGAAGACAAAAAAACAAAATTATGTAAGATGGGATAACACTGATGAGTGACCAAGGCAGAGTGTCTTTTACATTTAGAGGATGGAAAAACTTTGAAACCTGCGTGTTAGCAAGGTGGTAGCACAGATGCCCGGGTTCCTTGGATGATGGCAGTGTATTCCTAGCTCTCATTAGCATTATTGTTGTTGGAATTAAAACATGACAAATGTTTTCCAAAGTAATTTATTAGATTCTCTCAACTTAAATTTTTCCATAATTTTCTGCATTTCTTCCTAGCACCCCTAAAACTGTGAAAGATGGGTTTCATTGTATTAGTTCACATTTCAATTGCATTTTACACTTTCTACATGATTTACAACCACTAATACTTTGTGATGAATAAGTAGTCATTTGTAACTATCTTTTCTTTTTAGCAACACATTACAAAATACAATGCAGAGATATTTGTGCATTGAACCAAAAGATTTCTATACATAGAAACCTCTTTAGGAAACAACAGGATGGCAGAATGAAAACTAAGTTCTCTTTCAAATAAAAAAAATGAGGCAGATGACATTATGTTTGGATGTCATTTTCACTAACTATTTGACTAGGACATGTATTTTATTTTAATCTGCAAAAGTGACAAGAACTGGTCTTACCATCCTCTAATGTCTCACCTGTCTCTGAAATGTGATACCAGCATATACAGAGGAAGCCAAAAAATGTATATACATTTTAAGAAAGGAAAAAACTATATTAAAATTGTAATACTCAACATATACCTATAACAAAAGATGAATATGTCTGACTTCTGCCATTACAAGAGGTGTTCAAAGTGGTTACCATCAGCATCCAGACACTTTTGATTATGGCGAACATTGTTTGGTAAACTTCTGTGGCGAACATGTGAACTGTTTCAACACCATCTCAGAAAAAGCAGGAATTGTTGCTGTGTGAGGCCTCTGGGATCTTCCCTGGTGCACGTGACACACACACAACTGTGCGTCTCAAACTTATCATGAATGCGTGCAATTGTTAGGCGTGTTGGAGGTTGTGTTGCATACTCATGCTTCCATTGTCGTTGTGCTTCCACAACGTTCTCTAGTGTCAAATACCACTTCAAAATGGTCTTGCATTCCTCGAATGACAACCGTGCTTCCACCATTTTCTTTGACTGTCCTTCCTGTCACCTGATGATGCCAGCATTTATTTGATTAGCGCCATCTTTTGAGCGAACGTCATACTAAACGTTCCTATAGTAATTCAATTCAACTTCATAGATAACATTTCTTAAAATGTGTCTACATTTTTTTGGCGCCCCCAATGTATAAAGACACTCAAGGTTTGGAATTCAACTTGGCTTCATAGAGATAATACCACATATGTTCTTACTTAATGTAATATTTTTAAATTAAGTTTCACATTAACTATACTGAAAGGTGCTTATGAAACACAATAGCATCAGCACCTTATCTTTCAACACAGAAATATTCGGGGTGTATCTTCACAACATAAACTTGAATTAAACCTCTTACAATAAAAGGAAGTTGTTGAGTCAGTCAAACCTGAATTTGTGTCTCTAATTTGCCACTTACTAGCTTTGCAACTTGCAGCAAGATACTCGACCCCTCTGAATCACAGATTCTTCATCTATAAAATGGAGATAATAATCAGACTGTGTAAAGATTTATTAAATTAATTGAAATAAAATATGCAAAGTCTTAGCACAGTGTTTTCATATGTAATAATTACTTGCTGTACTAATAATTACCTGACAAATCTGTAAGTAGGAATTAGGCATGGTCCTAGCCCTTAGGAAAAACAGCTTGGAAAGGGAGATGAGGCATATTAACAACTTTGTTATTCAGGGGGAAAAATGCTATTGTAATGAAAGCAGTGCAGGTAGAAGACTGGGGATTCATGAGGATCACCTTTATTTTTTCTTTAGTATTTGTACCATTGATCTCCAGCCAGGAGTCTAACAGCCTACTTTCTGACAGCTTTATATGGTTTTTTACATCTTGTTTGCAAGATGCACATGAGTGTGTTTAAGGTTAGAATGCAAAAGCAACTCGTCCTGTAACTTCTCAGGTAGTGCCATCTACTTAGGGAAGGTGGCGGGAAGTGGGATTTGAAAGGGCTCAGGTTACACCCTCCCAACTGCTATAGGACCAAAAGACTCCACCATTAAAAGAGACAGTTCTCTGGAATAAGACTTTTCACCTCTAAAAATCTCTCCACTGCTCATAAAAACATACGATTTCCTTGATTATAACATCTAGAAAACATGCCATTGTTTAATAACATTTTGTGTGTGTGGCAGGGGAAGGGGCTGGGGAACCTATTACATTAAAGACTATATATTTTGTTTAAAACATTCTGATTTTGAAAATGCTAAGATATTTAACATAAATATCCATCTAAGAATTGAAGAAATATAATATGTTATAGAAAAACCATTAGGATGCTCTACACTTATGTACAGAATAACTCTAAAGTTCCTTCATTCACACATCCCTTCATTCAAGAGCTATTCACTGAGTGTTTGGTATATAATCTTCAGGACTATAAATGAGATGGGTTAAAATATGATTCATGCAAACAGACGCTCTGAATTAAGAAATGTGCAATTGCAAAGTGATGAGGTAAGTGTTGATAGAGACACAAAGGAGTACTACAACACCGAGGGTGCAGTGACTACGTTCCTGGGCCACGGGAGAGCGGAGGACTGTGGGGCTCTTTGGAGAGGAAGTGACAATTGAAGGATGATCGGGTCTTACTAGCTTTGCAACATCCATTCAGAGCAAAACCAAACAAGAGCTAGGACAAGAGCTGTGCTGGGAGAGCCACGTGGTATAGCCCCATTTCTAGAATTTGGCTGGACCAATGATCATTTCAATCATTCTGACCTTCAAATCTTTACTCTTGTGTCCATAACCTGTTCCTGTTATTTTAGTTCTCAATGTTCATCTCAGACTGTCCTTCTCAGACACCATTAGGGAACCAAAGTTTCTTGCTCAAGCTTCAACTTTTCCCCCTAGCTAACGTTTTCTCTAACTCCACTCACTATGTCCACAGGTTAAAAACAAACAAACAAACAAAAAAACATGTTTTTTCTGCTTTATGCTAATGTGACTCATCATCACTCTTCTATGATGGGGAAAGTGGGAATCTGAAACACTTTAGTGTGGGAAGACAGGTGGAAAGGAGGGAAGAAAGAATTCTGAGCAAAGAGGAGCAACGAAGAAGAGTTTCAGGATTTTATATTTACTTGTTCTACAATAATGGGGATGATCAGACCTAACTTATAGGGTATAGTCAGATGGAAAGGAAGCAAAGTATGTAAATGTGCCCAGGGTGTTGATGGCACAAAATAAATATTCAATAAGTGTTTCTTTTCGTCTTATGCGTATGCCCACTTGAGAGGTCAGAGAAGGTCTGTTGTCTCCACTAGAAGCCACAGAAGACTCCTTTCACAAGTTTATTCATATCTGGCTTCTGGCATATTACTTGGATAACTGGCCCAAAGGTAACTGAAATTTCTTGATTTCATGAGTATCTGACTTAACCGTCACTTCGCACCTCTCCAAATATGTGTCTGGACAAGGCTTAATCATAAAGCTCATTTTGACTATCTCATGTTACGTGAAGAGCTGTTTAATTCTCTGGCTGATCAAATCTTTAGAGACTGAGAATTCTTATGAAATAATGTGTGCGCATGTGTGACTTTGTATGTGCACGTGTGTGTGTGTGTGTATGTGTGTGTGTGTGTGTGTGTGTGAGAGAGAGAGAGAGAGAGAGAGAGAGAGAGAGAGAGAGAGAGAGAGAATGTATAGTACAGTATTTGGGTACAGGGAAGTCAGAAAGAGGGAGGAAAATAAAAGATTAGCTGCTGCTAACCTTCAGAATTTCTAAATGGTTTAAAATAGCACTAAATAGAACATGTGGTATTTGGACATTACTGTTATTTAACATTCTTTTTATCTATAAAACATCTTTTTATCTATATCTATAAAACCCCTCTTGCTAAACAGTTTTGCTAAAACCCATCTTGCATAAAGGCGAAGGGATAAAAACTCTTACTCTGATGTCCAGCTATGGGTGTAGGAGAAGCACTGGCCCTATATGGAGTGTGGAGGGGTCAATTCCTGACCTTTACAATAGATTCATCGGTATGTGTATCCAAGGCAGCCAGAAGCGGGCATAACTCAAAGAATGAGCTCCTGTCATCAAGAGCTGAAGCCAAGGTTACCAGGGAAGAAGCTGGGTGTCAGGCCCAGTGGTGTGCACAAGACAAAAAGGGTGGGCAAAGGCAAGAAGCCGAGAGCTGAGCACATCAGAGACAGTTTGGAGAGTAGATAGAAGGTTATGCTTTTATTATTCCAAACAAGTATCAGTCACCCAGAAGGAAATAGTTCTTAATTAACCATAGTTTCAGAAGATTTCCTCCGGGTTTTTGGAAATGGCACAAGTATTTTGCTTGAACAGAAATGGACCTTGATTTATTTTGAATCAAAGAATAATTGAATCACAGATCTCCAGGGTTTGAAGAAGGGACATTTGAATTCAATTAATAGAACTACTGCTGATGCTCAGTCCACTCTTGAGCATCCAAAAAATCAACTAATTCATACAGAAGGAAACTCACTCCCTCTTGAAATAAACTATTTTACCTTTCCAAGACTCTGAGGAAATGTGAGGCTATTCCATTTCCTATTGCATCTGATTCCATTGACTTCATGACTTCATGTTTCTATCCATTTATCCTAGATTTCCTCTTTAAGTCATGAGAACAAGTCTTCTTATCTTGTATGTGTAATGGGGAGGGGAAGAATTTTCTTCCTACAGTCTAAATTCTTCTGGCTGGATTAATAATCAAATTAACATGAGACAGATTAACAGGAGAAAATGACCAAATTTATTACGGATGTACACACAGGGCTGCCATCAGAATATGAAACCCGGAGGATAATTTAGGCATTTGAGGCTTATATGCCATCTTGAGCTAAGGAGAAGGGTGTGTGGGGGGGTGGGGGTGGGGGCGCAGGCTGGGAGGAGGACTTCAAAGGGCAGGAAAGCAATTCACATGGAGATGAGAAAACCAATGCTTGGTAAACAAATGTTTGCTGGGCCAGCTCTAACAAGGGGACACAGAGAGGACTTTACTCAACTGGTCCTTGCTATGTTCCTCCCTGTCTATCACACTAATTCATAATTATCTAGGATGATATCTCCTTCCCTGGAACAGGTCCTCTATCTAAATTTTTTTAGGCAGTTAGAGGGGAAGGTTGAAGGTTTTTCCTGAGTGTTTTGTGTCTTAAAAAATACCCAGCTTAAAATAATCAATACCACCCAAAAAACATATGTTGGGGTAGCACAGTCTGCTTCCCCTCATATTGAAAGTATATAATAAATAATTTGTCAGATAATGTCATTAAGTTTATCAACATATTTCAAGTAGAGCTTTGGGGATGAGGTAGGAGAAATTTAGTGGAAACTCAGTTTATTCACCCACCACCACATATGCAGTATGCCTATAATACATTAAGGATACTGGCTAATGATAAAATTAGTCTCATTACTTCAGCATAATCCTATACACACAGAACAAATTTACATGGGAGATGGAAATTTCATCTTTGATGGAAACATGAAAGATCCTGAATCAAAATCAACGATCATTTCTGAACCATTTAATTCAGAGAATTTCCAAGTTGAGCTGACTTCTTTGAATGGTAGATTCCATAAGGCCAACTTTACAATTGCCTTGCCCTAAATTTGGAAGGAGCTGATTGAGACTGAATTGACTGTGTATGTCCATTTAGAATGTCTTCATCTACAAATCTCTGTGTCTGGCGAGGTGCCTTTCCTAAATAATTCCCGATGCAGAGGCATTAAAAACAGCTTGTCAAGTTAACTCAGAGGGAAACTCAATGTTGCCTGGTCCATCTCCCTACACAGACACATTTTGACACAGTGTATTTGAGTGCTAATAATGACATTAGAAGATGTTGGAAAAAGATCTAATTCAGCATGCAGAACGACTTTGCTGTCATCTCCTATTTTCTGCACAATTGACAGCAGATACTTTGGGCTGAATTTTTATTTCAGGTCAAATTTCCAAGGCATGAGGCTGTCTGTTAGAAACAGATAAGACCAAAACCAATACGAAAGCCCTTGTTGGAAGTGTCAGTGGTGCTGAGAGTTTGAAAGGGATGCTTCAGTTTTCTGTTTAGGACATGACACAACAACATGTGTTTTAGCAGCAAGAAAAACCAACCAGCAGTTCCCTGTCATTTTTCCATGGTTCCTACTGGGAAGATTTCAGAAGTGAAGTCTGATTTCTTTGTGAGATGAGATGATTTAAAAACAAAACAAAAACGTAGCCTCTTTTGTCATTTCATTTTCCCCCGTAGCCAATATTTCCCAGAATATTTCAAACAAATCCAACTCACCTATTTTATTTTATTTTATTTTTAGCACAAGGATCAATAAGCCACACTTTCAGACTTTTGTAATCAAACAACAAATAGTGCTGCATAACTGTATCTAAAAATGGGTTGGAAATCAATAATATATATTTTTTTAATGTTTATAAAATCCTTCAGATATGTTGACTCACTGAATTAAACTGTAAAATGCAGGTGTATTTTAAAAGTGACTTTGCACATGCTCTGGGTTAGACTCTAGATAATTCGCAATGCCCTGACTGGCAAGCATGCTACTGCTTCCTTCAGCTTGGACATGCCAAGTTAACACTGATTCATTTAAGCTATAGTTAACATCACCATTTTATCGCTCAGAGCTAGTAATGTCAGGGTAATCCTTTGTCACTTCAAGTTTGAATGCAAACTACTTCCACAAAAGTCAGTAGTTGTTTTATCAATGGAACAGAAGCTTTAACATCAAAGTTGAAATACGAATATGTTCACAATCCTAAAATGACAAAATTCTCTCTTTCCTGAACAGGATTCCTCATACTCCAGGGCATCTTGTATTTCTTACACACATCCTAAATTAGAATGCAAAGATGTGTTTTTCTTTTTCCTTTTGGGTGTGCCTGTTTTATTTGTATCAGTATTTCTATTTAAACATTTCCTGTGGCATTGAATTAAAAATTGTCATTTTATTTTTCTCCTCAAGAACGAGTGATTTAAAACCCAACCATGCACATAAAGATATGATTTGATGTAGTAGCCTCAACTATTTATCATCATAGACGTTCATGCTTTGAAAAAGGAGCCGTGGGGAACCCTAAATTCCAAACCTGAAGCCACCTCAGAGGAGATCCGATTTGCAGCTCATAACAAAAGTGAACCTTCATGGACTCATTCATCTCAGGACACTCGTGTCTCATATCGGTCCTGTTTTCCAGCAGCTTTGCCTCAGGGACAAGCGCTTTCCTACTCTTTGTATTTCTTCTGTGAAGCTGGATTTCTTGGCAATACTTTACACACACAATAGATTTTAGGACATTATTGCCACAAGATCTTTCTGTGAACAGATCTCTGTCAAGAGTCTGTGAAATCACCATTGCTTTCGTCTATATTTAGTCAACTTGCATAAGGTAAAACTACAAAGCTATGGGCCTTCTTCCTTTTAAACAGGCAGCAATTTTTCCTACAACTGAATGTTGCCTTTTAAAAATAATCTCTTTTGGAGGCTATGTACCAATTCAAGGAATTCTGCCATTGCTCTAACTTTTCCAGAAACTTCTCTGTTTGAATTTCCTTTGGAGTCGGTGTGCAATTTTTAAGAAAATGTTTAAATTATCGACTCATAATTTATAGTCTTTTACCATTGTTTGACAATAACATTATTATTCTTTTCTAGTAATTATCTGGTTATAAGAATTGACTGCAAGCGGCCATTTCTAAACAATAAAACCTGCCATCAAAGGAAGAATTATACTGTTGTGGACAGTTAAAGAATGAATCCGTTTCCAAACCCAGTTCTAAAAAGGAAGATTCAAAATTATTTTAATCTATGCGATCATCACCAGAAAAAGTGATGATCATGGTCCTTTGTGGTCCTGAAATTCTGTAGGTTATTTAGATAAGCTTTATATATTCATTTAATAATATGAGTACATTTCATTCACAATATAACATTTTTTTCCTTGGTTGATCATTTTTATTTTTGACCTTCTAGTGAGTACTCCCAGCAGTTAAGGCACTACAGGCTACCTAGTCTCTCAGTTCCACTGAAATGTTTTCTGTGAACCAGCTGGTCCAGATGAAAACACACACACACACACACACACACACACACACACACACACACCAAAAACATTCCTTTTATCAAGAAATTTTTTAATTCCTTTGTCATGCAGGGAGGCCTGCGGGGTCTCTGCTCCCGCTCCCCATACAAGAACGCAGGATATGGTGAGGCCAAAAAGGAACACCCACGGAGCCATAGGTAGGGGAGTCATACCACTATATTCTCTCTGGCAGCACTATACTCTCAATGGAGGCTGGATTCACACTGTCCGCAAACCGCCATCCACGCTTGCCAGCCCAGCCGCCATCTTCTTGCTAGCCCCCATTCTTCTCTCTCTCCCTCTCTTCTCTCTCTGCTAGCGTAGCCACAGCAGTTATATTAGTGGCTAATGGCTCACTGGTTACAGCTGACGGCCAACTAGCCACAGCTGATGGCCATGCAATCACAGTTGGCCATTTACTACCTGAGCCAGCACCTGTCTATGTGAGGCCGAGAGCCTGGAAAATACTTTCTGGGGCTCTGCCCCCACATCCTTTTAAGCCAATTTCTGTATATTCATGTAGCTGACACTTTGTGTCTTCCGTTTAACATGGTTCTTTCCTTGCAGCGCCCCTCCCCCCGCCCACACCATGCTGTGGGGCCACCTTTGTGGATACGTAGAAAACAGCAATATATCAGGGGGTGTTATCATTGAGGATTCCTTTTGTTTCAGGAACTTTTGCATTTGCATGATGATTCTCCATCTTTCAAGTCCTTTCATGGGCCCTTTTATAAAATGGTAGCTTGAAGACAGGACAAGATACTCTTTTTTGGAGAAAAACACAATTGCACAGCCTCTATATGTAAGGCAATGGGTCACAGAGCCAAACAGTTAATATCCCCTTTTTTTTCTCCAGGGCCTTGTGGGGGAAGAGAGGCAGACTCATTATTTATTATATTATGACTGTTCCCTGCAAGCGACAAGGAGGAGCAAGCAGAGTCTAGATGATTTGAAGGCATTGCTAAGTCATCTTGGGACTAAAATTGTTTGAAATTCTCTGCATGTCTTAAACACTGATGAGCCAGGGATTAAATCAGGAGGGATTTTTAGGTCTCAGATTCAACACTGGTAGGCGCAAAAGGGGTAAGCCTCGTGAGGAGACAAGTACAGCGTGCAGAGACAGGTCAAATATCCCCAGGTGAATCCCTTCTCTGCCACACACTGTCAGGTGCTACTGAGAAATTCCTTTGAATTGAGTAGAGTATCTGATACCTTTACCCCAGTATTAAATCTATGAGAAAATCTGATTTAGTTCAAGAAACTCTATTGTCCATGGAGACACTGCGAAAGTGTACACCTAAAACAACGGATGCCACTTGTGATTTTTAACCAGCCAGAGTGGTTTCTTTCCAAAGTTAATATTTATCTTGCCACAATATTTACCTCCACACAGAACTGCTGCTATTTTCCCATGACTGCAATGAAGAATGTGGTCAGATAAACTCACTTCCGTAAGATAAATGTCAGATGCTTAATGAAAATCACTGGGTTTACTTTGAATTTGCTGAGGTTCTGGGCTTCCGGTAAAATTTAGCTCACAAAATTTCCAAGTATGAGTCTCTGTGTTCAAAACTGGGGATTACAGGAATTGAATTCTGAGAGGACATGGGCCTTTGTTAAAAGACGGCTAGTCTGGCGTGCAGTGACGTGAATTCTCTTCACCGTTCAGAAACTGATTCATTGAGAGTTACTACTGGCCTTAGCTTCATCTGTAAAATGAGTGGATTTAATTAACTCAGTGATCTCCAAGATTCTGTCCTGTTCTTAGATTCTATGATTCTGTGCTAATATATGACCAGGTTGAAGTCCCTTACCCATCATAAATTTCATACTCCAGTATTTCAGTGCTAAGACATTGGATATGATTTTGTAGACAAGAGAGATCTCAGGTGTATCATTTATAGGCAAGAAATCACAACATACTTGAGAGAAAAGGATAGGCGCATGAGAAGCTACATAAAGGTCTACTCTGAGTTAAACTTAGCTACTTTCCCAGAGAAATTGAAAAAAGGAGTGCTTGGTTGATTCTGGGTAATTTAATTTACGGTTACAAATATTTAGGGCTATTTTCCATTAAGAGCTCTGATGGACTTCTTGTGGCTCTCTTAGAAGAGGCAGTGTGGAGTTGAAATTCGGGAGTGAAGTGAAGATCCTCTCCCCTCAGCATTAACAAAAACTACTCCACTTTTATCTGTTTAATGTATTAAGCTTCCTTGTGAAATGTAATTTGAAGGTAAGAGTCTACTTCTCTAAAAGGTTTAAGAGACTTTGGTTTAGCAAATCTAATTTCTCATGATATTAAACACAGCTAGACTAGCATCTTACCTTCCTCTTTCTTCCCTTTATTCCAAAGCTCCCCCAAAAGTGTACTTCTTGTAGAACTGATATAAACTGAATTATGTGCCCTCAAAATTCAAGTGTTGAGGCCCTAACCCTCACTGTAAGTGAGTATGGAGATAGAGTTTTTAGGAGGTAATTAAGATTAAATTAGATAAGTATATGGCCTGATTCAATAGGATTAATGTATTTTTTTAAAATATATATATTTTTTATTTTATTAGTTTCAGGTGCACAAGACAAAGCAAAACTTAGACGTTTATCATTTATATCCCTCCCACTGTGTGAACCCCCCTCCCCCCATCCACTATCCCTCTGTACGTTCCCCAAATTAATTTTCAAACCCCCATGACCATCTTGTGGTTACCGACTATTTTTCAAAACCTCTCACCTTCCCCTTATCCCCACCCCCCCGCCCCTCTAGCAACCCTCTGTTTTTCCTCCATGTTTCCAAAACTGTCTCTGATTAGTTCATTCACTTATTCTTTTCTTTAGATTCCGCATATAAGTGAGATCATATGGTATTTGTCTTTCTCTTTCTGACTTATTTCACTTAACATAATGTTCTCTAGGTCCATCCATGTTGTCGCAAATGGTAAGATTTCTTTCTTCTTTATGGCTGCGTAATACTCCATTGTATAAATGTACCACAGTTTCTTAATCCAGTCATCTACTGATGGGCATTTCGGTTGTTTCCAGGTCTTGGCTATTGTATATAGTGCTGCAATAAACATAGGAGTGCATAAAGATTTTTGAATTGGAGTTTTGGATTTCTCCGGATAGATACCTAGGAGTGGGATTGCTGGATCATAAGGTAGTTCCATTTTCAGACTTTTGAGATACCTCCAAACTGTTTTCCATAGTGGCTGCACCAATCTGCATTCCCACCAACAGTGCACCAGCGTTCCCTTTTCTCCACATCCTCGCCAGCACTTGTTGTTTGTTGATTTATTGATGATAGCCATTTTGACTGGGATGAGGTGGTATCTCATTGTGGTTTTTATTTGCATTTCTCTGATGGTTAGTGAGGTTGAGCATTTCTTCATATGTCTGTTTGCCATCTGTATGTCCTTTTTAGAAAAATGTCTCTTCATGTCCTCTGCCCATTTTTTAATTGGGTTGTTTGTTATTTTGGAGTTGAGATGAGTGAGTTTTTTATAAATTTGTGATATTAACCTCTTATCAGATATATCATTGGCAAATATCTTTTCCCATTCAGTAGGATCCCTTTTTGTTTTATTGATGGTTTCCTTTGCTGTGAAAAAGCTTTTTAGTTTGATGTAATCCCACATGTTTATTTGTTCTCTTACTTCCCGCGCGCGAGGGGATATATCAGTAAAAATCTTACTCCGGGTAATGTCTGTGAAGTTTCTTCCTATATTTTCTTCTAGGAATTTTATGGTTTCAGATCTTACATTTAAATCTTTAAGCCATTTTGAATTTATTTTTGTATGTGGTGTAAGGAGGTGATCCAGCTTCATCTTTTTGCATGTGTCTGTCCAAGTTTCCCAGCACCATTTGTTAAATAGACTGTCTTTACTCCACCGTACATTCTTGCTTCCATTGTCATAGATTAAATGGCCATATAGGCATGGATTTATTTCTGGATTCTCTATTCTGTTCCATTGATCTATGGGTCTGTTTTTATGCCATGTACCATGCTGTTTTGATTACTGTAGCCTTGTAGTATAATTTGAAGTCAGGTATTGTTATACCTCCCACTTTGTTCTTATTTCTCAAGATTGTTGAGGATATCCGGGGTCTTTTGTTATCCCATATAAATTTTAGGATTATATGTTCTATTTCTGTGAAAAATGTCGTTGGTAGTTTGATAGGAATTGCGTTGAATATGTATATTGCCTTAGGCAGTATGGACATTTTAACTATATTAATTCTTCCTATCCACGAACATGGTATGTGTTTCCATCTATTTGTATCTTCTTTCATTTCTTTCTTCAGTGTCTTATAATTTTCTGAGTACAGAGCTTTTACTTCTTTGGTTAAATTTATTCCCAGGTATTTTAGAGTCTTTGGAGCAATTGTAAATGGAATTGCTTTTTTAATTTCTCCTTCTGATGTTTTATTATTGGTATATACAAATGCAACTGATTTCTGAATATTAATTTTGTATCCTGCTACTTTACTAAATTCATCTATCAGCTCTAATAGTTTCTTGGTGGAGTCTTTAGGGTTCTCTAAATATAGTATCATATCATCTGCATATAATGACAGTTTTACTTCCTCCTTACTGATTTGGATGCCTTTTATTTCTTTTTCTTGTCTGATGGTGTGGCTAGAACTTCCAGCACTATGTTGAATAGAAGTGGAGAAAGTGGGCAACCTTGCCTTGTTCCTGATTTTAAGGGGAATGGTTTTAGCTTTTTCCCATTGAGTATGATGTTAGCTGTGGGTCTATCATATATGGCCTTTATTATGTTGAGATATGATCCCTCTATTCCCACTTTCTTAAGAGTTTTTATCATGAATGGCTGCTGAATTTTATCAAATGCTTTTTCTGCGTCAATTGATATGATCATATGATTTTTATTTTTCATTTTGTTAATGTTGTGTATCACATTAATTGATTTGCGGATGTTGAACCACCCTTGCATACCAGGGATGAATCCCACTTGATCATGGTGTATGATCTTTTTAATGTATTGCTGAATTCTGTTTGCTAGTATTTTGTTGAGGATTTTTGCATCTATGTTCATTAGCGATATCGGCCTGTAGTTTTCTTTTTTTGTGGTGTCTTTGTCTGATTTTGGGATCAGGGTGATAGTGGCTTTGTAAAAAGTGTTTGGGAGTCTTCCCTCCCTCTGGATTTTTTGGAAGAGTTTGAGGAGAATAGGTGACAATTCTTTTTTGAACGTTCTGTAAAATTCGCCTGTAAAGCCATCTGGTCCAGGGCTTTTGTTTGTTGGGAGATTGTTGATTACTGATTCAATTTCCTTGGTGGTAATCAGTCTATTCAGGTTTTCTGTCTCTTCTTGAGTTAGCCTTGGAAGGTTGTATGCATCTAGGAAATTTTCCATTTCTTCCAGGTTGTCAAATTTGTTGGCATACAGTTGCTCATAGTAATTTCTTAAAATTTTTTGTATCTCTGCGGTGTCTGTTGTCACTTCTCCTGTTTCATTACTGATTTTATTAATGATTTTTTAAATGAGTCTGGCTAAAGGTTTGTCAATTTTGTTCATCTTCTCTAAGAACCAACTCTTGGATTCATTGATCTTTTGTATTGTTTTTCTGGTTTCTATTTCATTTATTTCTGCTCTGATCTTTATTATCTCCTTCCTTGTACTCCCTTTGGGCTTATTTTGTTGTTCTTTTTCCAGATCCCTTAAGAGTGAAGATAAACTGTTGATTAGTGATGCTTCTTGTTTCTTTAGGTAGGCTTGCAGTGCTATGAAATTCCCTTTTAGGACTGCTTTTGCGGCATCCCATAGATTTTGGGTCGTTGTATTTTCATTTTCGTTTGTCTCGAGATATCTTTTGATTTCTTCCTTGATCTCCTGCTTGACCCATTCATTATTTAGTAACATATTATTCAGCCTCCATGAATCTGTGTGTGTTCCAGTTTTTTTCCTGTAGTTCATTTCTAGTTTCATAGCACTGTGGTCAGAGAAGACAATTGGTATGATTTCAATTTTCTTAAATTTATCCAGACTTGCTTTGTGGCCTAACATATGGTCTATCTTGGAGAATGTTCCATGTGCGCTTGAGAAGAACGTGTATTCTGCAGCATTGGGGTGGAATGCTCTGAAAATATCGATTAAATCCAAGTGGTCCAATGTGTCATTTAAGGCTGTTGTTTCCGTATTAATTTTCTGTCTGGAAGACCTGTCCCTTGTTGTCAGAGGTGTGTTGAAGTCCCCTACTATGATAGTGTTACTGTTGATCTCTGTCTTTATGTCAGTCAATATCTGTTTTATATATTTAGGTGCTCCTATGTTGGGTGCATAGATGTTTACTAGGGTTATGTCCTCTTGTCGAATTGATCCCTTTATTATTATATAGTGCCCATCTTTGTCTTTAAATATTTTCTTCATTTTAAAGTCTATTTTGTCAGAGATAAGTATTGCAACTCCAGCTTTTTTCTCATTTCCATTTGCATGGAATATCTTACTCCAACCCTTCACTTTCAGCCTGTGTGTGTCTTTTGATCGGAGGTGAGTCTCTTGTATACAGCATATACAAGGGTCTAGCTTTCTTATCCACTCAGCCACCCTATGTCTCTTGATTGGAGCATTTAATCCATTTACATTTAAAGTGATTATTGATAAGTACATAGTTATTGCCATTTTTAAATTTGTGGTTAGATTGTTTTCATCTTTCTTCTATTTACAGAAGTCCTTTTAGTATTTCTTACAACGCTGGCCTGGTGGTAATGAATTCCTTTAGCTTATTCTTTTCTGGGAAGCTCTTTATCTCTCCGTCAATTTTAAATGATAGCCTTGCTGGGTAAAGCAACCTAGGTTGTAGGCCTTTGTTTTTCATCACTTTGAGTATCTCCTGCCACTCCCTCCTGGCCTTCAATGTTTCTGCAGAAAAGTCATTTGATTGTCTTATGGGAGTTCCCTTGTATGTAACCCTCTGTCTTTCTCTTGCTGCTTTTAGGATTCTCTCTTTGTCTTTAATCTTTGCCATTTTAACTATAATGTGTCTTGGAGTGGACCTGTTTGGGTTTATCCTGTTTGGAACTCTCTGCACTTCCTGGGCTTGTATGTTGGTTTCCTTCATCAGGTTAGGGAAATTTTCAGACATTATTACTTCAAATATGTTCTCAATCCCTTGTTTCTTCTGTTCGCCTTCTGGTATTCCTATGATGCGCATGTTGTTGCGCTTGATGTTATCCCAGAGGTCTCTTAAACCATCTTCATTGTTTTTTATTCTTTTTTCTTTCTGTTGTTCTGTTTGGGTGATCTCTGCTAACTTGTCTTCTAAGTCGCTAATTCGATCCTCTGCTTCATCTAACCTGCCGTTAATTCCTTCAAGTGAGTTCTTTATTTCGGTAACTGTGTTCTTTAGTTCTAACTGGTTGTTCGTTATGATTTCTACATCCTTTTTGATGTCCTCTCTAGGCTCCTTAAACATTCTTATCATCAGTATTCTGAACTCTGTCTCTGATAGTTTGTTACCTCTGCTTCATTTAGTTGCATTTCTGGAGGTTTCTTCTGTTCTTTTATTTGGGATATGTTTCTTTGTTTCCTCATTCTGGCTGACTCTCTGTGTTTGCTTCGATGTATTAGGTAGATGCCCTGGAGTTCTTAGTTCTTTCTGGATTAGTATGTAATAAATGTCCTTTATATTTCACTTGCACTACTTCGTTCTTCTCCCCTGCGTGTGCTCCAAAAGTGACTCTTGTGTTGTGTATATTGTCCTATTAAAGAAGATCCTTAATTGCTTTTTGCTTGTGAGTAGGTGGGGTTAACTCCTAGGCTGACTAGTTGTGAGACTTGGCTCTGCCCACGCAGGGTATTCTGCTGCGTGAGGGTTGACCGCTTAGATGTGGTTTGGCCTCTATGTGCCTGTAAAGAATCCCCCCTGGGTGTGTCACTTGTAGGTCAAACCCGGTAGTACTCTGGTTTGGTCTGGAGTTGGCCTCTGGGTATGTTGAATCTTGTGCCTCTTAAGCTGAGCACTGGTAGGGAAATTACAGAACAAAGCAAATCACCAAGCACAACAACAACAACAAGGAAAAAATCAAATACATTCACATGTAAAAAACAATTGACAACCCCCACTCGACACAGGCAAAGATGTCAAAGATATAAAGACAAATCAAAACAGAACACAAAACAGCGCCAGTTGTGGCTTAAGCCCACCAAGTAATCTCCAGGTTGTTCTCTGCTGTAGCACAGAGTCCCCTGTGTATTGTGCAGGTAGAGCCGGTCACCTGGTGCCCAGAGTGACGTTGGGGCTGCAGCTTTAGATGCGTGGGGCTGAGGGGTCTGGACAGTAGTTTTTACAAAGCCAGTGCAGTTTCTGCCCTTGCCTGCACATATGCACACTGAGAGTAGCACCACCAGCCCTGTGTCCAGTTCTCCTGAGTCTTAGGGCACCTCTTCCCTGTGTGTGTGTGGCGGGCGGGAGATTCCTCAGCTGCTGAAAGCTGAGAGCTGCGTCTGCCACTTACTGCTGATCCCTGGGAGTGCCTCCGCCGATGTAATTGCCCCGCCCCAGGCAGGCCAGAAAGGGTGGGGGCTGGGGATGGAAAGAAGGGTCGTCTCTTTCCCAGCCCAGCTGTGTCACACCCCACCCGCAGGCCAGAAACGGTGGTGGCTGGGGATGGAGGAGTCTCCAGTCTCCTAGGCCAGCGCAAACCACACTCTTTTCAGCCTCTTCCCTGGGCCCGAGCTGCCGGCCAGTCTTCCCAGGGCCCAAACACCAAGGCCCCTCCTCTGTAATCTGACACTGCTCTTCAGATCAGGAGCCAGTTCAAGTCTCTGGTCTCTGGAAGGGTGGCGGTAGGACTGGAAGAGCGGGGGGAGGGGCCCAGGTGTGGAGTTTGTGTCTTTTGTCCGGACTGAGGCCCAACTGGGGGTATCAGCTAAGGCTAATTGCCTCAAATGCTAGATATGCTGCCTCCGCAGGGGGAGAAGTCCGCTGTGGGACGCAGAGCAAAGAGTCCGCCACCTGGCTTTTGCATTCTCTCTCTTGTCCTGGGAACCCCCGCGTCTCTGCAGCTGGGGATGTGGTTGCCCCGCCCTAGGCTGGCCAGAAAGGGTGGGGGCTGGGGATGGAAGGAGGGGTCTTCTCTTTCCCAGCCCCGCTGTCTTACACTCTTCCCTCAGGCCAGAAAAGGCGGTGGCTGGGGACGGAAGACTCCCCCCTCTCCCAGTCCAGCTCTCAGCCTCCTCCCTGGGCCAGAGCCGCCCGCCCGCCCTCCCGGAATCCGGGCACCAAGGCTCCTCCGTAATCTGCCGCTGCTCCTTAGTGCAGGGGCTAGATCAAGTCTCTAGAAAGGCGGGGGTAGGGTCGGAAGAGCAGGGGGAGGCGCCCAGCCACGGAGTCTGTGTCCCTTGTCCGGCCCAAGGCCCAACTGAGGTTATCAGCTGAAGTTATTGCCTCAAATGCTGGATATGCTGCCCCTGCGGTGGGAGAGGTCCGCAGTGGGACGCAGGGCAAAGCGCCCACCTCCTGGCTTCTGCGCTCTCCTCCGTCCTGGGATATCCTGTGTATATGTAGCCGTGGGTGTGGGCTGGATTTTCACAGGCACAGGTGCGGAGCAGATTTCCACAACCCAAGGGTGGGGGCCGAATTTCTACAGCCACAGGTGTGGACCGCGATTCCAACCCGCGTCCCCACCGCCGCCGCAGGTGCGGCGTGTCTCCGCTCCGCTCCCTTCCTTCTTCCCCTGCTCGCCCAATTTTTCCCCACCTGCAAGAAATCCCTGCGCGAGTCTCTTACTGTTCTGCATGATGAGCAGAGAGTCCTTTGATGGATTATAAGCTTCCCGTTTCTGATAAGATCGGACGGAGAACTCAAAAAGTGCGCCCCGCTGCCGCCATTCCTATGACGTCACCCCAGGATTAATGCATTTTTTAAATTAAAGTTTATTAGGGTGACAATTGTTAGTAAAGTTACATAGATTTCAGGTATACAATTCTATATTACATCATCTATAAATTCCATTGTGTGTTCACCACCCAGAGTCAGTTCTCTTTCCATCACCATATATTTGATCCCCTTTACCCTCATCTACCACCTCGTTCCCCCCTTACCCTCTGGTAACCACTAAACTATTGTCTGTGTCTGTGAGTTTTTGTTTCTCATTTGTTTGTCTTGTTCTTTTGTTGTTTTTGGTTCATATACCACATATCAGTGAAATCATATGGTTCTCTGCTTTTTCTGTCTGACCTATTTCGCTTAGTCTTATTATTTCCAAGATCCATCCATGTTGTCACAAATGGTCCTATTTCATCTTTTCTTACCGTCAAATAGTATTCCATTGTGCATATATACCACAACTTCTTTATCCATTCATTTATCGAAGGACATTTTGGTTGTTTCCATGTCTTGGCCACCGTAAATAAAGCTGCAATGAACATTGGAGCACACGTGTCTTTATGGATAAATGTTTTCAGATTTTTTGGGTAGATACCCAGGAGAGGGATTGCTGGGTTATATGGTAATTCTATTTTTAAATTTCTGCCTTCCATAGCGGCTGCACCAGTCTGCATTCCCACCAACAGGGTATGAGGGTTCCTTTTTCTCCACAGCCTCTCCAACACTTGTTACTATTTGTCTGGTTGATGATAGCCATTCTAACAGGGGTGAGGTGATATCTCATTGTGCTTTTTATTTGCATTTCTCTGATAATTAGTGATGTTTAGCATTATTTCATATGTCTATTTGCCATTTGTATGTCCTCTTTGGAGAAATGTCTCTTCTGGTCTTCTGCCCATTTTTCAATTGGGTTGTTTGTTTTTTTGTTTTTTTTGTTGTTGAGTTTCATGAGTTCCTTGTATGTTTTGGATATTAGCCCCTTATCGGAGGCACTGTTTGCAAAAATCTTCTCCCATTCAGTTGGTTGCCTCTTTATTTTGTCAATGATTTTGCTGTACAGAAGCTTTTAAGTTTGATATAGTCCCATTCATTTATTTTAGCTTTTACTTCCCTTGCCTTTGGAGTCAAATTCATAAAATGTTCTTTGAACCCAAGATCCATAAGTTTAGTACCTATGTTTTCTTCTATGCAGTTTATTGTTTCAGGTCTTATGCTTAAGTCTTTGATCCATTTTGAATTAATTTTGGTACATGGTGACAGATACCAGTCCAGATTCATTCTTTTGCCCATGGCTTTCCAATTCTGCCAGCACCAGTTATTGAAAGGGCTGTCTTTTCTCCATTGCATGTTTTTTGCTTCTTTGTCAAAAATTATCTGTCCATATTTATGGGGGGTTATTTCTGGGTTCTCAATTCTATTCCATTGTCTACGTGTCTGTGTTTCTGCCAATACCATGTTGTTTTGATTATTGTTGCCCTGTAGTAAAAGGTAAAGTCAGGGAGTGTGATACCTCCAGTATTGTTCTTTTTTCTTAAGATTGCTTTGGCTATTCAGGGTCTTTTGTGATTCCAACAAATCTGATGATTTTTTTGTTCTATTTCTTTAAAAAATGCCATTGAGGTTTTGATGGGACTTGCATTAAATCTGTATATTGCTTTGGGTAATATGGCCATTTTAACTATGTTGATTCTTCCAATCCATGAGCACGGAATGTCTTTCCATTTCTTTGTGTCTTCTTCAATTTCTTTAAAAAATATCTTATAGTTTTCAGCATATAGGTCTTTCACATCCTTGGTTAAATTTATTTGTAGGTATTTTATTCGATTTACTGTAATTGCTAAAGGAGTTCTTTTTTTAAATTTCTTTTTCTGAGATTCCATTGTTAGTATATAGGAATGCAATGGACTTTTGTATGTTGATTTTGTAGCCAGCCACATTACTGTTTTCGTTGATTGTTTCTAATAGCTTTTTGGTGGAGTATTTAGGGTTATCTATGTACAGCATCATGTCATCTGTAAAGAGTGACAATTTAACTTCTTCATTCCCAATTTGGATGCCTTTTATTTTCTTCGCTTGCCTGATAGCTCTGGCGAGGACTTCCAACACTATGTTGAAAAGCAGAGGTGATAGGGGACAGCCCTTTCGTGTCCCTAAACATAGAGCAAATGGCTTCAGTTTTTCACCGTTAATTATGAGATTAGCTCAGGGTTTGTCATATACGGCCTTTATTATGTTAAGGTATTTTCCTTCTATACCTATTAAGTGTTTTAATCATAAATGGATGTTGTATCTTGTCAAATGCTTTTTCTGCATCAATTGATGTAATCATAGGATTTTTGTCCTTTATTTTGTTTATGTGATGGATTTGTGTATGTTGAACCATCATCCTTGTGTCCTTGGAATGAACCCCACTTGGTCATGATGAATAATCGTTTTAATGCATTGTTGTATTTGATTTGCTAGAATTTTGTTTAGGATTTTTGCATAGGTATTCATCAGAAATATTGGTCTGTAGTTTTCTTCTCTTGTGTTGTCCTTACCAAGTTTTGGTATCAGGGTAATGTTGGCCTCATAAAATGAGTTAGGGAGTACTGCCTCTTCTTCAATTTTTTGGAAGAGTTTGAGCAGGATTGGTATTAGATCCTCTTTGAAGGTTTGGTAGAATTCCCTAGGGAAGCCATCTGGTCCCGGACTTTTGCTTTTGGGAAGGTTTTGGATGACTGATTCCATTTCCTTACTGGTGATTGGTGTATTTAGATTTTCCAGTTCTTCATGGTTCAGCCTTGGAAGGCTATATGTTTCTAAGAAGTTGTCCGTTTCTTCTAGGTTATTGAATTTGGTGGCATATAGTCCTTCATAGTATTCTTGGATGATCCTTTGTATTTCTGTGGTGTCCGTGATAACTTCCCCTTTTTCATTTCTGATTTTGTTTATTAGCGTGTTCCCTCTTTTTATCTTAGTGAGTCTAGCCGAGGGTTTGTTAATTTTGTTAATCTTTTCAAAGAACCAACTTTTTGTCATATTAATTTTTTCTCTTGTCTTTTTGTTCCTATTTCATTTAGTTCTGCTCTGATTTTTGTTATTTCCTTTCTTCTGCTGACCTTGGGTTTAATTTGTTCTTATTTTTCTAGTTCTTTAAGGTGTACCATGAGGTTATTTATTTGGGATTTTTCTTGTTTCTTGAGATAGGCCTGTAATGATATAGATTTTCCTCTTAAAACGGCTTTCGCTGCAACCCAAAAATTTTGGTAGGATGTATTTTCATTGTCATTTGTTTCTATGTATCTTTTAATGTCTCCTCTAAATTCCTCTTTGACATGGTCATTCTTTGAAAGTATGTTGCTTAATCTCCATGTATTTGTGTTTTTCCTTCTTTCTTTTTGCAGTTGATATCCAATTTCAAAGCCTTGTGATCAGAGAATATGCTTGGTATGATTTGAATCTTCTTAACTTTGCTGCGGTTAGTTTTATGTCCCAATATATGGTCTATCCATGAGAATGTTCCATGTACACTAGAAAAAAATGTATAGTCTGATGTTTTAGGATGAAGTGCTCTAAATATGTCAATTATGTCCATTTCATCTAATGTGTCATTTAGGGCTGCTAGTTCATTATTAATTTTCTGTTTGGATGATCTATCCATAGCTGTCAATGATGTATATAAGTCTCCTAGTATATTTGTGTTTTGGTCAATTTCTCCCTTTAGTTCTGTTAGTAGTTGCTTGGTATATTTCGGTGCTCCCTGATTGGGGGCATAAATATTGATGACTGTTATGTCTTCTTGTTGTATAGTCCCCTTTACCATTATGAAATGTCCATCTTTGTCTCTTGTTATCTTTTTCACCCTGAAGTCTGTTTCATCTGATATCAGTATGGCTACACCTGGTTTTCTCTGGATACCATTTGCTTGGAGTGTCAATTTCCACGCCTTCACTTTGAGTCTATGCTTGTCCTTGTAGCTGAGATGTGTCTCTTGGAGACAGCATATGGTTGGGTTTAGTTTTTTGATCCAATCTGCTACTCTGTGCCGTTTTATTGGTGAGTTTAGTCCATTTACATTTAGGGTGATTATTGATATGTGAGGATTTCCTATCATTCTATCTTTAGTTTTCTGGTAAGAATGTGTCTCCATTGTTTCTTTGCCTTTTTGTTGTTGTCTTTATTTCTGTGTGGTGGTATTCTATGATGTTTCCCTCTGTTTCTTCTTTTATTATGGTATATATTTCAATTCTGGATTATTTTTGAGTGGTTGCTCTTAAGTTTATGTAAAAGAAAGTTTGATATTTAGAGTATTCCATTTTCTTCAGCACGCTTACTTTCTCCATTCCCATATTCAGATTCAGGCCTTTACTCTCCCCCTTTTTATGTTTCTGTTGCCACAAACTGTCCCTGTTGATGGTGGTCGAATAGCCTTTAGTATTTTTTGTAGTGTAGGTCGGGTATCAGAAAATTCCCTCAGCTTCTGTATGTCTGGAGTGGTCTTTATTCCTCCTTCATATCTAAAGGATACCTTTGCTGGCATATTATACTTGGCTCATAATTTCTGTCTTTCAATAGTTTGAATATTTGGTTCCACTCCCTACTGGCTTGTAGAGTTTCTGCTGAAAAATCTGATGATAATCTAATGGGCTTTCCTTTGTAGGTTACTGTCTCCTTTTCACTGGCTGCCTTGAGGATTCTTTATTTGTTGTTGATTTTTGACAGCTTCAATGCAATGTGCCTTGGAAAAGGCCTTTTGGGATTGAGGTAATTAGGTGTTCTATTTGCTTCTTGTTTTCGAGGATCCAGTTCTTTCCACAAGTTTGGAAAGTTTTTGTTGACCATTTGTTTGAATATACTCTCTGTTTCCTTCTCTCTTTCTTCTGGTATTCCCATTATTCTTATATTGCTCTTTCTGATGGAGTCAGAAAGTTCTTGTAGAGTTCTTTCATTTCTTTTAAGTCTCAAGTCTCTTTCTTCTTCCATCTGTGTCATTTCCAGTTTTCTATCTTCGATGGCACTGATTCTTTCCTCCATCTGGTCAACTCTACTACCTAAACTGGCTATTTCATTCTTAACTTCTTCCATTGAGTTCTTAATCTCCAGAAATTCTCTTTGATTCTTTTTTAAAATTTCAATCTCTTTGGTAAAACGCTCATGTTGTTCTTTGATTGTGTTTCTGAGTTCATTAAACTGCCTTTCTGTATTTTCTTGCATCTCATTGAGTTTATTAAGAATTGCAGTCTTGAATTCTCTGTCATTTAAGTCACATATTTCCATATGTTTAAATTCCTTTTCTGGAGAGTTTTCACTTTCTTTCTGAACTGTCTTGTTGCCTTGGTTATTCATGGCAATTAATGATTTATTATTTCTCTTCCTAGACATCTACAGGAGTGGGTTCTGCAACAGGTTGATAGGAAGAGGTCCTTCTTTTGTTTTCCAGTACGTGTTGTTAGAATGTTTTATTTTCTCTCCAACTGCAGCCCTTTTTTCTCTCTCACACTGTAGTGTTATGTTTTTTCTGTACTATTCCAGCTTGTCACACAATGGGGGGAATCCCTGGAAGGCGGGCTTCTCCTCTGTTAACGATTCACCTGGGTCATATGGCACCATGTCCCTGTGGGAATGCGGAGAGCTTTTGAAGTTCCAAAGCTCTTCCAGCTCCAGATTCAGAGCCCGTATGTTTCAGCAGTTCTGTTTACTCCTGCAGGGATCTGTCCAGATAGGTGGGGACAGGGGCGGGGCGAGTTCTGAGAGGTGGCCCAGAGCAATGGCGGCGACCACCACCACAGCTGGTCTTGCTTCCACAGCTCCTTCCCCTTTGCCAGAACTAGTTGTGGTGTGAATCTGTGTCTGCGATCTACAGTTCTCAGAACAGCAAATATTCTGTTCTTTTGATCTGACACTGCTACTGTTCTGCTTCTAGCACCGGGCAGGTGGGGGCAGGGCGAGCTCTGGGAGGGTAGGGAGGGGGCGGCTGGTCTCAGTGCCTAAGGCTTCTGCTCTCTGCTCGGCAGTGAGGGCTTAAACCACTGTTTTCAGCCTTCTTCCCTCAGTCTTTTCTCCGAGGTCTCTGCCGTGAGCGTTGGGTTCAGCCGTGTTATATGCTGTCCCCTCAGCCCTGTGGGCCATAAGCGGAGCCCTAGCAGTCCGAGTTCTTCCCTCTCCCGCAGCTGCGGTGGTTCCGGGAAGCAGCGAGCTCGGAGCACTGAGCTAGGTCTGTGTTCTGCGCCCACGCGGCTCCGTCTGCACACTTCTCCCTTCCTTCCCTGCTCGCGCGATTCGCCCACCTGTAGGTGAATTCCGTAGTGGGCCTGTTCATCTTGCCTGTCTGCTGTGCAGGGAGTCCTTTGTGGAGTTACAGTTGTTCAATTTGTTGTAAATTCCAGGGGAGACTTCCAGAGGCTCACTTCAGGCTGCCATTTTGATGACGTCCGGATTAATGTCTTTATAAGTAGAGATACCAAAGAGCTGTTCTCTCTCCGCATGAGCCCACATGTGCAAAAGCTTGTAAGGACATTGTAGAAGGTGGATGTTTGCAAGTCATGAAGAGAATCAGCACATCTTGAATTTGTATTCTCTAGAAGTAGGAGAAAATAAATTTTTGTTGTTTAAACCACCCAGTCTATAGTATTTTGTTATGGCAACCTGTGGGGACAGAGCCCCAGAAAGTAGTTTACAGGCTCTCGGCCTCATGTGGAGGAGTGCTGGCTCGGGTAGTAGATGGCAGTCAGCTGTAGCTGATTGGCCGTCAGCTGTAGCCAGTTAGGCAATTGGCCGCTAATATAACTGCTGTGGCTATGCTAGCAGAGGGAGAGAAGAGAGAGAGAAAGAATGGGGGCTAGCAAGAAGATGGCGGCTGGGCTGGCAAACGTGGATAGCGGTTTGCAGACAGTGTGGATCCAGCCTCCAGTGAGAGTATAGTGCCGCCAGAGAGAATGTAGTGGTATGACTCCCCCATCTATGGCTCCGTGGGTGTTCCTTTTTGGCCTCACCATATCCTGCGTTCTTGTATGGGGAGCGGGAGCAGAGACCCTGCAGGCCACCCCGCACGACAAATGGCGCAGCGAGCAGGGTCTCCCGCACGACACAACCTGAGCTGACTAAGACAAGAATATTAACCCCGGCTACAGGAGGAATAGAGCTTTCTCTTTAAACCACTTGCTAGGTATAGGTTTTTCCCTATAATGACTAGTTCAATAGAAATGAAATAAAAACAAAATTTAGTGCATAACTTTTAGCAATCACGGCTGTGTTTGTGTGGTATTTATATACTGCTGTGCTCAAGACTGAGCTATATGGAGGTGGCTGTAGGAATATAAACTCTGTAGATGTGAACAGCCATACAAAAACTACAATGCATGTGCCCCCTGAATATTAGCTCACCTACAAACTTAAACTCTGCAGAGCAGTATAATACACTCACCAGCACATTGGGGGAATAAAAAAAAAATCAGAAATAACAAAATTGCTAAGAGGTAGGTGGCAAAATGTTACTATTATCATTTTACAGAGGAGAAAAATGTGTAGCTGAAAGGTCAAGTATCCTGTTCAAAGTGACACAGAATAGTAGATCGAGCTCCAGCATTATTAACTTTTGTTTTCTAATCTAGTGGACCTGAGGTTATAGACTGCAACTAGGAAGGTCAAAGATACCAGTTTTATGTCATGAGACAGTTATGCGACATGAGTTGCTTGTGTTCTCTTGTCCCCTCACCTGGGTGCCACTTGATGATTTTAGCCTCAGCAACTTCCCCCATCATGGAACACCTGACCCTGAAACCAAATATTATATTAAAAGTCAGGACCTCTGACTGACTGAATCTCAGATCTTCTGCTCTCTAGTATCTAATCAGAATCTTCTTTTGTTCAATCTGTGTTTTCCTTGCTGTGAAACGGCCTGGTGAACTCTTGAGAAGAGTACAGGGGGTTCTGGTGGGGAACCCCTGGTGAATCTGTTCTAAGATTAAATGTTAGAAGCAGTCACCCGGGCTACTGAAAGCATGTTTGTTTCCCCACCCTCTGCATGAGTCCCTAGCTTCTGAAATATCATGTTAATGTCTAGATGTCCATTTGAAGAAGAGACTAGATAAAATGATGCTTCCTGAAAGGGCTTTGTAATAATTAATCAACAGTCATTTTCTTTTCTTCCCCAGTTTTGGCACTGGTGATCATGCCCTCCTTCAAATTCTTTCTTTTTTTGGCTCAGGGATGATGTATTGACTTCTGTAATACCCACTCCCTTCCTGTTAGATACCCACCAAATGTGGAGGGGAGTGTCACATTTAGGGCTATAAGAAATGTACAAAATGATGTTGAAAGCAACAGGACTCACATCTTGAAATCAGAACATCACGCCATGTTTCCGTCTAGTAAAATCAGGCACAAATATGTACAACAAAATGAAAAGGGTGCCTGGTGGAGTTCTGGTTTCAACTTTCAGTTCCTTCTCACTGGAAATCTGGTAAGAAACTTTATCCTTTGTGACTAAGGGAATACGTGGTGTTTGTTTTAGCTCACTTTGTGATTATTCTTCTAAATTTTGATACTCATTTCTGTGTATACCATTATGTATTTTGCTGGAATTTGTTAATTCTTTGTTTCAGTGTCCTCATTACTATTTCTAAATTATTCTCAAATTCTATATTAGGTGATTGTTAAAAGTTAAAGAATGGAATGTATATCTGTTGTTTTCCAACATCATTCTGGAATACCAACTGGGTATCCTACAATTCAATTTAATTCTGACATTAGCACAGAGCACACAGGGTAAGGGTCTCAATGTTACCAGACTGCCCCCATTTCAGATGCCATCTGTAAGTCCTAGGTGTCCCCAAGGCACCGACACTTCTGGGCAGTCGCCTACAAATTTGAAGGTTCCCACAAACCTCTCTCAGGTTTGATAATTCACTAGAATGAATCACAGGACTCAGGAAAGTGCTATACTTACAATTACAGTTTTATTAGGAAGGAAACAAGTCAGAAACAGCCAAATGGAAGAGATGCATAGGGCAAGATATGGGGGGAGTGGGACACAGAGCCTCCATGCACTCTCAGGGCATTCCACTCTCCCAAAACATCAATGTGTCCACCAACCTAGAAACTCCTCAAACCTCATGTTCAAGAGTGTCTATTGAGGCTTCTTTAGTAGGCATGATTGAGTAAATCTTTGGTTATTGGTGATTGAATTCAATCTCTAGACTACTTCCCCCTCCCCAGAGGCTATCTAGGGTCCCTATCAGGAGTTACCTCATTAGTATAACAAAGACATTTCTTTCTTCAAAAAATTCCAAGGGTTTTGAAGCTCTTGTGCCAGGAATGGGTACAAAGACCAATATTTTTTTTTAATATACCACACTATCAACTGTTTTTCTTCCCTCACATATCTTGGAACACTAAGAGATCTCTTTTCCAGTTGTGGGGCAGAGTCCCAGTGAGCAGTTTCTGGGCTCTCGGCCTCATGTGGAAAGGTGCTGACTTGGGTAGTAGATGGCCATCAGCTGTGACTGGTTGGCCATCAGCTGTAACCAGTTAGCCAATTCGCCACTGATATAAGAGCCGTGACTGCGTTGGTTGGTTGGTTGGCAGGCAGAAAAGTGGACGGCAGATTGTGGATCATGTGGATCTTATTTAGTGTGTCTTGCTCAGCCACCAGAGAGACTGGGGTGTGGGAGGACCCCTTGTTGGGGTACTGGCAGATGTTTGTCTTTTGTGTCTCCAACCCAGCCACCAGGGAGAATATAGTGGTATGACTCCCCTTTCTATGGCTCCGTTGGTGTTCCTTTTTGGCCTCACCATATCCTGTTTCCTCATGTAGGGAGAGGGAGCTGAGAGCCCACATGACACCCTGCATGATGCCAGTCTACTAAGTTATATAGTGAGGTAAGGAGAATTCTAAGATGGCCCTCAATTATTCCTGCTCCCTGGTATATACTCCTTGTGTAAGCACCACCCCTTGAATGCAGGCAGCACCTATGACTATCATGGGATTTCACTTCTATGATTAGATTATGTGATATAGCATTGGTAAAGGGATTTTGCAGACAAAATTAGAGTCTCTCATCAGTTGACTTTGAGTTAATCAAAGGGAGATTATCCTGAGTGGGCTTGACTGAATCAGGTATGTTCTGAAAAGAGTGTCTAGAGAAGGGGTGTCCAAACTGCAGCCTGTGGGCCAACTGTGTCTCGCAATCCATTGTTAATTGGCCTGCAGCAAATTCCAAAAATATATTTAGTTTACTTAAATAAACCAGGTGAGGCAATACATACTTCACCTCGAGTGAGTGGCCCGGATGTTTGTGTATTTTACCACATATGGCCCTTGTTGAAAACCGTTGAAAAAAGTTTGGACACCCTTGGTCTAGAGGATAGCGTCACCCCCCCCGCCCCCCGCTGACCTTGAAGAGGTAAGCTGACACAAGTTTTACAGCTGAAAGGAAAAGTCTGCCAACAAACACATGAGCTTGAAAGAGAAGCCCAGGAGCCGCAGCTTACAACATGTCAGTACTGACTTGAGCCCTGTGAGAAAACCTCCCTTTAATATCTTTTCTACTCAGTGTCTCACCTTCCAATCATCTCTCAACATGTCTGGATACTAATCAATTGATCTTATGGTCCTTTTAAGGAAGAATTGTGTGGGGACAGAGCCAGGAGAGTAGTTTCCAGGCTCTCGGCCTCACGTGGAAAGGTGCTGGCTCAGGTAGTAAATGGCCATCAACTGTGATTGCATGGCCATCTGCTGTGGCTAGTTGGCCGTCAGCTGCAAACAGTGAGCCATTGGCCACTAATATAACTGCTGTGGCTGGCAAGCAGAGATTGCTAGAAAAATGGGGGCTAGCAAGAAGATGGTGGCTGAGCCTGCAAGCGGTGCAGTGAGGGTTGTGAACAGTGTGGCTCCTGCTTCCTGTGTCTGCAACCCAGCCGCCAGTGAGAATATAGTGGTGTGACCCCCCTATCTGTCACTCCGTGGTGTTCCTTTTTGGCCTCACCATGTTCTGTGTTCTTATGTGGGGAGCGGGACCAGAGACACTGCAGGCCGCCCCACACGACAAATGGCGCAATGAGCAGGGCACGGTGCCAGCCAAAGCTCTCCGAAGGGCTGTGGAGCACTTTGTGCGTATGAACACTCAGTCTCAGGAAGACCAGGAGGAGCAGCTGCTGGAGAGCTGGACCCCCTAGAGGGGTGGGAAGACATGGACGGTTCCCCAACCATCAGAGGCCAGAGAAAGCGAAGGTCGTTGCGACCTTGTGGACTGGGAAGTGCTTGCTGAGGCAGCCCAGATGCAGGACTTGTCCCAGGAGGAAACGCTTGCTGAGGCCCTCACCCCTAGATTAGGGAGGACTTGGAGTCCTCACCCTGAGAAGAGGGCACACATTGTGAAGCTAACACACAGACCTGGCAAATGACTGTGGACTATGGGAAATTGCCTTCCATCCCTAATTTAATGGGCCGCTTGACTGTTTGCTTGGGAACGTACCACCATGTAGCGGAACTGGCGGAGGTTTGCTTTTGTGTCTCAACCAGCCACTGTGGAGAATATGTGAGAGGCCCTGCTGTGCCCAGGAAGTTGGGCTGTGCCCACAGAGTGTGGCAGTGCCCTGAGAACCCTGGCTGAGTCCAGAAAGTCTGGCTGTGTCCAGAGAGAGTGGCAGTGCCCTGAGAGGCCTTGGCTATGTGTGGGGAGACTGGTAGTACCCTAAGAAGCCCAGGAAGTCTGGCTGTGCCCAGAAGTACTGGTGGTGCCCTGAGAAACCCTGGCTGTGTCCAGAATATTGCATTCACCTTCAGGCTCCTCGCACAGGGCCCCTCGTGGAAGATGCTTGTCGCGTAGACTGAGGCGAGACCCTGTAGGGGTGGAGTGTGGGGACAGAGCCAGGAGTGCAGTTTCCAGGCTCTCAGCCTCACGTGGGAAGGTGCTGGCTCAGGTAGTAAATGGTCACCAACTGTAATTGGATGGCCATCAGCTGTGGCTAGTTGGCCGTCAGCTGTAATCAGTGAGCCATTGGCCACTAATATAGCTGCTGTGGCTGCGCTAGCAGTAAATGGGGGCTAGAAAGAAGATGGTGGCTGAGCTAGCAAGAGTGGATTGCAGAGAGGCAGATGCCGCCAGTGAGAATACAATGGTATGACTCCCCTACTTATGGCTCCGTGGGTGTTCCTTTTTGGCCTCACCATGTCCTGTGTTCTTATGTGAGGAGCGGGACCAGAAACTCCGCCTTATACCCCGCGTGACAAGCGGTCACATTCAAAGTACACATAGATAAATCAAAGCATTTCATGACATTTAATATGAGGGAAAAAATGGAGTCATAGTTTCTGGGCTAATAAATTAGAAGGATGGAGCTGCCATTAACTGGATTAGGAAAAGCTGTGTTCAGGGCAGTTTAAGGGGCAAGAGGATGATCACAGTGCAGTTTTGGATATACTGAATCTGAGATGCCTTATAACATCCAAGTTGAGGAGAGAGTTGGATATAAAAGTCTAGAAGTCAGGAGAGATTTGGGCTAGAGACATATTTTTGACATATTTTTACTTAAAGCTTAAATAAAATTTACTTAAATCTCGGAGACTGAATGAAATCACCAGAGGAATGAATATACAAAAAGAGTAGAAGAGGTCCAATGGCTGAGCCCCAGGACAGTCCAACATTAAGTGATCAAGAGAAGAGGAGGAAATGCAAAAAAGAACAAGATGCATTGACGAGTGGGATAGAAGGAAAACCAAGGAGACCATGATTTTCTGCAAGCCAAGTGAGGAGAATGTATCGAGGAATGACTGATCATCTCTTTTAATATTGTTTAATCAGTTAAGTAAATGAGAACCAGAATTAACCATTTGATGTGAAAAGGTGGATGTCATTGGTGATCCTACAAAAGCAATTTGGTGGAGTGGTGGAGGTAAAAGTTGATTGGAGTGCCTTTTTTTTTTTTCAAACTCAGATAAAGTTTGATTTAGTGCCACAAAAAGGATATAAATAATACTTTCTGTTTTTTAAACAATGTTTTATTTTTCAATTATAGTTGACATACAATATTATGTTAGTTTCAGGTGTATATCATAGTGATTAGATATTTATATAACTTATAAAGTGATCATCCCACTAAGTCTAGCACCCATCTGATACCACACGTAGTTATTATAATAATCATTAACTATATTCCCTATGCTATACTTTAGATACCCATGACTATTTTGTAACTATCAATTTATACTTCTTAATACCTTTCCACCTTTTCCCCATTCCCCCAAACCTTCTCCAATCTGGCAACCATCAAAATTTTCTTCATATCTATGAGTCTATTTCTGTTTTCTTTGTTTGTTTATTTTGTTTTTTAGAGTCCACCTGTAAGTGAAATCATATGGTATTTGTCTTTGTCTGTGTGACTTAATTCACTCAGCATAATACCTTCTAGGTCCATCCTTATGGTTGCATTTGGCAAGATTTCACTCCTTTTTATAGCTGAGTAATGTTCCATTGTATATATGTACCACTTGTACTGTATCCATTTATCCATTTGCATTTAGGGCGCTCCCACATCGTGGCTATTGTAACTAATGCTGCAGTGAGCGTACGGATGCATAGGTCTTTTTGAATTAGTGTTTTGGGTTTCTTTGGATAATTACCCAAAAGTGGAATTACTGGGACCTTATTTGCCTCTGGTTATAGCCTTTGTTTTAAAGTTTATGTTTTGTGGCGTAAGCATTGCTACCCTAGCTTTTTTCAATTTGTTTGTTTCCATTTTCAAGAAACCTCTTTCTCAGTCTGTGCATGTCTTTCAATCTGAAGTGAGTCTCTTGTAGGCAGCATATGTAAGCATCTTTTTTTCTTATCCATTCAGCCACCCTATGTCTTTTGATTATAGCATTTAATCCATTTACATTTAAAGTAACTGCTGATAGATATGTAGTTATTTGCCATTTTATTATTCATATTTTTAATCTTTTTTTCTTCCTAAAGAAGTCCCTTTAACATTTCTTATAATATTGGTTCGTTGGTAATGAACTCCTTTAGCTGTTTCTGGGAAGCTCTTTTTCTATCCTTCAGTCATAACTGATAGCTTTGCTGGGTGGGGTAATCTTGGTTGTAGGTCCTTGTTTTCATCACTTTGACTATTTCATGCCAACTCCTTCTGGCCTGCAAAGTTTCTGTTGAGAAATCATCTGACAGTCTTATGGGAGCTGCCTTGTAGGTAACTAACCGCTTTTCTCTTGCTGTTTTTAAGATTCTCTTTATCTTTAACCTTTGGCATTTTAATTGTGATGTGTCTTGCTGTGGAGCTCTTTGGGTTCACCTTGTTTAGGACTCTCTGTGCTTCCTGGGCTTGTATGTCTATTTCCTTCATCAGGTTATGAAAGTTTTCTGTCATTATTTCTTCAAATAGGTTTTTATTCCTTGCTCTCTCTTCTCCTTCTGGTACCCTGAAGATGCGAATGTTGGTACATATCATATTGTCCTGGAGGCCCCTTAAACTCTCCTCACTGTATTTTTTTTTTTTTTGGATTCTTTTTTCTTTTTGCTGTTCTGAATGGGTGTTTCCTGCTCTCTTATCTTTCGAAATCACTGATTCGATCCTCTGCTTCATCTAATCTACTATTGATTCCCTCTAATGTGTTTTTTATTTCAGTTATTGTATTCTTGATTTCTGACTGGTTCTTTTTAATTTTTTCTATCTCCATTTTTATGTTTCTTATCTCTTTGCTGAAGTTGTCACTGAGATCATTGAACATCCTTATAACCAGTGTTTTGAACTCTGTGTCTGGAAGATTGCTTGACTCCATTTTGTTTAGTTCTTTTTCTGGAGCTTTGTTCTGTTCTTTTATGAGGGATATGTTTCTGTTTCTCCCTGATTTGGCTGCTTCTCTGTGTTTATTTCTATGAATTAAGTAGGGCTGCTATGTATCTTGGTTTTAGTAGAGTGGTCTTATGTAGTAGGTGTGCTGTGGGGATCAGTGACACAGTCTTCCTGGTCACCTGCGCTGGGTACTCCAGGTGTGTCCTTTGTGTGAATTTTGTGTGCCTTCCTATTGTAGTTGAGCTTTGTTTGCTGTTTGCATATCAGTGAAAGGGACTGATCCTTGAGCTGATTTGTTATCAGGACTGGCCATGATTATAGTGAAAGAACTATTTTGCAGGGGGCTGACCCTATAGAGCAGGATTCGAGTTAGCAGGCCTGTGGTGCCTGCTGTGTCTGCCCTTTCATTGTGTCATTTGTGGAGATTGGTGTTCTGGTTGGGTGATGCTCTTTTGTGGTGTGAAACTGGCCACTGGGCGTGTTGGTTCTGGGGCCCCTTGCAAAGCTCTGGTATAGGCCAAGTCAGCCATTGCCCATGCCCTGCCCACAGCCACTTGGTATGAGCTACAGAGTGATCTGTAGATGGTTGCCACCTGTCCTTAGAGGGTCCTGGGAGAGATTAAGCTGTGAACTGAGGCCAGCTGCTGTTAGTGCCAGGCTTAGGGCTGCTTAGCAAGAGGCACAGAGTCCAGTGAGGCCAGATGCTGTTTGTCTGGAGTTTGTGAACCTTTAAGGAATTTTAGGGAAGTTTGCAGCATGGTCTACGACATGGAAAAGGCTTGGGTGGGCCCACAAGTTGGTTGGGGTGCGGTCTCAGGGAATCCCCAGAGTGGGGCAAACAGTGTTAGCTAGGTTAATGGAGACTCAGATATGGCACCCACCTGAGTGTGCACAATGGATTGAGGTAGGGCTCAGCAAAAGAACAATAGTTCTGCCAGTACTTCTCTCTGAGAGAAAGCTCCTCCTCCAATGCTCACTCTGAAGCCAGATAATTCAGTTCCTCCCCATATGTCCCGGCCACCTTTTGAGCAACTGCCCAAGTGGACCTCAGAATCAGTGAGTCTGTCAGCGATTAAGTCCCTGCATGGGCCCTTTAAGAGGAATGTCTGGGACTGTAGCAGCACTCTGCCTCATTCAGCCACAATGTCCACTGGTTTTCACAGCCAGAAGTTTATGGAGACTTATCTTCCTGGCACTGGAACCCTAGGCTGGTGTGGGGCTGGGTCCCCTTACTCTTTAGGGGAACCTGTAGCTCCTCAGTGGGACATTCACTGATTTTTAACTGTCACATGTGGGTGTGGGATCAGCCCATTCTGCATCTCCATCCCTCCGAGGAGTCTTGAGATGGCTTCCTATGTATATACTAAGTTGTAGGACTTATGTTCAGCTAGACTTTAGGCAATTCTCAATGCTGGTTGTTCGGTAGTTTAGTTGTCATTTTGAGGTGGTCATGGGAGGAGACAAGCACAGTGTTTATTACTCTGCCATCGTGACCAGAAAACCTCTGGAGTGACTTTAAGAAAGAATGGGAAAGTAAATAATAGAGAAAATTATATAATGTTGTTTCAAGGAATTTTGCTTATGGAGAAGGAGCTGTTAGGGAAAATGGAGTACAGATTGTTTTCTTTTATTGTCTTTTCTTTTTTTAAAAGAGGGTAGAGAAAGGCGTATTTGTATACTGGTGGAAATAATGCCACGGAGCAGGAAATAGGATGATGTAGAAGTTGATGGGGAGAATTGCTGTAGCATCGTCTCTGAGTCCTGGGAGTAGATGCAAGTATGGCTTACACCAGTGTCATGCAGGGTGTCATGCGGAGTCTCAGCTCCCGCTCCCCACATAAGAACGCAGGATATGGTGAGGCCAAAAAGGAACACCCACGGAGCCGTAGATAGGGGAGTCATACCACTATGGTTTTGCTGGTGGCTGGGTTGGAGACACAGGAAGCAGGAGCCACACTATCTGCAAACTGCCGTCCACTTCTCTCTGCCAATCAACCTCATTTGCTAGCTGCAATCCACTCTTGCTAGCCCAGCCACCATCTTCTTGCTAGCACCCCATTTTTTGCTAGCGTAGCCATGGCAGTTACATTAGTGGCCAAAGGCTCACTGGTTACAGCTGATGGCCATCCAATCACAGTTAATGACCATTTACTACCTGAGCCAGCACCTTTCTATATGAGGCCAAGAGCCTGGAAACTGCTCTCTGGGGCTCTGTCCCCACAACCAGGAACTTGAATATTCATCAGTGTGGGAAGGCAGATTCTTATAGGTGGGAAAATGTGGTGATGGAAATTTATAAAACTTGAATTCCGATTGCTTTGACTTTTCAGTAAAGTAGGGAGCAGGAGTCATCAGTGGAGAATAAAGATGGTGAAGAAAACAGCGTTTCCAGATAAAAGAGAAGGTGTGATATAATCATCTAGAGAAATAGGTGAGTGAATGAACTGGAGATATATAGTATGATTAATATATACAAATTTTTAACATAATCTATGATGTGATAGGACACATATGTAATATACAACACAATCATATATAAATGCTTGTCTGACATTAAGGAGCCACTGAAATTCATGAATCAATTGTGAAAATTCTCAGAGCAGTTGTATGTTTTGCCCCAGCTATATTCATGAGTACAGGGGTAGTTGAGAAGGAGGAGATTAACAAGGATTATGGTTTTGTTAGGAGAGTATGTAAAAGCAAGGAGTGAGAAGCAAAGGAGTCCAGGTGATTTAAATGAAGGAAAGAAATCCAAAGCATTGAGAGGTCATGTTGTTAAAGAAATCATTCGCATAGCACCAAAAAGAAAGGCAGAATAAATAATGGAGTGAGTGTGAACCAGGAACTAAAAAGTTTTAGAAACAAAGAGAAATGACCTGTGTGTGTGTGTGTGTGTGTGTGTGTGTGTGTGTGTGTGTGTGTTTGTGTGTGTGTGTGTTGGGATGGGGGAGGGGGTTGTCATTGGATGACAGCACTAATGAAAGATAGGGTGACACAGTCTGCTGAGATTTAAAGCCAGGGATTTTTTCAAGACGAGGGAGGGAGAATGGTCCAAGAGTATCAAGGAAGAGCACAGAGATCATTTATCCATGTATGGACCCAGCAGGACAAGAACTGTGTGAGAAAAACATTGACATAATTTGAGAGGGTAGCAGGGGGAGCAGTGTCCCTAAGAAGAGCCAGATTAGAGCAAGATTATGGTTAGAGCAATAATGTGAAGGGAATGCTCAGAAAATAAGTTCTGATTACTAATTGGGCTTCTTAGTGACTTTCTTATAGTATTCAACTAGAAGGCCAGTATAATCTGTGTTTAGAAGGCTTTTGTCCAAAAAATTGGATATTTCATCTAGTATTTTGTTTGTATCCATGCTAGATGCAAAAAATATTTATCCTTGGGACATTTTCTTCTTGCACATTCTGGCTGAAATGGGCCGTGGAAATGTTGTTTGTTTAGCTAAGATTTTGACTGTGCAACTGGTCTTTAACTACTTAATTGGCTTTGATAGATCAAAAATAGAAAAAGCAATCTGCATGCTGCGCTGTGACTTTAGAGGCTTATGTATTTGGGAGGTGTTAGTAGGATAGAAAACTAGAGCTCATAGATTACTTATTATTATCAAGGTCAGAAATAGAAATTGTCAAGGAGTAATGGTCTTATAAACCTAGGAGAGTTTCCTGAGCTGTTGAAAGTAGTTTACAAACAAACAAAACAAAAGGGAAGACTAGTGTAAAATGTATTTGTTTATTTTTGTTAATTTTCTTTGTGTAATAAAATGCCTTTCATTTTGTTAGCCAGTATTTAAAGTTTTAGCTTTCTTCCAATTGATATGCCACAGGCAATAAATTATGCACAGTGCTGCTAAAAACAATCCAGTTTAAGAGAAGGAAAAAAAGCAATAATTACCAAAGACCAGAATTATAGTCAACATTAAAACAGATAATGTTGGCCCACAATTCTTTGCCTGCCTCTGTTACTACCACAGTGGCAATTGGTATTTATAGGCTATAAAACATGCCCCAAATTGTTGGTTTTAATGTGACAAAAACCTTGAGGAAAGCGCAATGTTAGAATAACCAATACTACATCCTCATCCCTTCCCATCCCTATTACCCAGAGTTCTGCTTGTCCCACACATGATTTCTCTCATCCTACTGCAAGACATCCGTCTTTTGTCTGTTCTTTAACAGGAATATACCTAACTCCAGTTTCTAACTTCCATGAGATGGTCATTTCTTAAACGTTCTTTTTTTTCTGTATTCATTTTTCACTTTGTTTGAGAAGTCCTAACTGGGGAATATGAAAGTGAAATTGGGGTGAATTATAAAGGGGAAGTTGCCTTTGGGGGACTGGATAGCTTAAACTTGACCCACTGGTTGTTTTGCTTTCTCCTCCTTTTTGTACCCCTAGGTAGAAGGTGGCAGATAACACCTTTTCTCACATCCAGCATTTACTCATCTAAGCTGGCTATGGTCTGCATTTCTTCTTGTCTCAGGGTAATTTTGTGGGGCTCACTGTGATTGGGGTATATTAATACTTGGGTAGTTAGAGATGAGGTACTTTGCCTTTTATCTATTTGTTAAATGGGTGTATAAACTTTTGTTGTTCACCTGACTCTACCAGGTGTAAATACATAAAAGTATAAATGGTGTTTTTTGTACAAAGGACTTGAGAGAAGGTGTATTCATTTGGAAATGTTTATAGTGAAATACTGTGTTGCCAGTAAGCCCCAGAAAGAACGTATGAGGACCATAAAGAGAATTACCAAATTGTCCCACTTCCCACTCCTCACTTTGTCTTTCCTGCATCGATGAAGAAGTGGAGGTAGTATGCTGGGAGGGAAGGGCCTTTGATTTATGTACCTCAGGAGAAGTCTCCTTTTGTAAGATGGGTGCCCGATGTTGTAGTGCTTGCCCTCAGGGCTCTAGTGGAAATTGTGAGATAGCAAAAGACTTCTGAACCATTTTGGTCTCCATTCAACAAACAATTTTGGATATCTTCATTACATTTTCCTGACATTCTGGGGAAATTACATTAACAAATGTAGGTGCTATGGTGACACATTATAGGCTAATGGAAATTTTAGTTGTTTTGAGATTGAGCAGTAATAAAAACCTACTTTTGAAGTTATCTGCAAAGGCTCCCTTCAAAACAAGAGTAATATGGAATCTTTAAATATAAAATATAGACTGTGTACTACCTAATCTCTGAAAGGATCTGAAACTCAACATTTTGATGGAAAACATCAAATAAGTAGAATGTTCAGAGAACAAGGGAATTTCCATCAATTTAATTGAAATGAGTCTGTTTTCACTAGAATTTCAATATTGTAGTGAAACATAAAATATTAACCTTCTTTCCTTAGTGATTCTAATCCATAAGAGAATCTTTACTTGACCATTAATTGTGGCCAACTTCACAAAGTCATTATTCTGAACATTGTTTTTCACTGGGGATACTATAGATATGTAGTTTTTAATCCTTTCAAAGAATATTCACATCTTTTATCTCATTTGATAGTCAATGAGGTGAGGCCAGCTCCTTATAGCCCAATAGTATTAGGTTGGTGCAAAAGTAATTGCGGTTTAAAAAGTTAAAAACAATTGCAAAAACCACAATTACTTTTGTACCAACCTAATAGATATAAACACAGGAAATTGCACTGAATATGTCCCCATCTCTAGCTTCCTTGCTTTCACCCTTAAAAAAGAAAATCATTGGTAACAATTTATTTTCTCATCATATACACCAAGTACATGAGCAACTAAAGTTCTGCTAATGATTACTCTAGGTTTTAATGTACATTTCTATAATGATTCTCTTATTGTTATAAAGATTTAACCTCAGATGGAAACTCTAAGAAAGGAAGAATAAAGTACCTTTATGTTTGTTAACATATACCTTTATGTAACTTCCCATATAGAGAAGCCAATTGTGATATTAGGAGATTTTAGTAAATCCCTTTAGTTCTCCAAAGTTTATTTTAAGATTGAAAGCTATGAAGTATATTAATGAGCTTAACATAATAACTAAGCCATACTATTTTTATGTGACGATTTAATACACCATCTTGTAAACTATTTTCGACAGAGGCCAAAATTTGACACATGCAAGAATTGATGTGGAAAATAGTGGTACCATTTGACTTCATAAAGAATTATTTTTACATTATCAAGTAATTAATTTAATGTCCCCTAGGTGTCTACTTCTGTTATATAGATGCTATGAGAAATATATAAGAAATAAAAATTGTGGTCTTTACTCCAAAATGCATCTTGCTGAGATGTAACGTGTATTCATGAAATAGGTGACCTACAGCTACAGATGCTAAAGGTGTTAAAATTAGTGGTATGTAACACTAACTGGTCAGGGATAGGGCCTGGATTCTGCATTTGTAACAAGCTCCCATGTCAAATGATGCTGGGCTGTGAGCCAAACTTTGAGTTGGAAGAATATAGGTCAGCATTATCCAATAGAAACATAATTTAAGCTAGAAGTGTGAGCCACATATGTAATTTTAAATTTTCTAGTGGTCATATAAAAAAGTAAAAAGAAACAGGTAAAATTAATTTTAGTACTATTTTGATTTAATCCAATGCATAAAAGTTATCTTTTCTACATATAAGCAAAATTATTGATATATTTATACATAAAATTTATTGATATGTTTTACATTCATTTTTCACTTTAAGTCTTCAAAATTTAATGTATTACTCTTACAGAGCTTCTTAATTCAAACCAACCACATTTCAAGTGTTCAATAGCCAGCCACATATAGATAATATGTGCCATGAGACTGCAGGCAAGGAAAAGGAAAATCGATGGCCAGAGAAGAGGACATGCCAGGAAACTTGACAATGAAGGCTGGATACGATTTGCAATGAAGCTGGTGGGATTTAGAGTAGAACAACTTCACATAAGAGAGCATCTGATGGATAAGAGTGATTGATGCTATGACTATGATAATTCTTACCAGTATCCTTATCATTATGTTCCATCCTTTAAATCCTACCTCTGTTAAATGGCACATTGCTTGGGTGCAAGGTATATACTAAAGCACGCTCAAGTATGACAGCCTTACCTGCACCTGGCAAAGCTTTCTGTCAATCTCACTCTCACTTACTTACTGAAAATTGAATCCTGTATTTAGATTACGCTACATTCATGAAGATTCTTAAGATGGTTAGTTCTTCCTCTCCCAGAAGTCATTTCTGGGCTCCACAATGTCCAAGCTGACTCACTAACAGACATCCCTGCAGGGTTTACCATTCCAAGTGGAACCAGTTTGAGACTAATATGGTTTTAATCACAGTTTTTGATTTATGGTCACAGAGTTTCTCACTGACTGTTCATTGCTCCTAGGAATGTGTTTTTAAGGGGGAGAATCATTGTTAAGTATCTGCATAGAATATTTGTGGCCCTCTTTTCTTAAAGAATACTAATTTCCTTATAGCCGCAATGATATTTCGAGTCAGCATAATGCGTTTCTTCCTTTCTTAACCCAAAACCTGGATTAGTTTCTAGTCTAACTGTATTCTCACTATCTGTAGCTGGTGTGCGCTGTTTTCATACCTCAGAGCTAACGCTGTTACCTCTCCATTTTATGTTCAGAGTGACTTACTGTTAGCATTGCTATGAGTCATTGAAAAGAAATTCAAGTTACCTATTAAATCAGAGGACTATTTAGGGGGAAATAGGAATTTTATACCTCATTGAAGAGCTGACTTACAAAAGCATCACTTATGTTTACTCCACTGAACTGCTTTAGGAAATGTCACAAGGGCACCAGAACTGGGCAATTCACAACTCACACACAGGAAGAAATCCCTTTCCTCAGCATTGTTTCTATATAGTTTTAAGCAAGTAACCAAATATCAATTGCTGTCACAATCTCTGTGTAATGTTTTAATTAACCCCTTCATTGGTAAACACCAGCCCTTTCACTCACCTTCTGGGGAAGTGTCTCTCTAATAGGTGATGAAATTGACCATTTTGTTCACTGAGCTGTCAGAGTTGCCTGCTCTGCATGGAGCAGGGCTAACTCCATCCAGCTGTGGAATGGGCATTCATGGGCAGAGTATGATCTGTCATACTCTTTATTTTCGTTAAGAAGCTTGCCCACCTGCCACCTGATTTCCTGCTGGCACACCTTCCCCTTTTCTTTCATGACTTTCTGGGCTAATAGTCTCCACATTTTTATGAATTTCACCAATTGCAGTGATGACAAGCAGCTGAATAAGAAAGGCCTCTTAGCTGGCAGTGCACATATTTTGTGTGAGGAATGTGTTTGTGTTGTCTGCTTATTTATTTCCCTTTTAGATTATATATTTAAAACTATCAGAAACAATATAGGTTGAGGGCAGCATGGAATGAAGAAGAGAAGAAGAACATCATTCTTTCCCCCAGTTAAGTTTAAAACTACTTATTGCTCAACTATGTACAACTCTGCTAGATATTGTGGGGGATATAAAAAGCTACTCCCTGGCTTTAGGGGGAGATGGGACAGGTGAGCAATTTTGAGCACTTATTGTCTGCAGAGCGCTGTGAAAGACATAAACAACAAAAATATACAGATAATGTTTATAATTAAAATAATAAACTATATGTGACTACATGTTAAATGAATGATACAAATCATCAAAATTTGGTTATTCAGAGTGAAGAGAAAACATTGCGTGATGAAATAGGACCCAAGGAGGTATCTTTTTAAAATGCCATACTGAAAATTGATCTCAGTTTCTTGAATGTTCTGCTTTGTATGCCTCAGAGCTTTTTCTTATGCTTTCTTTCTGCCTGGGGCATTTAATTTTTTTTTTTTTTTCTCTTGCCTTACTAATTCTGACTAATTCTCAGAGCATTTCTGAGAGAAGCTGAAGGATTTCAGGAAATTGAGGATCAGAACATTTAAACTTTCTAACTTGAGATCACATAGTTAGTCAATCATGAAGCTAGAATTTAAAGCCAGTTCTGTGTAGCCCTGAGGGTTTGGTTGGGGGAAAAGTTTATTTCTATATTTAAAGAATTTTTTTAAATATTGATAATTATAATAATCTCTGAAATTGAAGTTGGTGCACTGCTATGTACTTGGCATAAATATGCATACAAATACTATAAAGGGGCTATCATAATTATGCTTGTCTCACACATAAGGAAACTGAGGCTCAGAGAATTTGACTGGCTCAAAGCTACCCAACTAGTAAGAGGGCGGGGGCACAGGGCATAAGTCTGGCAAGCTGACTACAGGGCTTAGGCTCTGGAGATGGGGCAACTGCTTGGGCTCTCAGGTCATTTGCCCGGATTTCAGTCCCGCGCTTACAATTTGTAGAATATTGGGTAGGTTACTTCACAGCTCTGAGACTCTGTATCCTCATTTTTGGTTTTGACGATTAAATATAAAATCCTTAGCATAAAACCTGATAATACAGTAAACAATAAATGTTAGGTGCTAATGTTTTTGTTATTAGTTATTATTATTGTTAAAGATCTTATTTTACCAAAGATCAAATCCTTGTTACCTCTTTGAATGGCACAACATTTTTTTTCTTGTTGGCTTTATTATTTAATAATTTAAGTTAAGTTTGATTAAAAAAAAAAATGTTCCAAGGAGTCAGAACTTGCAAAAATCATTACTCAATTTTGTCGTGAATTGCATTTCAAGTGAAATTTCAGAGGCCATGAATTTTGACCATAAAGCTAGTGGCAGAGAAATATGCCATTTTCAATTAGGGGATGTATTAACAGGTTTACATGAAGCCTTGGAGAAAAATCTTGACAGCAGCTGCAGGGGTAAAGAACTGAGTAAGGGCCTGGGTCTTGCTTTTCTTACAATTTAATTTTTGCATACGTGTTGGTGGGACTGTTCTGCCAGCTTCATCATCTTGTCTGTAACAATTTTAGCGTTGGCCTCTCCTAATTGTTGATTTGATGTAATAAGATGTGTTTTGGGTTTTTCTGCTTGGTCTTGAAGCTTTGTGTACCACATCAATACAAACCAGGTAAACATAGAAAATCTCAGTTCAAAATCAGCCTTTATGGAAAACAAAGATCTGTAAGGGACTAGCATCATTTCAAGTGAATTTTACCTTTGTTTTAATATAGGCTATTAAAATTTATTGCCGTATTCATTGGTGCAACCTCTTGAATTTGGTATAATGAAAAGATTGTATCAGGACTGAGACCAGGACACCTTCCATCTTGTCTCTAATACAGATCGGCAGTATAAACACCCTCACATTTGTGGGCCTCAGTTTTCTTATACACAAAAGGAGTGATGTGGACTCGATTAGAGGTCAGCAAATTAGAGCCTGTGGGCCAAACCCAGACCACCATGTGTTTTGTACACACGGCAACACAGCTGCTTCCATCCGTGCATGTCTGGCTATGGCTCCTTCCACGTTGCACCAGCAGGGTTAAGTAGTTACACCACAAAGCCTGACATATTTATGAGCTGGCCCTTGACAGACAAAGTCTGCTGAGCCTTGAATGTGATGAGCTCTAAGATCGTTTCCAGCTCTGGTTAGAAATACAACTCCACCATTTACCATCTGGGTGACCTTAGGCGAGTCATTTAACCTTTCTAGGTCTCAGTTTCTTCATTGCAAATGAGGAAGGATAATAAAAGAAACTACTTTACAGACATACTGGTTACACTAATTGAGATAATTCATGTAAGGAGCATAGTGCAATCTAAGTACATCATAAAGACACACCAAGATTGAACCATAATCATCATCACCATTATTATTGGGGCTATCATTTTCTATTTTCTTAAAAATAACAGTATACCTAAAGTTATATGCAACCTACATAAATATTTCTTTCCTTAAAAAATAACAATATACCTGAAGTTATATGCAATCTACACAGTTTTATTTTTAAATACTTTTTGGGCTTGTATCTCATTATAGATTTAAAACTATGACCAGGAATCTCTGAAACTAGCCGAGAAAATGTTATTCCCACCCTCTGGGGCCTCCTCCTATTGACAATACTGTGAGTTGCTCCAATCTATATATGAAGGCTGAAAAAAATATCTGTAGTCTAGGAAAATGGAAACCACTCTATCTATTATCTGTAAGAATTATGCAGAGACACATCCAGAGTTACTTAGACTGACATAGGACATAGTTAGATTAGAAAATCCACTATTCGGGGGCTGGCCCCGTGGCTCAGGCAGTTGGTGCTCCATGCTCCTAACACTGAAGGCTGCCTGTTTGATTCCCACATGGGCCACTGGGCTCTCAACCACAAGGTTGTGGGGTTCGACTCCTCCACTCCTGCAATGAACAGTGGGCTGTGCCCACTGCAACTAACAATGGCAACTGGACCTGGAGCTGAGCTGCGCCCTCCACAACTACAATTGATAGGACAACAACTTGACTTGGAAAAAATCCTGGAAGTACACACTGTTCCCCAATAAATCCTGTACCCTTCCCCAATAAAAAAAGAAAAGAAAAGAAAAGAAAATACACTATTCTATGGGTTTGAAAAGGAAATGGCGTATTCACAAAGATTCTTCACTGATATTAAATCCATAAACCCCACTGTAGGCAGAGATGGAAGACGTTACTTAAGAAGTTCAGTTGTCTCTGGGCTTATTCTTGGATGCAATGAATCTCATTGCCCTTTATAGTTAAAGTTCATTTCCCTCAAGCACAAAAAGATACAGAAATACTCTTCATGGTTCCACTTTAGCTTCTTTGACCAAACACAGCCAAGGATCTCTGGGGGTGAAATTGGTTCCCTGAGTCCAGAACCCAGGTACCTGCTAGCTCCAGTATTTTCCTCTGTGGACCTGAGGTCTGGAAAGAGGCAAAGCTGTAGGAGCACCTCAGGGAAAAGATCATCTGCTCCCAGAGGAAAGCAGGAGCTTTCCTGACTTCCTTCCATGGGAGAACCACTGCTAAATGCAGTCAGGGCTCATCTCTAGAGCTGTGTGGCATCTGCCTCAATAGCTACAGCTACTGTTTGCATCAGAATAGAAGCCTAAAATCCTTTTCAAAAGAGCAAAATGATAATGAGCTCAGATATAAACGAAGTGCAATATCTAACACATGATTTTATGTCAGTGTCACTCAGTTATGAGGCTATAAAAAAATAAATTCTGTTGTGAGGAATGTCAGTACTTTACACTGAAAGTTCAAAACCCCACAGCTTTCAAAGTGTTTCAAACCATAGGAAATAAAAATGGGAATTTCCGGTGGCTTGTCTTTCCAAAGAGGAAGTGGGAATTGAAATAAAGAGCGTAGGCGACTGGGACTCTTGAAGCAATCAGGCTTATGTTGCTGATTTTCAGTGCCTTGTTTAATTTTAATCTGACAAAACAAGTTCTTTAAATGTGAGTCAATAGCATTAGTTTCTTAATTGCCTCTAAATTGTTTTTTCTTTTTCCTCCTAGACACTCTTATTTGATGTCATGTTGAACCATAGTTCTGTTTTTTAGAAATATACTTATGCAGACAGCTCACCATGGTGGTACCAATGTTTTGTTAACACAGACTTTGGATTTTCAGATGTACACACAAACATAGAAGGCACTTATCTCAAAGTTGATCTCCTGTGGGATGAATGAGCACTGTGATATATTGTCAGATGAAGGGAGACTACAGATGATTCACATATGAATGAAACAAGTGAGATTTTACATACCCTTTAGTCTATTCTCTGATCTGCAGTGGAAGTTTCCATCAATGGCCTTTGCCATCTCCCCTGCTGTGTGGCCAATCTATATAACAGTGTCAGAAGCTAAACTTTGATATACTACAATAAAAACAAAACAAAATAAAGAAACAAAGAAAATATGAAAAAATAATACCATTTAATACCTACTGGGTTTGAGAATAGTTTCCTTCTTATTATTTCCTATGATGATCAGATTTCTGGTTGAAAATTTAATTTGATCATTTACCTGTTCATTCAACAGACTTTTACTATGGCCTATTTTAGTTCTACATTGTTCTAATCGTTGGGAATATAAATATAGGGAAATGACAGATCCTTTTCCCCATCCTCACAAATTTTATAGGTAAGGAGTAAAAGTAGATGCAGAGACAAATGCTTGCTAAGTGAAAAAAGAAGATTCAAGGCTGAAATAAACTTTTTAAGTAATGAATTCCAAAAGTTAGAGTGTAACATAATGTGATTTTGGTGCCCCTCCCCCCCACTGTCTACCCTGAATTTACCACTACATACACTGCAATTCTGTTGCTTCTTTTCAATACCTGATTCTACCATAAAAGTTTTATCACTGTAGCTACTGCCATAAGAATTTTATTGCTCTAGTTTATAGCTTTACCTATACAAATGCTGTATATTTGAGTGTATGTGTATATGAGGGAGAGAAAGAGAGGCTCCTTAGATTGTTATGTTACTTTTAACTATGAGTAAGAGCCAACTCTGTTTTTAAAACAGGCCTAGATTAGCAGACAGGAATGAGAGCAGTAATATTGGCCCCTTCAGGGGAAGAGCTGATGAAGGAGAGTATAGCACTCTTCTCCAGCACTTTGTCTGGGGTTTCTATATCCTATATGCTCTACCCATTCCTTCTTTGTTCTCAGGATTTTCTCTTGAACAATTGAGGGCCCAGGAGAAATCTTCCTTCACATTAATAAAGTTTCATTCCTAGCACTGGACCCATATTCTGGAATGATTCGCTTATTGCCTTAATCATATGAGCCACTACTACGTCTCACCTCCAAGTTAAGAGAGCCCTGAACCTACTCCATAGATTTCAATGATTTCACCCCCCTTTCTTTCCATCTTAAGTGTCAAGGGCCAATAGCAACTTGAAGATCATTCTTACATCGCCATGAAACAAAGAAATTGTGCAATATATCATATTGCTCTTACATGCTATGATGCTAGTTGTGCATTGGTGGCCCATGACTGGCCCAAATACTTTGATTGTGGGCCACTGTCACAGTTTCTTACACTGGACCTTATCTTCCAAGCTGGGTTCACCAGGCTGCTTTCTGTACACAACTCTATTCAGGAGAGCAGACTTAGAACTCCTTGGAGGTAGTTGCTGACCCATTTTTCCCTGATACCAGTACTCTTGTGAGCAATTCTAGAGGAAAAGCAAGAATCTGTGACTGACCCATTAACTGTGCAGGACCAGAGAAAATTTAAATTGGACTCACAGCAATATACTGTGGTCCAAATAAATTACTCTCAACAGGCATGGTTCTGGAATGTGTAACATTGTTTTCATGTGTTCTCAGAGTCGCAGAGAAATTTATTTTTTTGGTTTTGTTTTGGAGGAGCTTTCAATTGGTATGTGGGTGGCTAGCAGTTTTTCCATCCTAATACTAAGAAAAAACAAGAATCTTTGAGAGAGGCCTTGATCCCACAGTATGAACATCACGGTGACAATTTCACCCCTCCATGACCTCTGGAAGTTGTTATTACAAAGTGGCTAGTTTTGCCAGGCATTTTTGTGTGTTATATCTAAGGAGAGATAAAGTGAAACAATTTTTTACTTTTCTGGATTGTGACCATTAATACGTGGAGTAAATGTTGCCTTATGCCCTGAGTGAATCACGTTCTGAACATGGTACTTGTAGCTGTATGTCCCTTAAATTTCTTCATAACAATGCATAGCCCCGCGGCTTTATGCCAAGAGGTCAGCAGAGAAAAAGGATAGAATCCATCTTGAAATACCTATTTCTGATATAGATATTTTTTTAATGTTTGAAAATTCCAGGTGTTAGTTGTTGCAATCTTGCTGAATATACCCCCATAATGTACTTGACTTGGTTGGATGATTGAAGTAAGAAACTTGGTAATTAGTTCAAAAGTTAAAGTCCAGGAAGAATGAGAAATAAATCAAAAGCTATAATAAATAAAGCTAAAATAAACGATATATTAAAAAGTTGTTGGACTTCTATACGATTTAAATATTTCAAACAAACAAAAAAAGGTAAATGACTTTATCCTTCAATGGCACGTAAATTACACGATTTCCTGTAAGTAGGAAGTTGCTACGATTAATGACAAGAACAAATTACCTGGTAGAAAAAGGGAACTAGTGTAGTTTAATTTTAACTCCTTAAGAGTGTGAGTCAAAGAGCTTGAACAAAAAAAAGCCTTGAATATTTTTTAATAGTGCACATTTACAAAATACAAATGGGGGCAAATTAGGCTTTCTGTCATAAAGGCAAGTCAGGACAATTATTTGCAAATCAGTTTCTGAAGGACTTAGAAATATTGCTTTCTGATTTGGGTCTTTCTGGAAGTCACACTTTCGTCAGTAGTTTTGAATAATTGTGAACATCACTTCATGACATTTAATTTAGTACGGCAGCCAGGCTTTGCAGAAAAGGAAGCCAGCTCCTCTCTCAAAACCAAGCCTTGCCGAATTAGTGTTGTTTTCTCCACCACAAGCATTTTCTGCTTGGTTCTCTTCCTCTTTAGCTCAATCTCTGCTTATGAACCTTACTACTAGTTCAACTGGCAATGTCGCTTCAGTTGTCACAATTTATGAATTTATGACCTCAACTTTCTTGTTAGCAACTTTCCTCACCCCTGCATTGCATTTTGTCTTGTCACACTCCCAGAGATGACAAGTACTGAAGTAAAAGTACAGGTTAAGAGCATGGGCTAGAGAGAATGGAGTTCCTGCAACTTCCCTTTTGTATGACTTGAAGAGTCTGTGCCACTGTGTCCTCATCGATGAAACAGAGATTTAAAAAGTCTTCCCTCAGGGTTGTAAGGAAGAAATGATACTAAAATAAATACCCATCAAGTACTTACTCTATGCCTGGAAAAGAAAAATAACTTGATAAAGAATAGTTAGATTAGATGTTTTCATTGCTCTTGCTATTATCACAGACTACCTGGGTTCCAAGACCTTCCTTTTCCTTTTTTTTAAATTTATTGGGGTGACAATTGTTAGCAAAATTACATAGATTTCAGGTGTACAATTCTGTATTACATCATCTATAAATCCCATTGTGTGTTCACCACCCAGAGTCAGTTCTCCTTCCATCACCATATATTCGATCCCCCTTACCCTCATCTCCCACCCCCCACACCCCTTACCCTCTGGTAACCACTTAACTATTGTCTGTGTCTATGAGTTTTTGTTTCTCATTTGTTTGTCTTGTTCTTTTGCTGTTTTTGGTTCATATACCACATAGCAGTGAAATCATACGGTTCTCTGCTTTTTCTGTCTGACTTATTTCGCTTAGCATTATACTCTCAAGATCCATCCATGTTGTCACAAATGTTCCTATATCATCTTTTCTTACCGCCGAATAGTATTCCATTGTGTACATACACCACAACTTCTTTATCCATTCATCTAGCAAAGGACATTTTGGTTGTTTCCATGTCTTGGCCACCGTAAACATAGCTGCAATAAATATTGGAGCACATGTGTCTTTATGTATAAATGTTTTCAGATTTTTTGGGTAGATACCCAGGAGAGGGATTGCTGGGTCATATGGTAATTCTATTTGAAATTTTTTGAGGAACCTCCACACTGCCTTCCATAAAGCTGCACCAGTCTGCATTCCCACCAGCAGTGTATGAGGGTTCCTTTTTCTCCACAGCCTCTCCAACACTTGTTACTATTTGTCTTGTTGATGATAGCCATTCTGGCTGGGGTGAGGTGATATCTCATTGTGTTTTTTATTTGCATTTCTCTGATGATCAGTGATGTTGAGCATTTTTTCATGTGTCTATTTGCCATTTGTATGTCCTCTTTGGAGAAATGTCTCTTCAGGTCCCTCTGCCCATTTTTCAATTGCGTTGTTTGATTTTTTGTTGTTGAGTTGCCTGAGTACCTTGTATATTTTGGATGTTAGCCCCTTATCAGAGGCACTGTATGCAAAAATCTTCTCCCATTCAGTTAGTTGCCTCTTTGTTTTGTTGATGGTTTCTTTTGCTGTGCAGAAGCTTTTAAGTTTCATATAGTCCCATTCGTTTATTTTAGCTTTTACTTCCATTGCCTTTGGAGTCAAATTCATAAAATGCTCTTTGAACCCAAGGTCCATAAGTTTAGTACCTATGCTTTCTTCTATGCAGTTTATTGTTTCAGGTCTTATGCTTAAGTGTTTGATCCATTTTGAATTAACTTTGGTACATGGTGACAGATAGCAGTCCAGTTTCATTCTTTTGCACGTCGCTATCCAATTCTCCCAGCACCATTTATTGAAGAGGCTGTGTTTTCTCCATTGAATATTTTTAGCTTCTTTGTCAAAAATTATCTGTCCATATTTATGTGGTTTTATTTCTGCGTTCTCAATTCTATTCCATTGGTTTATGTGTCTGTTTTCCTGCCAATACCATGCTGTTTTGATTATTGTAGCCCTGTAGTACAAGCTAAAGTCAGGGAGTATGATACCTCCAGTATTGTTCTTTTTTCTAAAGATTGCTTTGGCTATTCGGGGTCTTTTGTGGTTCCAAACAAATCTGATGATTTTTTGTTCCATTTTTTAAAAAAATGCCATTAGAATTCTGATGGAGATTTCATTAAATCTGTATATTGCTTTGGGTAATATGGCCATTTTAACTATGTTGATTCTTCAAATCCATGAGCACGGAATGTCTTTCCATTTCTTTGTGTCTTCTTCAATGTCTTTTAAAAATGTCTTATGTTTTCAGCATATAGGTTTTTCACATCCTTAGTTAAGTTTATTCCTAGGTATTTTATTCTTTTTGCTGCAATTGCAAAAGGAATTGTTTTTTGTATTTCTTTTTCTGAGATTTCATTGTTAGTATATAGGAATGAAATGGATTTTCGTACATTGATTTTGTAGCCGGCAACTTTACTGTATTCATTGATTGTTTCTAATAGCTTTTTGGTGGAGTCTTTAGGGTTTTCTATATATAGCTTCATGTCATCTGCAAAGAGTGACAATTTAACTTCTTCATTCCCAATTTGGATGCCTTTTATTTCCTTCTCTTGCCTGATTGCTCTGGCAAGGACTTCCAACACTATGTTGAAAAGCAGAGGTGATAGGGGACAGCCTGTCCTGGTCCTGAACATAGAGCAAAGGGCTTCAGGTTTTCACCATTAATTATGAGGTTAGCTGAGATTTTTGTCATACATGGCCTTTATTATGTTAAGGTATTTTCCTTCTATACCTATTTTATTGTGTTTTAATCATAAATGGATGTTGTATCTTGTCAAATGCTTTTTCTGCATCAATTGATATAATCATATGATTTTTGTCCTTTATTTTGTTTATGTGATGTATCACATTGATGGATTTGTGGATGTTGAACCATCCTTGTGCCCCGGGGATGAGCTCCACTTGGTCGTGATGAATAATCTTTTTAATGCATTGTTGTATTCGATTTGCTAGAATTTTGTTTAGGATTTTTGCATCTGTATTCATCAGAGATATTTGTCTGTAGTTTTCTTTTTTGTTGTTGTCCTTACCAGGTTTTGGTGTCAGGGTAATGTTGGCCTCATAAAACGAGCTGGGGAGTACTGTCTCTTCTTCAATTTTTTGGAAGAGTTTGAGCAAGATTGGTATTAGATCCTCTTTGAAGGTTTGGTAGAATTCACCAGTGAAGCCATCTGGTCCCGGACTTTTCCTTTTGGGAAGGTTTGATTCAATTTTGTTACTCGTGATCGGTCTGTTTAGATTTTCCAGTTCTTCATGGTTCAGCCTAGGAAGGCTATGTGTTTCTAAGAACTTGTCCATTTCTTCTCGGTTTTTGAATTCGGTGGTATATAGTCCTTCATAGTTTTCTTGGTTAGTCCTTTGTATTTCTGTGGTGTCCGTGATAACTTCCCCTGTTTCATTTCTGATTTTGTTGATTAGTGTTTTCTCTCTTTTTATCTTAGTGAGTCTAGCCAAGGGTTTGTCAATTTTGTTAATGTTTTCAAAGAACCAGCTCTTTGTCACATTAATTTTTTCCATTGTCTGTTTGTTCTCTATTTCATTTAGTTTTGCTCAGATTTTTGTTATTTCCTTTCTTTGCTGACCTTGGGTTTCATTTGTTCTTCTTTTTCTAGTTCTTTAAGATGTAACATGAGCTTATTTATTTGGGATTTTTCTTGTTTCTTGAGATAGACTTGTAATGACATAAATTTCCCTCTTAAAACTGCTCTCGCTGCATCCCAAAAATTTGGGTAGGATGTAGTTTCGTTCTCATTTGTTTCTATGTATCTTTTGAATTCTCCTCTAATTTCTTCTTTGACCCAGTAGTTCTTTAAAAGTATGTTGTTTAATCTCCATGTATTTGTGTTTTTTTCTACTTTCTTTTTGCAGTTGATATCCAATTTCAAAGCCTTGTGATCAGAGAACATGCTTGGTATGATTTCAATCTTCTTGAATTTGCTGAGGCTGATTTTATGTCCCAATATATGGTCTATCCTTGAGAATGTTCCATATACACTAGAAAAAAATGTATCATCTGATGTTTTAGGATCAAGTGCTCTATATATGGCAATTATGTCTATTTCATCTAATGTGTCATTTAGGGTTGCTATTTTGTTATTTATTTTCTGTTTGGATGATCTGTCCATAGCTGTCAATGATGTATTTAAGTCCCCTAGTATAATTGTGTTTTGGTCAATTTCTCCCTAGGCAGGTGGGGGCTGGGCGAACTCTGGGAGGGTAGGGAGGGGGAGGCTTTTCTCAGTGCCTAAGGCTTCCGTTCTCTGTTCGGCAGTGAGGGCTTAAACCACCATTTTCAGCCTTCTTCCCTCAGTCTTTTCTCCAAGGTCTCCGCCATGAGCGTTGGGTTCAGCTGTGTTATATGCTGTTCCCCTCAGCCCTGTGGGCCATAAACGGAGCCCTAGAAGTCCGAATTCTTCTCTCTCCCACAGCTGCAGTAGTTCCGGGATGCAGCGAGCTAGGAGCACTGAGCTAGGTCTGCGTCCTGTGCCCACGCAACTCCGTCTCCGTGCTTCTCCCTTCCCTTCTCCTCCCTCGCGTGATTCGCCCACCTTTAGGTGAATTCAGTAGTGGGCGTCTTGGTCTTGCATGTCTGCTGTGCAGGGAGTCCTTTGTGGAGTTATAGTTGTTCGATTAGTTGTAAATTGCAGGGGAGATTTACAGAGTCTCACCTCATGCCGCCATTTTGATGACGTCTCCCAAGACCTTCCTTTTCATATTCTTCCTCTTGTTCTTCCCAATTCTAGCTGGTATGACTTTATCACAGAACCTTTAAATCCATGGTCCCCAGCATATCTCTGCTTGGCAACAGGAAAGTATTTCAAAGCCACCTTGATGTTCCTCACTTGATGAAAAAAATCCACCTTCAGAAGGAAAACTCTAACCCAGTGGTCTGGTTGCGGAGGTAAATGTCAAGTGTGGGAATCTTGGGGCAGTGAATCTTGTACTCACTGTCAGTGGCTGTTCCAGAGTTGTGGCTGGCTCACCTCTATATGAATGTATTCCTTGTAACCTAAACAATTGACAAACTACTCCCACTCTCTAATCCTTACTCACCTCCAATACCCAAACACCCTCACTGAGAACTTGGCAAATGGGCCTTTTCCTCAGACATAGGACTTGACCGATGGGTTTACTCCGGAGAATAGCCTAGTTCTGACATTAGATGGGGAATTCGGGAGGTGGGGTTGGGAAAAGCCTGTCCTATAGTTTGGTGTGAGGTAAGCAAATAAAAAAAATCTTAGTTAAAAAATCTTAGGACTCTCCCATCCTGTATTGGAGACCAGCATACTGCATTTTGTTACTTATTAATCTCCTAGTATCACATTCTTCTATCATCTTTTCACATTAGCTTTAATCGGATCAACACATTGCCTTATCTTTTAGAAAAGACTCCAGTTTTTGAGAATGTGTTTAGAGAGAGGGAGTATTCCCTGTACTCCTAGCTAAGCTTTTGAAGCCCCCTCAGGATTTGAGTTGATCCCTCTGAAAAGTGTGTCAATATGCCCCCTGCCCCACCTTCCAGAATGAGGTCAAAACACAGAAATAGCACTAGTACGCTATGGCTTATTCCGAGCCATCCTATGTCATTCTCTCCAATCAGCCCTAGGAGACCCAGGGCAGCAGTCTACTGACTACCCCCACTGACATCCACACCCCACTGTCTTGGTCTTGCAAATAGAAACCTAATAGTTATACTTACAGTCATATCCAAAGCCCACACCAAGTAGAATCTTATGGGAGATTTCCAGAGTTTCCCCAGTAGTATCCCCCTCCCATAAAATTTGGAGAGGAAGAGCTGCTTCTAATTTTTCAGTTAGCAGAGGTTTTAAAATCAGGGAAGGCATACATAGGAAAGGAAGAGGTGGAATTCTTATGGTCACATCCCTGAGTTGAATGTACGTAGGGGACTCTCCCATTCTGGATTGGACACTGGCATACTGCACAGGGTTTGTGCCATGGAGTGGAACGACATACCTTGACCCTTGAATACTGGGGGTTTGAACTGTGCAAGTACACTTATATGTGGATTTTTTTTCAATAAATTTACAATCAACTTTCTGTATCCCTGGGTTTTCAAATCTACAGATTCAACCAAGGGCTGCCTGATAGATAACAGTATTTTCCATTCGTGGTTGGAAATCCACTGATGTGGAGGGTGGACTCTATGCATTGTTCTGTGCCATTTTATATAAAGGACTTGAGCATCTGTGGATTTCCTGGAACCAATCCCTCATGGGTACTGAGGGATGGATGATTGGGGAATCAAAAGTTACATGCAGATTTCAACTGTGCGAGGGTTGGAGCCCCTACCCACTCCCTTGCACATTGTTCAAGGGTCAACTATATAGTAGTGGTGCCTTGAATGTGCACTAGCTGAGGCTCAAAATTAAGGACCCTGGGCCACTTTGGGCCCTGGATTCACTCAAGGCTGGACATCTCAAGAATAGTCCACACTGTCTTTTAATCACAGGATCAACTGTGGCAGACAAAATACACCATGTTAATTCCTACATTTTGTCAAAATTCATTTTTATTAATAGAAAATGAACACTTATTCTGTTTTCAGTTGTTATACTTGAATTAAAACAATTGATAATTTAAAAAATAGAATTTAAAATAATCAATAATCCTGTTTTGTCTAAAACAATGAAACTGTGGCTTAAGAAAAGTATTCAGCACCATTTGCTCATAGGCCTTTCAGAATTTGTTCTCAAAGTTTCTGGAACTTTCTTGTCTGTAAAGTACAGGAATTGTGGAGCTATGTGAGGAAGCCTCTCTGGGATAACCATTGAGAAGTTAAGCAATCACCATAAGGAATCAGTGTCCACTTGACTTGGTAACTTGGACTGTACAACGGTTCCCTCCCCTCCACTTGTGCTTAGGTGGCACATGCTTTGAAGCACTGAAGTATGAAGAGTCAGACTATTATTTGCTGTTAGAATTGGTCTTTCCAGCTAATAACAATAAATCTCTGGCATAGATGCTATTGGTCTTTCATGTCTATTAGGGAAATTCTGTAAATAGTTTTGGATTTATTTCAATTTATTCAAAGTTAAATATGTTCAATAAGGTTACTACTCTACTCTGCCAGAGTAAGTGTCTGCTGGTTTAGTATCCTTATAAAAAAAATGTGTAATACATGTAGATAAAACATAGTCTTAAAGTATACCTAGAATACTGAATTATTTAAACCAAAATCTATTTTAACAAACTGTCTAATTAGAAGTAGCTGGTGAAGCTAAATCTGAAGTTATGACAGGGGAGACTCACTCACTTGGTGCTGTGCTGCCTACAAAACTTTAAACAGCGTGTGCCCATAAAGCCATGAAAGGAAAGGTAAGGACACACCCTCTTCTCATTCTTTACTATTAGAGTCCAACTGGGCAATTGGCGTTGGGCCAGAAATTAGAATTTCTAAATATTTCAGAAAAGTCCATATAAATTATAGGACTTTTATGCCAAAGAATGTCTGTCTTTCTGCATCAGTGAGAGTAGTGTTTGTCATAGTTTCCTAATAACACAAAGACAAAGGTAAGTCCATACACTTGATGAGATGTCAACGTAATGGGAGGTGGACTATTAGGTCACCCTTAGTCAGAGCTTCTGCTGGCTTTTCACCAATGTGAGTCAGGTGGATTTTTGTGAGAAAATCATGTTTGGTGGCCAGGACCTCTTTTGGGCATTTCTTCCAAAATGGAATACACAACAGATATGGGAGGAGGGGAGGTGATACAAGGAATCTACTCTTTCTAGCTTAGAAGGTGTTGATGAAGCCCATATGTGAATTCAAGGAGCCCATGGGATCTTCTAGCTGTGAGCAGTGACTAATGTGGTCATCCAGAATCGACACTGTGAACCATGTAAGAGTTTTCCAGTACAGCTCCAAAAACTCTGGTTAGGGATTCATGGGATCCAAAGGCCTGTAAATAAAATGAATGGGAATAGTTACAGAAGCAAGAGCTCCCACTGTGTGTCTTCTAAACTTCTTCCCCTGATTGATGGTAATAGGTGGTCAATAACTAAGTTCCCATCATTATTGCATATCCCTGCCCAAATGTCTCACCATTCACTCTCAGAGGTTTGGGTGTATGACCCAAAGATTGGGGTGAGACAAGGAGAGAATAAAAAGAAGTTCATCAATTGTGTGAGGATGGATGACAGCATACCTCTCTTTGAGAAACTTTCGGAGAAGGAGAACCGTGAGTCTCAGGAAATATATTTCCATCTGACAGACAGAAACTCTATGGTAAGCTGACCAGATCAATTCTGCTTGAACCTATAGAGCAGCTCCTGAGCAACTAGTCTCCATAATCATGAGACAAAAGGTTGATCCTGTGGTTCCGGATCACCAGATGCCGCAAAAGTGCCTCCACTATATTGACCTGCTGAAATATGGAGTAGTGACGGGGTCTTGGTTTGTCAATTAAGCCAAAGCCTAAGAAATTGAGGGCAATCGCTAGATGAAACCTCAGTGTCAGACCTTCCCAAATCTTGTACCAGTCATAGCTGGATTTGGAAAGCCAAGTTAAAAGCACAACTATGCCCTGACTTCCAACCACACCCACAGGGTCTTGGTGGAAGATGCATAGTTCCTTGTAGGTGAAAAATTTGCCTGACAACTTCCATGAGTCATGAGTGGGGAGAAGTTGGGGGGTGGGGGGCAGGATGTACAGATAGACTGAGAGCAGGGCACAATGAATAGCCCCACCTGCACCCACCCCTTCCTCATTCCGGTTCAGGTAATAAAACCAGAGGCCAAATGATTCCAGGACTCGTGCTGTCTGTGCTGCTCAGTCAATAGACTGACACAGGAGTTGGGTCATAGAATAAATGTTTATTATCAGAGTACCATTGGTCTGAGAAGGGAGCAGGTTAATACCTCCAAAAACTGCCTTAACATTCTCAGACCAGCTTTGGATATTTAAGGGAAATCTGAGTATTCCTCCAGAGGCTTTATGATGTTTCAGGGGTCTGTATGGATTCTTCGAAGTGGTGCAGTCATCAACCCACGAGCAGTGATGACAGTAACCTGGAAAGAATGCTAGGCCATAAAGATTGTGATCAGTAAGCATGGGGTATTGTGATCAGTAAGCAAGCATAAATTTCAGGGTAATTATCTACAGCAGGGAAGTAGGACAGAGGATATTCCAAGTTCAAACCACAGGGAGGGGGTTGATGAATTGTTAAGCTCTAGGGCAGGGAGAGGCGAGTCCAGGGACATTACAAGGTCTCTTTTTTTGGGGTCCCAACTGGCCTTATTTCAGTAAGACCTGGGCTATAAGACTCTGTCTTTGGGGGAATCAGTTGCCCATGAGCCTTTAATTACTACTCTTGAATGCACCTGTAGCTACCATAGATGTTTACTTATTTTCATTTACTTAAATTATCTATATTATTTAAAATAATAAGATACAATTTTTTTTTCCTTCCAAATGCTGTTCTTATCATAGCCAATGTCTTTAAATAAAATATCATGGCTGCTACTTGAGTCATACTGAATTTCTGAAAATAAAAACTGAGGTGCCTTCCAGATTTAGTTTTCACTATTGAATTGGGAACAGTATGATTTTGCCATTGCTTTTAATATATACATATGAGTGATATTGTATATTGCTTTCAGGTTTTATCTATGGAACTCGAAATCCTTTGTAACTTGCTCCTTTGCTTTCTTGGCATTCTGACATTTTTGCAGATGAACAATTGCTTCATATGTAAAGTCTAAATGGCTCTCTTTATTTAATAAAGCATTGTATTATTGAATGAATTACAAAGAGGAAGTATTCTTTGCATATTAACTTAGAATCTGCTGTTTAGAGCAAAATCCTGGTTTTCTTTCAGATGCTAATAACATACTTTCCTGGCAAAGGAGGTTATTCTCTAAAAAGGTTTGGTAAGATTTGGTTTGCTTTTATTATTTATTTTTCTTAATAATGATTTATTACAATAAAGAGTAACTTTTTCCTTTACTGTTCATTATGGTAATTTTAACTCAGTTGATGCTTTTCTGCTTTTGATAAGTTAAAGTATTATTGTCTGACATAATTCGATGAAGAATATAATCCTCTTCTGATGGCTCTTGTAATTGTTGATGGATGTTTTGTTTTTTTATAAAGAGAATGAAATGAGTTGCATTAATGTTGTCAGCAGAGGCATATATTAACTAGGCAATTTAATATGATGGAGAGAGTATTGGATTTGGGGTAGATAGAGCTATTTGCTTCTTATATGGGTTGGCATTTATCTACTCATTAGTTGGGTGATCTTGGGTAAGTCACTTTAACCTTTTGTAATCTCAGTTTCTGTAAATGCAGATTACAATTCTACATTGTCAGCACTATAGAGTTGTGAGATTAAGCAATGGCAATAGACTTGAGAAAGTGTATTGTTAACTATATCATGTACTGTATTCATGCAAGTTAATATTACTAAAAATATATACTGAAATTCGTTCCCACGTTGTCAGGTAAACTTTGAAAATGTTTCCTTGAATTTTGTTATAACATTCTTAAGAATTAAGTTTTTGAAGCAACTTGATATGGTCTGATCTAGGATTCCAGAAACTTGGGTTAGAGTTCTCACTCTTCCACTGAATTCCTCTACCACCTTAGAAAAGTCTACGTGTAGACTGCTCCCCTCAGTAAAATTAGTCCTTCCTGTGTCCCCTATTGAACTATCATAGGTTTTGAGAGCTGAAGTGTAAAGAGATCTAAACCAGTTAGTTTTAAATATTAATAGTTTCGAATAATAAATACTGATTGATGTTATGGGTACTAATGGGACCATTCATGAATCTATTGGAGTTGGTAGTGGGAATGTCCCTTCATCCTTCCCTATTAAGAGTCCTGGTTGAGGTAAAAAAGAAAAATAGCTGACAAGTAAAGATAATTTTTAAATCAAAGATAGTCCATGAGCAAGAGCCAGGTCTTGAAAACTAAAGCCATATATTTCAAGACATGAATTTTAATATAGGGTGGTGCTTTGGATTTGGAGGAATAAAAATGCAGAATGAAACACTTAGGAAATACATACAAGGAAGATAACTGCAGAAGCATCACTTCTTGGGTTGAGGGAACAAAAGACAGAAGATAGACTTGTCAGAGTCAGCAGCTTTGAAGAACTAGAGCTCAGACCTCCGAGAGGAATGTGCATAGCTGCTGGGGGTATCTTGGAAGCAGCAATATGGGACTAGTTCTGAGATTGCTGAAAAAACCTAGTGATGGAACCAACTGCTGCTGCTGGAATAAAGTATATTGCTGGGGGAATGCTAATGGGAACAGCAAGGAAACAGGAAAAAAGTAACCCCTTTACCCCTCCTCTAGTCTTCCATTAGCTATCTAATGCTCCCCATTGGTGATACCCTCCAGGGAACCTACCGGCAAAGGAGAAATATACTTTTTAGAGTTCCAGACCCCGGCATCACAAAAGAAAGTCTGGGAGGGTGGTTCTGGAGTTGAGAGACAGTAGCTTAGTAACTAGCCCACATGGCTTGATAGAGAGGTTGGTGTTCATAGCTTCAGGCCTGTGGTCATAAGTAGTCTGTCCCTGATGCAGAAGAAGGAAGCAAGGCAGGATGACTGGAGGCTACTCATCTCTTACTGTGGCCTTGATAATAACTTCCTACACAATATGCCCACTCAAATGTGATTCAGCCTTGAAGCTCCAGATACTTAAAAGAACTTGTATGTCCCTTCCCCTGGGTTTCCCCTTCTTTTTAGTCTGATTTTCTCATATACCTAATCTCTCCGGAGACTATAGAGAATGCAAGAGGAAAAAGGCAGGCTAATTTTAAAAAATCAACTTAAATTGACCTTCTATTTCCTGCAGCTTCACATTTTGGCTCCATGTTGATGTGGTCTTAAAATGAAAGAATTTCAGAACCAGACATTTTTAGAGATGGAAAAACAGAGAACTAATAATTTAAGTGACTTGCCCAAAACTCTATTTGGTAAAAAAGTTGATTTTGGCTTCTGGGATTCCTAATTCTTAGGTCTGGCTCCTTCTACTGAACCATGCTGCCAGCTAGGATTAGTTATTTCATGAGTGTTTACCTTAGACATGACTATAAAATCACAAACAACTGCATTATGATTATGTACCGTGGTGCCAGTTGCTGTCATTTCCAAAGAAGATATCAAACCTAGATCTATGTCTCTTTGTCGTGTCATTGTGTCATTACTTTTGGCTATGATTATTATTGGGTGCCTGGTTCTTATTGGTAGTTGTGTCTTGCCAGCTGAGAAAACAATGATCATTGCTACTAGAGCTGAATATGAAAATATAATTTTGTTAAATTAGGACCAGATGGCCAAATCAATTCTGCTGCTGTCCTAAATATTACAAAGAATGTGATTGGACCTTTTAACACTCTACAAAATTTTGTTTGAATTTTTTTATGTATAGCTATTTTCCTAGCAGTGTTTTTATAGTGTATATTTAAAATAATATTTGTTCTTTCTTCTAATAACTGCATATTTTAATAAACCATAGAGGATTTATACTTTATATATCCAGTAAGTGACAGTATAAAAATTAATTGCATTTTTAAAATATTGGTATTTGATTGAGTTTCTAGCCTTTTAATTTTCTAAAATTAAATTCAATAAATTCTTATTAATAACTTATTTTTATACTGAGCTCCAATAATTATTACCAAAAACAATGGTGAAATATGAGCAAAATTATCTTTGTCTCAGCGTATAGTTCCACCAGGCTGTCCACACTAAATTTCTATCTGTTATGTGAGAATTTCTCCCCATCCCATGGCTGTTTTAAACGCTTTATCCCTAACACCAGCATTTTTACAAGCCTCACCATAAAGGGTGCAACAATCAGCTTTGGAAATTTTTTACAAAAGAGATGGGCTTTGAATTGTGTGTTGAGACAATGGAGGGACACATCTCTAGTGGAGGAATTGACATGTACAAGGCTCAGAAGGGTGAAATAGCATTGAATTCAAGGAACTGCATTGGTGGGGTAGAGATCCAGGCAGAGATGGCTATAGACAATTGGATAATATCTGAAGCATATGAGAGAGGTCTAGGCTAAAGGGGCAGTTAAGATGTCCTTAAAACCGTGGGAGTAACTACAAACACTGAAAGAGAATGAAAAGAAGCCAAAGACATAGGCCTGAAACCCCCAACACACGGGGTGAAAAGTGGAAAAGAAGCCAGCCAAAGGACCTATGAGGAATGGTTGCTGATGGGCATCAAACCTCATATGTCTCTGGGCAGAACTAAGAAGTATTGGATGGCATGACCCAACTGAAGTGCTATCATAGCAACATAGGGAGCAAAGTAGACACCAAAGATCTTGTCACTAAGGCAAGAGGAAAATTAGGAGGACTGACTGAGCTATCACAGATAGTTTTGGAGAGTGTGGCATGATGTGTTTAACACAGTATGTGAGGAATACAATATTCTCAATGTTGATTTTGGAATTAAACACCGTTATTACCAAAAGCAATGATAAATACAAGAAAATTGCTCTTGGTGTTTAATCTGTGAGATTGGTAAAAACAGAAAACATCATGATATCAGTCAATATTTGGGAGTCAAGTAACCTAGTAAACATATTTAAGAATTTCACCCACATGTAGCCAAACCCTAGGAAAGAATCAGGGACACAGGAACAGGGGAACTTGGCAAAAATTAGGCAAGACTCCAACACCTCAACCAATGAACTAGAGTTCCTGAAAGGGACTCAATTGTGGAGAAAAGAGTGAAAAGTATCGCAGGGCAACTGACCAACATTCAGAGATCTGAACTGAAATCTGAAGCCCAGTTCTAACCATAAGAATTGAGTGGGAAAAGGAAGGCTAAAACTTTGTTCTCTGGATGCTGAGTGCAACACCAACGACAGTTAGATAATATAGACTCCACCAGTAAGCTTTTACAAAACTAATTTAATGCAATCTCGTTAATGAATAAGTTGGTAACACAGTATTTTACTGTTACTAAAGTTTGGGTTCGTAGGTTCCCCAAGATAGAAATGGAGAGGAAACCCAGAATATTTTCCAGACTAATTTTATCAAGCTTATGTTTGAGTGCAAGGGAAGCAGTACAGAGGAAGGGAAGATTCTCCACACTAACTTGGAGGCTGGCTCCACTTGGCTGCTTTTATAAGCTGGCGACTAAGCGGGCTTGTGTGAAAAGGCGGGCTTTTTGAAAATAGCAGGGTTTTTTGGAAAGTGGTGGGCTTTCTTTACCAGTTACATTACCTGGTATCTATGTTCCCACTTGTGCTGTGGGGCAAGATGGCTGACTGCTCATCATCGCTACCCCAGAAAATCATGCAGAAGTCAAACTTTGATCAACTGTGCATGCAGGCAGTGGTCTTGACATCTGTATGGAAGTAAGCAGCTTAGAAGGGAGGTAAAATCTGCTGCTTCTGCACTTTTGTGTAGGGAGAGGGGGTGTTGGCCTTTTCTGGTCAGCTTGTCTGGCATTTCTCCTGATCATCTGGCATTCCTTCCATCCCGGGCCCAGGTCCCTGTACTGTCTCATTACTACTATCAAATTTGCAGAAATGTGACATTTATATTCTTCCTTTAGCTCACAAACTACTTTTTAAAAAGAAATACATAGAAAGGAACGCTTGCATAAAATTATGGGATCCAGAAAGGCAAAGATTCTTGCATGTTACTTCTTTTAGGTGTAGTTTTCTTAATTATCCTCAGAGATACCAGGTTTATACTCAGAATAAAAAAGCTTTAGTTCTAATGAAAACATTAAATTATCAAAGAAAAAAGGAAATATAGTCTATTCAAGTAGTAAAGTAGATAGATATTTTAGATGATAGATAGACAGACAGATAGATAGATAGATTTATTAGATAGATTAGATAGATAGATAGATAGATAGATAGATAGATAGATAGATAGATAGATAGATAGATAGATTTGAGGCAAATCATTTTGGTTAAACAGTTTTAAGACTAAAGTCATACATATTGGGGCAGAGAGGAAAGGAGCTTTTTAACTAGCCAAATAAACGAGAGCTTACTCTGAACAGGAAACCCTCTGTTACAAAGAGGACATTTTAAATCCAACCTGTTTGCATCAGAAATGTTGATCAAGTTTGTCCTGGAAGATAAGAGAAAATTGCTGATTTTATCTTGCCTGTTACATCTCCAGCAAATACAATTATCTTCAAGTGTCTTAGATAGACTAAGAAAAGTATGAATGTGTATTTAAATTCCAAAAAATAATCTAACCTCCCCAAAATTAGTCAATTTTTTTGACTTCCAAAATAAATAAAAGGTGGATGCGAAGATCAACTAGTAGCTATGACTATGTAAATCATTAAGATAATCTATGGAATATTGACAGGTGCTTTTGTTTGTGAAGTTTTTTTTATGCTATAGTATCGAAGTACACCTATAAATATAATTTTTGAGGTAAAATAATGAAGTCTATGAAACAAATCTTCCTTGACTGTGATCTATCTGTCTGCTTTCTGTCTTATTGTACTTGTGTCTGGTGTGTACTCACAGAAAAAAAAGCCTTAGAGCCACATTTTACTTTATATGCTGGGTTCAAAATAAGAGAGAAAAAAGTTATTGGTATCTGACTAGAACAGGAAGAGTTGTATTGTTTTATTGTAGGAAAGCTCACTTGGGCCCTAATGGTTTGAGTACCAATGGAGCTTCCATTAGAAAGTTCTGTATTTTTTGGTAAATGTTGAACTTAGCAGTGGCACTTTCCTTCATCTTTATTCAGAATTTAAAACCTAACAACCACATAAGTGACATCCTTAAATCTTGAAACACCATTTCTTTCCAATCATTCTGCAGTGATATGAGAATCAAAATTATAAATCTATCCATTTATAGTACTTTATTAAGAAATATAAATACAATATCATTCTGTATTTTTGGTGAATATCTTCAATTCACTCATGCATTACTTACTTATGTACTTATTTAATAAATGTCTACAGGGGGTCACTCTATAAGGTGTCCAGGATACAGCAGTGAACAGAACAACAATAAACCCTGTAATAAATTCACATTTTAGAAGGGGAGGTGCATAAATAATAAATAAAATAAGTAAATTGAAAAATATATTAGTAGCTGATAAATGCTTTGGAAAGAACTAAAATGAGGGTGGAAGAGGGAGTTCTTAGGGATTGTGAGGGCCCAGGGTCTGTAGTTTTAAATAGAGACTTCAGGAAAGTCCTGACAGATAAATTGTATTAAAGAAGGTGCTGGGGAGCAAACTATGCATATATCTGGAAGAAGAGCAAATCTGAAATGAGTGTTCCTGACGTGTTTGAAAAACAGCTTCTCAGCCAGTGTGACTGGACTGGAGTTTTGAGGAAGTGGAAAAATAGGAGTAGACCCGTTCAGGGAAGTAAGACAGATCATATATACCTTTTTAATCTGAATGTGTTAATAATAGATTGGAGGGGCAATGGTGAAAACAGGAGAGTTAGGAGGCTATTGTAAGAATCCAAGTGACAGATGATGGTGCTAGCAAGAAAGGTGTTGAGAAGTTGTTGGATAAAGAATGTATTTGACAGTAGAGCCAAAATAATTTCCTGACAGACCACATGTGAGATAAAGCAAGGTATCTGGCATAAGCAACTGGAAGAATAAAGTTGACACAAACAAAAGTGACGAAAACTGTGAAGGGAACATTTTGGAAAGGTAAGAGACATCAGGGTTTTTATTCTGGGGCATGTTAAGTTTGAGATCTCTAATAAACACACAAATGGAGGTGTGAAGCAGTCATTAAATACATACTTCTGAATTCAAGATGAAGTTTGGACATGGAAATTGGGAGTTATCAATATTGATGATATTTCAAGAAACAATACTGGATGAGACAACTGAAGATGCATATTTAGACAGAGAGAAGAGGTCCAAGAACCAGGGCACACCACCATTTAGATATTGAGTTGACAAAAGCCAAAGAGGCTAAGGAGAATTAGATGAACTGGAAAGTTTTCCACATTTGTATTTTTGCCATTGTCTGTTAATTTTCCTAGAAAGCATTTATAGCATACAATTCTTAAATCAAAAGATAAAAAACTTTAAGATTTGAGTCAGATTGCCAGAAATTGTCTGCCAGCAATGATGCATGAATTTGGATCTCATTAGCTAATATCTTTTTTAGGAACTGAATGTTTCAGTTATTGTGCCTGATCAACCTTCCCTATCTCCTAACCATATGGCCACTATCAAACACTTCTACTCTCTACTGTATGGAGAACACTGTGGTAAATTCACATTTTAATAAGATATATAGTCAAGCACCACATAACGACGCTTTCCATCAGTGATGGACTATATATATGACAGTGATCCCATAATATTATAACAGCTGAATTTCCTGTAAGAAATGAAAAGGTATGTGGCAAAGGAGGAGTTTCTTTTTTTCTCTAATGGGAGCAATATCTGTGGGGCTTGGCAACAGATTCCCTCTCATTCAACATATTCAGAGGTCACTATAGTCCTCCCAGATCTAGCTTGATGGTCTTCAGAGTACTTGGCTGTAAATTCTTTGTTGAGGACCTAAGATCTTGTACAAGGACACAGGTCCACAGGAGCTACCTTAATGAGTAGTAAGTGCCACTGCCACTTTAGTATAATAAAAGATTCCTGTAGTAATATGGAGCAGGTCTGTCCCTGTACTTGGATATATTTTCAGATTATAATGATATAAAGCATAAATAAATTTTATTTCTCCCACCAATTCTATGCCAGAGAGAGCCTTTTGTGCCAGATGGGGTCAATGGAACCAAAAAAAAAAATTTCCAAAGTCAAAATATTAAGTCCTTAGTTTTATACCTTCTCCATGTTAAAACCCTCTTTTTATGAATACCACAAATTCCTTAATCTAACCACTGCTCCAACATACAACAGCCAAAACCACATTGCCATGACGATTCCCTGTGTTCCTTTATCTCTCCATCTTGATTTCTTATTCCTACTGATCCTCAGGCCACTTTTACTTCCTCCTGATGTCACTGTTAGGGTGATTTATGCCTAACTCAGCCAGTTTCTCCTCCATATTATCATTTAATCCAGTCCACGTCCCTGTTCATGGAGAAACATTGATAACCTTCATATTCTATTTCTCATCATGTCAAAGGAAGCAGGAGAAGGGCTTGTAGTACAGTGTTTATAGTCTACAGTAGTGTACAGTAATATCCTAGTCCTTCGCATTTACTCACCACTTACATACTCACTGACTCGCTCAGAGCAACTTCCAGTCCTGCAAGCTCTACTCATGGTAAGTGCCCTATATAGGCAGACCATATTTTATCTTTTATACCGTATCTTTATTGTATCTTCTCTATGTTTAGATATGTTTAGATACACAAATACTTACCATTGTATTACAATTGCCTACAGTATTCAGCACAGTAACATGGTGTACAGGCTTGTAGCCTAGGGGCAATAGGCTGTACCATACAGGTGTGTAGTCAGCTGTACCACCTATGTGTGTAAGTGCACTCTGTGATGTTCACACAATGATGAAGTTGCCTAGTGATGCATTTCTGATAATGTATCCCCATCAGTAATTGTATCCTTGTTTCCAGTGGCTTACATTTTCTTGGAGAAGATAAATACTTATATAGCACAGTATACCACCAGAGGAACCAGAACTCTCTTTGAATGTAGAACTGTTGTAATAACCCATATATGACCCCTTACCAAAGAAGTAGGGGCCTCCAACTTTGTTATGCAGTATAATGCATTCCTCTGGAAAACATGTACCCCAAATATTCACAATGGCAATTCACGAAAGGTGGTGATAATGGCCTGTGTGAGATTAGTCCAGGGCACTGAGGTTCACTCCCAATAAATGTGCAGTGGGGCTTTTACATGACAATAATGAAAGAAGAGACAAAGACATGTCTATTTTATAAAATCAAACTTATTGACACTTGGATTCCAGGAGTTGGGAAAGGTGTAAAATATCTATATCATTGTGATCTTCGGTAAAACTTAAGTCATAAAATATATTTATTGATATAAATTAATATAAAGATCACCAAAATAGAAACACTTCTTTCCTGAATGACTTTGCTTGTACAGTTTGTTACTAGCTTCTAATGATAACCAGGTTTACCTGTAAACTGAAAATTGCGTTGGAGAAACTTACAACCCCATGAGTTAACAGTGTATCATTTACAACTGCTCAGTGAGCAGGGAAAGACCCAGAGGCATTTAAGTGTCAGAAAACCTGCCTTTCTCCTGATGTTGTAATTATAATTACAGTACAAAGAATAAATGATAAATGAGACAATGATAGATGAGTATGGTATGAATGATATTTAGAAACTCAAATATAAACACATCATATTATTTTGTCCCAGGATTTTTTTTTTCCAATGTAGAGAAGAGAGCCTATTCTTATAAAGCAAATTGAAGAAGAAAAATTGAAGATACTCACAAATGAATAAAAATGCATGTGGAATTCAAATATGCAAATGAAAACTATTCCTTTTGTATACACTGTAGATGAAAGAACAGAGTACATGATCACAGCTGAATTCACGCTGGGATCTTGTACAATGTAATATTAGCAGCCACCTTCAGATCAGGCACAGCCCAGCTGTTCACTTTACAGAGACTGCCTCCTCCTTTTACTTTCCCTTCCCCTCCAGTAACCCTTTACACTAGTTTTTATCTTTTTTTTTTTTAAAGGCAGATATGAAGCCAAAGCCTTTTGTGGGAAAAACAAACAAACAGAAAACAGCTCTATAAAGCAGGAGGCAAATGCTAAGCAGTTATTTAACAAAAAAGGTTTTTCTTTAAAAATTTAGAAACTCTTTCCCTCCAACCAGTATCACTTCCAAACGCTTATTCTGAACTTCAAAGGCACTCATTGTCTTCTGTGCAGCTAGAGCAGTTACACGACCCTAATGCTTCCTAGAGGAATAACAGGATACAAACTTTTGCATTGTTTAATCTCCATTCTCTTGTGATTGATTTCTGCATTTTGTTTGAATAAGCGTATATCTAATTATGCTGTCACATGAGTATCATGCTCTGCATAATTTGCAGAAAGTATGTAGATTAGAAAAATACTTTCACTTCCTACCTAATAGATCATTATTTGTGACTATGAGCAAAATTTTTTTCTATTGTGCAGTGAGGTGAATGCTGATCCTCCCAAAAATATGCCCAGGTCCTCATCTCTAGATTTGTGAACATTACCTTATATAGCAAATGATGTGATTAAATTAAAGCTCTTGAGAGGAGGAGCTTGTCCGAGATCATGCAGGTGGGCTTTAAATGCAATCACGTGTATCCTTACAAGAGAGAGGAGAGGGAGTTTTGAAAAGAAGGAGGCAATGTGACCATAGAGGCAGAGATTGGAGTGATGTGGCTATAAGCTGGTGAACTCCTGAAGCCACCAGAAGCTGGAAGAGGCAGGGAAGAGATTCTCTCCTAGCGCCTTCGGATAGGGTGCCACCCTGCTACACATCTGTTTTGGATTTCTGACCTCCAGAGCTGTGAGAGAATGAATGTCTGTTGTTTGAAGAAACCCTGTTAGTAGTAATTTGGTAAAGCAGTCACAGGAAATGAATATATTTAGATTTCTGACATTAGCTAGCTAAAGTTTTGTGTCTTAGGCTGAATTCTCTAGGAAACAGATCCTAAGGTAAATTAAAGTGTGGATGCTCAAGTAGGATATACGAGTACAAGCAGGGTAAGGAGGAATGGGAGGCAAAGTAATGTGACCTGTTACCATACTGGCTACTGCTTGTGACTAGCTGCTAAGAGATGTAACATGTTGCTCAGCAGGTGTATCAGCTCCACATTTGGACTTCTCCAGAAAGGAGGACACTTGTAGCAGTTCATAGAAAGGTGAAAGGAAGGAAAATTTATCTGCCGGGATCCATCCTATCTCTTGCTTCCTATGGTCAAGGTTCACTGACAACAACTGAGTTCTGAGTTGAGTGATCCAGCCCTTCAGTGATGGCTCAAGAAACCAGATTCTACAGTATGTGGTATGGCAATTCACACATGTCCAGGAATATAGGGGCAAATCAGCATGTATAGGTTTGGCAAGTGGGGCACAAAAGCCATTCAGGTTGCAGGTTTCAATTTGGAGAGATGTGGCCACGGGTGCCTGTTAGCTATGGTAGATCTGAGAGACAGAGGAAGAAATCTGAGAAGCACACAAAGTTTGTACTAGCTGGTACTCTCTCTGACACCTGGGACAAACTACTGGGGCTTATGATGATCATATTTGACATTTAGACTGAAGCCTGAGAAAGATGTATTTTAGGATGCTTTCCAGAATGATGGGGCATTAAATAAAAATAGAGTCATTAATTGATAGAGATCATTATTCTACATGCATTGTTTTTCTTTATTTTTTCTGTCTGTTATCGTACTATTGTCATTAAACGATGACAGTGTGCTGATTAATGTTTGTCAAGTACTTTTTTCCCAAAATGTATCATATTTGTATGAATATCCATACATACATGACTTTATAATAAATCTTACTGATATAAAGGATGCATAGCACATAATTTACAAATAATAATTACATATGCTCTTTATTATTAATTTCATATAGCCAATTGATTCTCACAGAATACTTTCTTGGATTTTTGCCGACTCTTACAGAGTAGCCAATCTGCAGTTGCAACCGATGAATGTGTATAGTTCTGACACAAAATGTTAGTTGGTATTTTCATTTATGTCAAAAAGTAAGACAAAAATGGAATAATGGAAACATGCTGGAACTTCACGCATTTATTAATGACATGAGTGACTTTTTCACTAAATGGGATAGATTTCAAATAATGGAAGAGTATTTCCTCAATGTTTTGTGCTATTCACAGCATAATGACTATAGACATGGCACACATTTAAGTTTAATCTTTATTATTAACATTTTCTCCATTATTTTCTTAAATCTAGACAATCAACACAATAAATCAAGTCATAATTTGTAGTGTTTGCCAATTTTAGTGGTGTAAATACTCCCATGATGGCTGATTCCAAACTACCAATGTGATGTCAGAGAATTTACTACAAATATTCAATAGGTATAAATAAACTCAAGAGCATAGATAACAATAAAATGTAATAAAATATATAGGAAGTGATAAATTTTGAGTATCTATCATCATTTTAATACATTTAATTTTGCTTAAGTTATACATACAATTTATAAAATTTATTTTTAATATTATCTGTGGTTAACACCCAGTTTGCAAAACTCAAAACAATTTACAGTTGGCTCTATCTAGCTGCTATAAGCTGGTTCTTGTAGACTACTGGGGAAACCATTGAATTAAAGGAAAACTGCTAATGGCACCTCCCTGGCTGGTTGTGAGAATCAGTAATATATTTTAAGTGAAACTATTTTGACACATGTAAAGTTGCTAAATAAATATAATATATTCTTACTGAGAATGATGATCAAAAGGTCCAATTTAAGTTATGCTAAAATAAAAGCAAGTATTTGATTTTAGCCCCGCAGGAAAAAAAGTACAGGTCAAATTGAAACAAAAATTTCAATTCTGCTTGCTCCGTGCACACAAAGAGAATTCTATACCTGGAATGTTCCTGATCTACTGAAAAACACAGCTGTAGGCATTTTCAACTGTCCTAAAAGTTGCTATAAGTTTTTTGTTCACTAAGTTTACTAAGTGTGGTCATTTATTATAAAATGGACAGAAAATAGTGGGGAGATCAAATCATTTGGTTTTGGTCACTAAAGTATGAATCACCTACTTATATCATATTTCTGCTAAATTTTTACTATCTATTTAGTGTTACTTTGGTTAACACTTGTAATAATTGCTCATCTTTCTATGCCTCTCTAATATGTTAAACCACTCCATTTACTTAACAGATGTTGATTGAACACTTACTAAGTATCGTATGCTATTTCATTTAGGAATCACAGTAACTTTTGTTGAATAAGCAAAATTATTAAACTCGTTTACAGCTGAGGAAACCAGGGTTCAATGTGGCTAAGTAATTTTCTCCAGTCGGTGCACAACTTAAGAAGAAGCTTGTTCAAGTCTCTTAATCTTGTTATTCTAATAGATTTCATGCTTTGACTGGAATTTAGTGTTACAGTAAGGTAGGCTGTGCTGAATTGTGGAGAACTTTTAATGCCAACATGAAAATTTTCTTATTAAGTTTAATTGGATTATTTTTCTGATTAGGAAACCATACCGTATGCCCTGGTAGAAAGTTTTATAAATGTAGAAGAAAAGCATTAACAGCAATGACAATAAATATGTAATCCATTGCAAACATTTTGATGTGTTTCCTTTCACACACACAACACATATACACATATATACATATATATTATGCGACCGGCATTATCATATGTATAATTCACTTATATACCACCTCTTATATAATCAGTATAAAACATAAATGTTTTCTAATGTCACTATATATGCTTCAAAAACATTGTTTACGTACTTGAATAATATTTCATTGTGTAGCTATAACATAAATTAACTTAGCTGGACATTAGATTATTTCTAATGTTTCATTATTATAAGTAATACCATATTAAGAAATCTATCAAAACTAAAATTTTGTCAAAACTTTTGATTATTCCCTCATAGTATGTCTGGGAAAAAACTTTTAAGTCCACAGAGCATGAAATTTTTAAAGACTCTTGGTACCTATTTCCAGTTTCTTTTCCTGAGAGCTTGAACCAAGTTGCCCTCCCAGCAGTACTGAGTAGGAGTATGTATTTCATTGCATTTTTGCCAATATTGAATATTCATTTTTTAAAAATCTTGCTACTTGGTAAATAAAAGTTATACCTTGGATTGGATTTACTTTGATTACTAATTAGCTTGATTTTTATATGATTGTGTTTCCTTTTGATGTGTTTTCCAATTATTGTTTGATTGTCTTTCTTCATTTTATTTCTTTTGAGGTTCTATTGAGATGTTTCAAGTTTTCTATTCTGAGACCTATAGAAAAATTTTAAAAAGGGAGATGATGTATGATCAGATCTGTTTTTTTTTTTATATCGACTGAACAGTGTAAAACATTTTGAATAAAACATATGGGGATAGATTTAAGCATATTTACATAGTACTATCTCACATGTACTACATTTCTCCCTTTTTAAATTAAATTAAATTAAAAATTGTAAGCTGCCAAGTGGCACAGACTGGTAATATACATACTCCTTAAGTTACACAACAGTCAAGCAGCTAAAAGTCACGATTTATGTATGTGTGCCCAATTAGAAAAGAGGCTAGCGCCAAGATAATCACAAATTTGCCATAAACTATAAAGTTTGTCACTGTGACATGAGAAGAGAGTCTGGAAGAACTTAGGTTATTTGTTCCAGTTGTCTTGAGAAAAGAAAATTATTATGAGAAGCACATTTCAGATAAAGGTACAGGTAATAGTTATTGGATGTTGACCAAGCATATAAGCACTTCTAAATATTTTACATTTATTAAGTAATTCACTCTTTATAACAACCCATGGGATAGTGCCCATCTTCAGTCCATTTTATGGATTAGAAAATTGAGGCACAAATTCAAGTGACTTTCCCAAAATGATCAAGTAAAGTGACAGGGCTGAGATTTGATCCCAAGCAATCTGGCCCCAGAGTTTATGTATGTAACATTCTCTGTTAGAAGAGGAAATAAGTTTCAATTCCATGTAACTACATTTACTTAATACTGATAGTATACTAAACACTGTACTCAATTTAAGGAGGTGAAAGATAAATAAGGTATGGTTCCGTTGTAAGTCGGGAACCGCATGTACATTCTTTTACCAAATGTAATTTTTTTTTCTGGAAATACAGAAGATTCTCAAAAGACATTATATCCTTTGACTTCTTTCTCTATTTCATTTCATGAGGGCTCAGGGCTCTACAGAATACTTCCAAAATGGATTTTTGATCTCCTCTAGAGTCAACAACTAGATTTCTACGTCAGAGAGGAGCTGATTGTTACTTCCATCAGAAGAAGAACAGTGAAGAAGGGCTGTTATTTATTTGTCCTCTTCCCTGAGTAGTAGGCAATTGTCATGACCCTCATGAGCATGGCTAATGAGGCCTATGGTGATTTGGTCACCATTGTCTTTCATTTGATAACTTGATTCCTAGAACTGCCCTAATATCTGGGATCCCTGTCCTGGACCTCTGTTTAGAGGAATCCCCATGTTAAATGTGTCAGATCAGTCCTTGGAGATAGCACAAATGCAGTAGATTCTTCCATAATAAAATACTGTTTCCCAGGAGTTCTGAGCATCCATTTCCCTGCTTCTTCTTGTGTCCCAGTTTGTAGTTCTGGGAGCACACACAAGAAATAGTACTGTACTCACTATAGTCGTCCATGGCACTATAGGAACATTTTGCAATGTTAAGCAATACTTAGGTTTAGATGTAGCATGTGTGAAGCATGATATCAATTTTTTTTTTATTGGCAAACAGATGGACATGGAAACTAGATTCTGAATAGTTTCATTTTTGTGAAAATGTTTAATAAGATTTATTATTAAATTTAAAAATTATTTTTAAAGTTAAAATTTCAATTGAAATGTTTATGTTAATGTTAAAATTTAATAGTTAATATTTAACTAAAATATTATTAAAATAAAATTTCAGCTTTATTTAAATATTGTGATTAAAAATCTGATGTTCCCTATGATTTGATTTTATCTTTTAATTTTAATAGATCATTTTTAACATTTTAAAAATAAATTTGAAAACACTTGTTAATTTTTATGTTTTACCTTTATTGTGTTGTTGGTGAAAATACATGTCTTTTTTTTATACTTTGAATACAATTGCATTTAATTTTTTAATTCTTTAAGTTATTAATGGAATGTAAGTATGGACATTTCTTGTTTATAATAACAGTGATTTTGTTGAATTAAAAGAAAGAAAATGTCATGAAGTAAAATATATAATAATTTATTAATGGTTTGTCTTTATTTTTTGCTCATCCAAACATTGTTGTTCCTTCACCAGAAATGTTCAATAACAATTAAATTGATTTGCCTTTGCTATTTTTGTCAACTTTTAGTAATATAAAACCATAGCTTTATATATATATGTATATACAATTTTATTGTCATCAAGATACATTTTCAAAATAAGAGCTAGAACTTTTTTTAAATTTGTTTTTTAAGCTTAATTTATAATTTTTAAATATTAAGACATATGATATAAGGGCCTCCATCTGTACTCTTGCCCTGGGCCCTGTAAACGGGTGAGGAAGGCCTGTTGGTCTCCACACACATCCTTGCTGCATGGAGGTTTCACAGCTGCCTGCACAGCCTGTTTTCCTCTGCTTGGCTCACTGCCATCCTTCAAGCCTTGGCCCCAAAGTTAGTGTTCTCTGATCCTTCCATCTAGAGTTAGCCACTCTCTTCGCAGAGTTCCCATGACACTTTCCATGTTTTCTTATTACTGTCCATTTACATGGGTCCATTTCCTCCTCCATTGTAAACTCTTTGAGGCCAGGGATTCCTCTGCCATATCAGTATTTTTAATGTTTGTCACAGCGCCCTGCCTCTCACCTGTGCCCTCTATAACTGCTTGGCAAGAAAAAGAACACTCATCCCAACTCTCCATCTGTAGAGAAGTGTGTGTGGATGGGACATACAGGCTCACAACCAAAAAGAAACACTCCCTCCCACATATACAATTTTCTTGGAGTCTGCTTCCAAAATCAAACAATATATTTGTGCAACATAGATTTTTAAAATTATGATCTTATTTCTTTTGTAAGTCAAATGCAAACCTTTCTCTTCTTAGTCTTCGAGTGGCAAATATAAACTTGGCATTATCATGTGATCTTCAGGTTGAGAGCGCTTGCTTTCTTTTTGCTACTTTTGTTATTAGTATTATTATTTTAACAGCTTAAACTTTTTTGTTTGCTTAGCTTGTTAATAATAGCAAATAAAAATGTGAAAAGAAACAGTTTGCAGTTTTTGTTAGATTGAATTAAAATAAATTTACTAAGAAAGAATATTCCAATGTGAATATTCCAGAACTTTTCTCTACACCAATGAATACCAATACCAAACCTACTTCCTTCCGTGTGCTAAACAATTCTTTGACCAAGGCTGTATTAATATTTCCATGCCAAAAAATACTGGGGCCAGGCAAAAATAATTTACTTGCTCCAGGGAATACCTGCTGCTGGAAAATAAGACTTGAAGCAACTACATGCGATTACTTATCAAGACAAACAGCTTGCTCATCAGGACCTATTTAAAAACTCTTACCTCACTGTGCCCACCAGTACAAGTCTGTTATGTCATAAAATCTACAGAATTTCAACTAGTATGTCTCTTTGCAAGACCTCCCTTAAAACCACCAATAAACCTTATAAATATCCTTCCCTGACACCCTCCTTTTTAGCTCAGACACTATTAAGACTCTATCAAGGTAATAGTCTTCTTTACATAACTACATCTAATAAATTCACCTTTGCTTCATCAACAGATTTTTATGGTGGCCTTTTTGGGATTTGACAGTAGAAAATCCTCAAGAACCTACCAAAATATGGTGTCTCAAGTCTCTGAAATTGGAATAGCATACTCCTTGCAGACTCTTTGAGCTTCCTGTCTGGGGTCTCTCTAACTGAGATGGGTAATACATTCCCGAGTGGGTCAGAGCTGTGCTTTCTTAGTTTTCAGCTCCCAAATGTCCCCTAGGAATAATAAATTCTTGTTGAGGAATTCTTTGATTATCTGATTAGACTGAAAACTTTTGTCCTTGGAAAAAAGCCATCTTGTGACTAAAAACACTTTCTGTTGAAAGTATATAGGAAGATAATCAAAGAAGGAAGATGGATATATGTCTGATACATCTTTCCCTTGAGGGCTCAGAGGTATTCTCATGCCAGGTTCCTTATAGGACAAACTTTACCTTACCTGTGAAAGTCTTATGAGATCTTTCCTCAGTCTTGTGTTGATTTATCCACAAGAGTGTGGTTCAAGGCCAGTTCTTTGCTCCAAACCTTCCATCTGCATTTGAGATGACTAATGAACAGGTTGGAGGCTGAAATGGATTGAATGTTTGTGTCACCCTCATATTAATATGTTGAAGTCTAGCCCCCAATGTGACTATATTTGAGGACATGTCCTTTCTGGAGGTAATAAAGGTTAAAGGAGGACATAAGGGAGCAGACTTGATCCAATAGGATTAGTGTCCTTATAAGAATAGACAAAGGAGAGTTCATTCCCTCTGCCATGTGAGGACACAGTGAGAAGGCAGCTGCCTACAAACCAAGAAGAGCATTCTCACCAGGAACTAAGCTGGTTGGCACCTTGATCTTGGACTTCCAGCCTCCAGAACTGTAAGAAAATAAATTTCTGTTGTTTAAGCCACCCAGTGTACAATATTTTATTACAGAAGCCTGAGCTGACTAATATAGCAGCCTAAGATACAAAGTGTGCAAACAACATATTCAGAAGACCATTGCTTTCATGGTGGTGTCTCTTTCTAAGTTCATGCCCTATTGAAGTCAGAGAGACCCTAGTGTGACAGGCTTAAGGGAACTTCGGAGAGAATGCTTTTCCAAGTCAAGGTCTTGCTCCTAACTTTAGGCTTCTAAATGTATTTTTACTATAATCCACTTATTTTTCCATGTAAGTGGTATGATTTCACCAAGGATCATTTAGAATTGCAGTGGTTATTTTGGCGAACTTTCAATTTGAAAATAAAAAGATGTTCATTTGAGAGGCACTTTAGAAGGAAAATGGTCTGCATGTTTCATTAGTATAAGAAATCTTTGAAAAGAAATCCATTTTCCAAAATTAATGACTGCAAAAATTCCTTAGCCAAGGTAAATTAGAAATGTAAGAATCTTAAAACCATCCTACTTAGATATTCATGAACTGCAATCTGAATGAGTCTGTTTTTCCTCCCTTTTCTTCCTAGGTTTCTACATTACCCTCTCTCTTACCCCTCTTTCTGATTCATTTCCTCTCCCTTCTAGGCAACAAGAAACTCCTAAATCTCAAATATTTCTTAAAGTTAAATCCACTTCATAACAAATCAAGTTCTATTGTTGATTTTAAACCCAGTCCTTTGAATTAAGAGCCATTGTTAACCAGTTTCTAAAGCCTACACACACAATAGAGACAGAAATTTACAAAGGAATTTAGAGTTATTTTAAGAACAGATAATTTAGGAATCCCAAATTTATAATCATTTGGTTCGCATTAATAGGAATCTTAGATGCAAAAAACTGGATGGAAAAGTCAGTGTGGAAAGACTCTGAGGATGACCTAAAAGACTTTGAACTGTAGAGATTTAGAGGAGTTAGAAAACCTGTAGACATTGAGCAAGAGCAGCAAGAGGCCATCCTCAAAGTCTGTTCTGTGAAAACAGACTGCACTGTAATTTTGTCCTACAAGCAAAGAAAGGATGTCTATCAGTGACTTCAGTCATAGGCTGTTTAACATCTTTAAACAACATTCAGAAATAGATCCTGAGGCCGATGTGACCCCAACTCCACTTTCTTTGAATAAGCTTAAGCCAGAACCAGGGGATTTAACAGGAAAGGAAAACATGAATGGGAAATAGCCCCGTTGCTGGATCTCTAACAATTCACCAAACATCTTGAAATCTCCATAAAATGAAATAGAATAAGATCTAGATTAAACTGGTGGTCTTGCAGATAAAGCAACTGGATCCCACCACAACCACAAGAATGTGGGTAAGGAGTTTATTGTTAAAGACACCTGTAGACAATGTAAGCAGAAAGGACAATGAAAAATTAATTGCAATGTGATAGGTAAGAAATTAAAGAAAAAAATTAAAGTGGGTGGACAACTCAATACTCCAAAGGGAAATCCAGTGCTCATTTTCCCATGTCTGCCCTCAAATTCACAAGAGAAAATGTCTTCACATATTTAAGGACAGTCTGCCAAATTATTTATTGATGCAACGAACTGCTACCATTATACAATGTTTCTGGTAAAGACACTAATAATCTCTAGACATTCCATCATCTCAGTTTATAACCAAAGAACTTTTTTTTTTCTTACTCTGTGATTTAGCTGTGAACTTATTAAGGAGGATTTAGTGGGTAAGTGGAATTTTTGTAGAAAATATTCTTCTGTTGGCCTCTTTCTTGAAATGCTGAGGACTAGCCTACTTATCATCAGATACAGGCAACCCCCTTATAAAACGGCTGCTAGGTTCATACTAAATGCCGTGTTTTGCAAATCCATGTTATAAGAAACAAAGAACTACTACAAAAAGGGGGTTAGGTTCCAAAAATTAAAAAAACAACAACAACATACTATTATATTTTTATAATTAAGAGAAATATCTTTATTAAAGCAATTTTCACCAAAAGCATAACATGTTAATATGTATTAAATGTTTTCTTCATCATCACTACTAAGCACCATTAACTGAGGGTGTTTTCTTTTTGACAAGATATCTTCATTCTCTGAACTTAATACTCTACGAACAAAATAGACTTAAAATTCTAATAAATTTTAAAATTCTGCAGTCAAATCTGATACGACATCCACACTCGAATGAAAAATTTCAAATGAGATATCTTTTGCTCATAAAAGCTTTTATTACATTCCTTGTTATTCGGGGATTTCCCTAATTTCAAATGAGATTTTCTTTTTTTTTTTTTTTTCTCTTAAAAGCTCTTATTATACTCTGTGTTGTTCGGGGATTACTGTAATTCTCAAACTGTGTTAGGGTGAAACCGTGTTACAGAATTGCCATGTTATACGGGGGGTTACCTGCAGTAGCTAATTGGGATACTGACATATTGGTATTTTTGTGTCTTAAATAATGTCTAAATTGGATATCATCTCAAGATATAGAACTACTGTGGGAAAAAAATTCTACTGATGTTGGCAGTTATTGGTACCAAGCAAACTGAGGTTCAGATTGACAAACACAAATCTCCATCCAAGTGTCAGTGGGCCCCAGCGGTTGCTGAGCCTCCACCCCGCCTGGCATCCATAAAACTAAACAAAGCTGTGTAATTGGGGCTAGTCTCCTCAGCACTTCACTTTCACCCCACCTCTGTCACTGGGGCCTGGTGAGGCCCTAAACCACCTCACACACCTAGAGGCATTGAGACTGACCCAGGTGGTGTGAAGCAGGGCTAGTCAGCACTCTGGTTCCCCTCCTACCCCAGTACCAGCAGGTCCTGGGGGGAGCTGAGCCTCCACCCCCATCCAGCATCAGGAAGACTGAGGAGGCAGTGTGCGTGCACTGAGGTACTCAGTACTCCCTCCCATCCCGTGCTTCCACCTCCACAGAGACCAGGACAGAAGGAGGTGACGCGAGGTGGGGGCTAGTTGACATAAATGGATGCCATTTTATGCCTATAACTTTTGGAATGGTTTATTAAACAGCAATAAATGAAGTAGAATCTGGATCTTGGAAGCAAGGTGCTGCTATAATAGTCCCTAAAATATGTGGCATTGATTCTGGGAATAGCCATGAAGGTATTGGCAGAGATTGTCACCTGCAGTAACATGTTAAGTAGCAAATATACCTAATGAACTTCATGGCCTAGGTAAAGAGATTTCTATGCAGTATTGAAGTACTGTGTGGCTTTTTCTAGCTTCTTTTACTAAAATGTGACAGGAGAGATGAATGAACTATTCAATTTTCAAGTAAGATTTAGAAGAAATATAGAGGCTCCAGATATTCTTTATAGCCAACAGAAGGTTCTAAAAGTAAGAAATAGCCTACGGCAAAAATCAATTTCAGGGTGTTATCAGGAAAAAATAAAGCTAAGAATATGGATGGTAAACCCCTTTTTAAGACCTCAGAAACATTTAAGTCAGCACATCAAAGACCCTTTTCACTAGATAAAATGCCTTGCACACTCTCTCCATTTACCAATAGGACTTCTGACCACCTCAAGAACATTGCTCTACAGCAGCTTCAAAGAAGACCCAGGGAGGGAAGGGCCTATTCTGAAAAGATTCGTGGGTATGCTTTTGTCTAATAGTGTAGATTATAAATATGTAAGAAACCCACAAAGTTTTAAAAATAATTCAACAGTGGGTGGGTCTCAGGTTGCAGGCAGAGGCTTCCATGACCTAGCTGGATCACATCTACCTCTGTGATTCTAGTCACCTGCACCATCTCCACACCCTATCTCTGAGGGCCAGGGGCTCGGCACATGTACCCCACCTAATGTTAAACAGCGTGATTTTATTATTTTGAAGAAAGAAAGAGAGAGAGAGAGAGAGAGAGAGAGAGAGAGAGAGAGAGAGAGAGAGAGAGAGAGAGACCCAAACTAAAAAAAAAAATGAAAAGAAAAGAAAAAACCCATGTATTCAGCTCTCTCTCGGCTTACGTGCAGAGATTCACTCTCATTTAGCTTGATTCAACCAATTTATTCATATCAATTAATGGCATAATGAGTTATCAGCAGTCTTTAGATTTTGTAGAACCATTATCCTCATTTCCTAATTTACTTCAAGGGAAATGATGTATGTAAACATTTTCTCAATATTAGGAGAGTAGATCCATTTTTCAATACACATAAATGATTATTTTTTCATGTCAACTCCCACCTCAAAATGTTCAAAAACATTTTGTGAAATCCTTTTTGCATTTTTGTTTATTTACAGCTCTCCTTCTTCCTACCTATACCTATTTTGATGCCCTCTTTATTTATTTACTTATTTTTTAAATTTATTGGGGTGACAATGTTAGTAAAATTACATAGATTTCAGGTGTACAATTCTGTATTACATCATCTATAAATCCCATTGTGTGTTCACCACCCAGAATCAGTTCTCCTTCCATCACCATATATTTGATCCCCCTTACCTTCATCTTCCACCCCCCACCTCCCTTAACCTCTGGTAACCACTAAACTATTGTCTGTGTTATGAGTTTTTGTTTCTCATTTGTTTGTCTTGTTCTTTTGTCGTTTTTGGTTTATATATCACATATCAGTGAAATCATACGGTTCTCTGCTTTTTCTGTCTGACTTATTTCACTCAGCATTATACTCTCAAGATCCATCCATGTTGTCACAAATGTTCCTATATCATCTTTTCTTACCGCCGAATAGTATTCCATTGTGTATATATACCACTACTTCTTTATCCATTCATCTATCAAAGGACATTTTGGTTGCTTCCATGTCTTGGCCACCATAAACAAAGCTGCAATGAACATTGGAGCACACGTGTCTTTATGTATAAATGTTTTCAGATGTTTTGGGTAGATACCCAGGAGAGGGATTGCTGGGTCATATGGTAATTCTAACCGTAATTTTTTGAGGAACCTCCACACTGCCTTCCATAACTGCTGCACCAGTCTGCATTCCCACCAACAGTGTATGAGGGTTCCTTTTTCTCCACAGCCTCTCCAACATTTGTTACTATTTGTCTTTTTGATGATCGCCATTCTGACTGGGGTGAGGTGATATCTCATTGTGGTTTTGATTTGCATTTCTCTGATGATTAGTGATGTTGAGCATTTTTTCATATGTCTGTTTGCCATTTGTATGTCCTCTTTGGAGAAATGTCTCTTCAGGTCCTCTGCCCATTTTTCAATTGGGTTGTTTGATTTTTTGTTGTTGAGTTCC